>NW_024524822.1:330331-419208 GCF_017590135.1 Pyrgilauda ruficollis | reverse complement strand
CCCCCCCCGCTTTTTCGCTCTTTCCCCTCCCTCTCTGGCCCCGTTCCCAGACCGAGTCCTGCCCCCACCTGCCAGTCCCGAACATTTGCATGGCTAGGTCCCTGCCCGCGCTCTTTTTCTCACCAGTGTCACTGGCAAATGCAGATTTGCTTGCAAGGATGTAACTCTGGCCAAGCCCCAGACCGGGGAGGTGTGAGCAATTCCAGCTCTCCCACGGCTCGCTCACCAGGGCTCTACACCTCGCAGAACACGGCCAGTAAAGACACAAAATCAGTTGTCCCGGGATATTTAGGAGTAAATTAGGAGAGGGCGAGCCAGGAAGAGCAGAGCCCCGACACCCAGGCCATCGCACCTACGGCCGGCAAAGCTGCCGCACGACCCCACTGCCTTCCTTTTCCCAGCTTTATCGTGATGGGTTTGCTGGGATTAGTGCCAGGGGCCGGTCACGGGCTGCGGTGGCTCCGGCGCTCCCCGCACGCTGTTTGCACTGCCGGGCTGTGCCGGCCCCCGGGCACAACCGGAGCTCCCGTGAGTCACCGTGAGTCACAGCACGTCCCGCCGCTCGCCGCCGCGAGCCGACACGGGAGACAGGACAGGGACTGCCGCTGGTGATTCCCGCTGACACCATGGCTGGGGTGATGGGGACAGAGCCACCGCCTGCTGCCCGGCACGGGGCCCTCAGGGGGACGGGACACAGGCAGGGCTGGCGTTCTTCATTGTCCTCGGGCAAACCTGGCCCCTTCAAGCCCTGAGCCCATCTCAGTGCCCTGTGCCAGCGCTGCAGAGGCCCCAGCGGCACTGGGACATCCTGGGAGAAGCTGCACAGGCACAGGAGAGCAGAGGGGGGGTCTGCAACCCCCAGCAGCGGTAACATTCCAATCCCTCCTATTCCCTGAGAACGATGGACTGCAACACACTCACGTTAGAGAGGTGTGACCGGGAGAGCTCTGGCCGGAGGAAGCCAAACAGTCAGTCAGAGAGCAGACAGATGGAATTGGGATAGAGATTGGGATGAGATGGGCATCGGATGGGCACGGGTGAGGAGATGGGGATGTGGATTGAGAGGGGGATGGGGTGGATGGGGATTGGATGGGGATGGGGATTCGATGGTGATGGAGATGGGGATGGACATGGGGATGTGCATGGGCACAGGATGACGGTGGAGACAAGGAGAGGATGGAGATGGGGAGATGGGGAGATGGGAATGGAGATGGGGATAGATGTGAAGATGGGAATGGGGATAGGGATGAGAAGAACTAGCTGCAGAAATTGACTTAGAAAAGCAGACTCCTTATAGGAGGAGAGTGAGGAGCTGCTTCAATAACTCCTTACAGCCTGAATCCTGGTGGAATGAGAAGGACCCAGATGAGGCAGGAGTGTTCCCAGACTACTCCAGCTGCTGGGAAAAGCCACAGGAAGAGACCGTGAGGCAAGTCACACTCGGAGCTCAAGGCCACTGTCCTCCAGCTGTGCGACAGACACTCCGTGATGGCACATTTCATCGGCCGGGGCTGAATTTAGCAGTTGGCCGATTTCTCCCTTTCCCTTCCCAAAAGGACACGCCAGCAGTGCCAGGTGACAGCAGCTTGCCACCCAGCTGCCCCGGCGCGGCTGCTGTCACCTCGGTTTATGACACGCTCCTTCCTCTCTCCCCGCACCTCCCGCCCTCTCCTGCTGACCAAATGCCCGGGGGGCGGTGGGAGCTGGCCCGGGAGCGCCGCTTCCCACCTGGACTCGCCGTTTGCTCCGGGGGACCAAACGGGAACAGGAGGAGGGTTGGGGGTGAGGGGGCCAAGAGGGCCCCCCTAGAGGGTCCCCGCAGCATCGTTTTTGGTTGATGCACTGCTTTCGGGATTTTTCCCCCCATTTCCCCGCGTGCCTGTGGTGCCCACAGTTCCCAGCATTCCCGCATCAGGAACATGGTCATCGGCTGGGCAGCGGGTCCGACCCCGATTAAAGCCCCGGGCAGGCGAACTGAGCCACTCCAGGTCTGGCAGTACATGGTGGGGGTTGCATATTTTCCGCCTTAAATCAGTCTCACCCGTGGGTCCCTGAAACCCGGTGCAGCCCCCCCTGAGAGCCTGCAGAGGCGCTGGACCCCGCGAGCTGAACGCCCTGTTCTGCTCTGTGACCTGTCCCTGCTGGCTCACGGGGACACAAACCCGCAGCAATGCGGTGTCACCCCGAATTGGGGGGTAACCGCAGCCCCTTGGTGACCGTCCTTCTTGCGGGTCCCGGCTGGGGGGCCCGAGCCGAGCCGAGCCGAGCCGAGCCGAGCCGAGCCGGACGGAGCCGAGCGGAGCCGCGAGCGCGGGGCCGAGCAAAGCCGAGGCGGGAGCGCCCCCCATCGCCCCCTCCCTCCCTCGCAGCGCGCGCGGCGCCCGCGCCCGTTCCGCGCGGAGGGGGCGTGTCCTCCCCGCTCGGCCACGCCTCCCCCGCCCTCTCGGGCCAGTAGGCGCGCGCGCGACGCGCGGCCCCGCCCCCGCGGCGCGTCACGGCCGTGCCATTGTTATGCAAATAAAAGGGCGGGTAAAAGGCGCGCGCGGGCCGGGGCGCCGCAGAGCTGCGGGACGCGGGCAGCGGAGCAGCGAGCGCAGAGCGGCGGGGCCGGGGCGCGGCGGCAGCGGCGGCACCACAGCCCAGCCCAGCCCAGCCCCGGCAGAGGCCGCAGCACCGCCCGCCCGCCGCCGCATGCCCGGGCGGGCGCCGCCGTCGCCGTCCATGCGGGGCGGCGGGGCCGAGGCGGCGGCATGAGCCAGAGCGAGGTGTCGCCGTGCGCGGCGCCGCCGCCGCCCCCCAGCCAGCGGGTGTTCCAGGAGGCGGTGCGGCGCGGCAACACCAAGGAGCTGCAGTCGCTGCTGCAGAACATGACGAACTGCGAGTTCAACGTCAACTCCTTCGGGCCCGAGGGGCAGACGGCGCTGCACCAGTCCGTCATCGACGGTAACCTCGAGCTCGTCAAGCTCCTGGTCAAGTTCGGCGCCGACATCCGCCTGGCCAACCGCGACGGCTGGAGCGCCCTGCACATCGCCGCCTTCGGGGGCCACCAGGACATCGTCCTCTACCTGATCACCAAGGCCAAATACTCCGCCGGCGCACGGTGATGCCGGGGCTGCCCCCCGCTGCGCTCGCCCGGTGATGCCGGGTCCCCCCCGCCCTTCGCTCCCCCGGCCATGCCGGGGACCCTCCCCACTCCCCCGGCCGCCAGAGCTGCTCCCGCCCCCGCCCGAGGCGGGTTTGGCGAAGATTTGGGGCCCCACGCAGAACAGGCCACACTTTTAAGTTTTTTTTTGTTTGTTTGTTTGTTGTTGTTTTTGGTTTTTTTTTTTAATCTTCCAAGGGTTGTTTCCTACTGTAACGTGGTTTTTTTCCTCCATCTACCTCGGCTGCACTCACAGTATTCACGGTTTCAGTTTGACATCTGGGCAGATGCTTTAACACCCCCGCCCTGTTCCCTCTCCGCTAATATTTAATCCCCCTCCCCGCCCCCCTCGCTCCCGACCCTCCCATTTAAAGTGTTCTGGCTCAGAAACTAATTCATTTCAACGCCCCCGAAAGCCACCTCGCAGACCCCCAGTGCTGCTGGGGTGCCCTCTCCGGTGCCAGCCCCGTCCCGGGCGCGGTGCCCCGTCCATGGGCTGGGGCTCCCGGCCGGCCGCGGCCTTCCTGGCGAGGAAGAGCAGGAAAGTCTTCTTCCTCTCCAAGGTTTTCCCAGTGTTTTCTCACCGCTGACTTTTTTTTTTGTCGAGGCAATTCCGTTGCAATATGACAGACGTGGTTTTCTCACCCCGATTGCTCCTGGGTTTGGTTGATTTTGCGTTGGGTTTTCTGCTTTGGTTCTTCCTTGGGTGTCCGAAGAAAGTCTGCATCCTCACCTGCTCCACAAATCTGTTTAGCACACGTGAGATCCCAGGAAAAGACATTGAGTCCTTGTGGTTTTGTGTGTAAAGGGGGATTAGCAAATCCTGGACTGTTTTTTTTCTTAAAAAAAAAAAAAAAAAGTGAAATAAACTCTAGAGGCAGAGGATTTGCTTTTGCACAGAAAAGGGGCGCGAGCGCTCTCTGCTGCCTACAGAGATGCTGGAAAACTACTGAAAAGAGTTTGGGAACTTTTATTTTTTCTTTTGGTGAAACTTGGATAACACTTCTCAATGCAGAACGATTCACTTGACGTACGTACACTCACCCGCCTTTTATAGGAGATGTATATCCCACCGGATATATCTTTATAAAGGAAAGGGAGGAAGCCGAGCGAGCCACCCGAAGGCGCATTTTGAAGTGACTGCACGTATAATCGCAAATGCTGCTTTTTTATTGCTATGGCACAAGAACATCCATTTGGAAAATGCAGAAAAGTTCAGAAGTCTCCTTTCTCCTGCTGGTCTTTCAGCTCTCTTCTCCTCGTCTGCACTAAAGCCATCCGTATCACTGCCATCTCCCCACTTTTTCCTCTCTTGCTCTCTGCATCCAAACCATTCTGATTAAAAAAGAGAAAAGAAAATAGTTAACTGATGGTTTATTGGGGTTGTGTCTTGCCTATTTATCATGTCTGTATATATTTTTGGGTGAAGATTGTGAGCCTGGTTTTGTTTGAAGCTGATGGTGAGTGTTTCAAAAATATGGTTTGGGATATATGCTCTTTTTTTGTTCACTTTTTCTTTTCCTAGTCTTAAAACTAAAAAAAAAAAACAAACCTAGAGTCTGCCCTGATTATTTCCCATTGCACTGAATATTCTGCTTTGTCTTTGATAATTTCACCTGCAGTTGTTTGCATTTTGTTGGGTTTTTCATTTGTTTTTGTTCTTTCTCCCCTTCAACAATTTGAGGTGATTTTAAAAGCTCCAGATTTAAAGAAGCAAAAAAGCCCTGTCAAAACTGTCTACTGTTATTGCTGTAATTTGCAAGGAACTGTTTGGCCGAAGTCTTTCTGTGAGCGTGGAAGGGGGTGTCCAGCACTTCCACTGGTGCTTCTGTGTGATAGTTACGGGGTGGGAACAAGACCTTTCCTAGTGAGGTTTTGTTGTTGTTACCAGATGGTTGCACATTTTTTTTTTTTTTTACATAAATGGATTTGCCACAATGAAATGTCATAACATTTATGACATGATATTAAAAAGTGTATTGTAAAGCCGAGTTCTAGATGGATTTTTAAAAAGAAATCTTGGTTATAAACCCAGTCTAAAGGGAGCTCTGTCCAGTGTTGTAAAGACAACATGATGTAACCCATATTTATATTTTTATAAAATACCTATTAAGACTGTGAATCTCCTGTGTGAATTGCTGGGTGAGTTGTTTAAGAAAAGTATTGTTCCTTTTCAGCCTCCTGGAGCTTTAGACACGCTGAGATTTTTGGGAAACTGTACGTCGGGGAAGGGGGTTTGCTCTGAAATTGTGAGTTGATGTATTTTTACATCCTTTTGTATTTTACTGAAAAGCTGCTGCCCTTCCTAGTCCCTAGAGTTTCAATTTTCTATGCAACCCCCACACCCCCATCTCTCTTGATCCTGAGAAGTAAAAGGGATGCAGATTGATTCAAACTGAAATGAGGGTCCCCCCACCCCCCTTGTTGGCTCATCGTGCTGCTGACCCTTCACGCCAAAACGGGGAGTACAAGGAAAAAAAAGAGGCAGGTGGGGGAGGCTGTTTCGTGCATGACTGGTTGCCTTCCAGCAGTCATCTTTTAATTATTATTGTTATTTTTGTAAGAAGAATATATTGATAATGTCAGTGAAATAAGCAGACATTGAAGCTGATGCACAGATTGCTCCAGAAAGGAGTTTTTCTGTAGATTTTTCTTTAGATGCAAATACCTTTTTTAATTATGTTAATTAATGTTAAGAATTTTTAGGCTTATATTGAAGCTGTATGTGGGTCACTATATGATCATTTCTAACTGGATAAAGTCTGTACAGTACAGCATATTCCTGAGTGTATGATATAGACGTGTAGCCCCAGAGTGCGAAATTTATAAATAAATTTTTCATTGATCTTTTTATAAAAAAAAAAAAAAGCTGTTTTGTTTGTTCTTTTCCACGTGGTTATTGGCAATGCTGGGTGTTTGCTGTGGTGGGGGATAGCTGGCTGGGACCTTCTGGTGTCAAACCTGTAGCTGTTCTGGGCTTGGATGCATCCCTGGAAGGGGATGGCTGGACTGATTTGGGGGGGAAGTGTGGCTCCTTCCCAGAGGCTGGAGGAAGGCCCCTGGACTCAGGGGTGTCCTGCTTTGTCCCATCCCAGCATTCAGAGGCTGCTAGAGGGGTGACGACTCAGACCAAACCCTGGTGCTGGATGGGCATGTGCTGTTTGAGACGTTCCTAAAGAAGCTGCTTGTCCCCAGGGAGTGAGGGGAGAGCTCACAGCCAGTCCTGGGATGGGGAACTTGGAGTGCATTTTTGGGGCTGCAGCCCCAGCCTGTCTGGCTGAGCACCCACAGCTCCCTGTGAACATTCCCAGCTTTTTAATTCCAGCCTGGGCCCCAGCAATGGTTTGAGGTGCCTCAGGCTGTGGGGATGGGGTCAGTGGAGTCTTCAGTGCTCCAAGGAAGGGGCAGAGGGTGAGGGTCAGCGTGGTCTCCCCATTCCCAAAACCATTTGTGTCCTCTGGCACGCTCCGAGTGGAGCAGCGCCCGGCAGGGCTGAGCCCCTCTCTGGAGGCTTTCCTGAGCGGAGGCACCCCGTGCCCGCTCTGCTGCGCGCTGCCCGAGGCCAGGCCTTTGAAGGCACCGTGCAGGCAAGCCGCCCTCCCTGGCACTGCTGGGGGGTCAGATGAGGCTTTTTCTCTATCAATAATTCTGCCGCCTCTGCCAATGCCTAAATCCCAGGGAAATTTGTGCTGTGCTCAGTTTGGCTCTGGGTGTGGGTTCCCAGGGATGCAAGGAGTGGCATCCTGCAAACACAGTTGGGGGGGAAACCTGGAGAAAAGGCTCAGTGTGATCTTTCCAGGTTGGCCAAACTCCACTCCAATGTGCCAAGCCCTTTGCCATCTGCTGCCAGCATGGGTCAGTGCCTGGCACAGACACAACTGATGTCCCCAGGTGCCCTAGGGACACGCAATCACCCGGGCAGCAGCCCAGTGTGGACAATACGGGCACCAAGTGACCTGGATGGATTTGAGCAGGAGAAAAAAGATTATGCCAAAACCATCAGTCACAACCACTGGTGGTCCTGGAGTTCCTTCACCGAGGGTCCTGTGGCAGCTGCTGACTCCAAATCTGTCAGGGGTGTGGGCCGAGCACCGCTGCCCTCTCCAGCTGCGGCTCTGTGTGACATTGACCACCAACCTCTGCCGCCAAACCTCGCAATGGCTGTGCTCCCCAGGGCACACGGGGTTACACCTGTGGGTTGAAATAATCCCAGCCTCATCTCTTTGCACTTGGAATGCTGCAAAACCTCGTCCTGTGGTCCTGTGCCTGCGTTGAGATTTCACAGAGCTGGGCTCACCTGCCTCAGCTCAGCCCCACAGCTTCTCACCCTTCACCTTGTCCCTGTGCCCCAGAGAGCTGGGCTGGGCAAGCCACCACCTCAAGGATGGGTTTTTCTGGGGAAACGCAGCATTCCTGTGTGTGGCTCCTGTCCCCACCATGGAGAGGAGATGGGGTCTCCAGCAGCCCCTTATTTGGGCATCTCCCTGGAGCCAAGCCCAGCAAAGCCCCTCTGTGTTCCCCACGTGTGATGGCCCCGGCAGTGGAAATGTGCTGAGGACACAGCTGAACCCCAACCCCGGGGCTGAGCGCCCTGGGCAGCAGCTGCCTTGGTGCCAGGCTCCTCCCAAGGCCCATGGCCACCCCACTTTGCAGCTTTCCTCTACAGAAACCCTGTCCAAGAAATCTAGGAACTTCAAAGACTTGATTTTTTTACTCTCTTGTTCTTTCCCTTTTCTATTTTTGTTCCAATAACACAAGAATGTTGGATGGTTTGGTGGTGTAAGCACATTCTTCTGGCATTTTTGCCTGTCCCTGGCTGCATGTCATTGTCCGTCGGCCACATTACGTAGGTGCTGTTGTTCCAAGAGAAACCAAAGCAAGAATTTGAACTTTCAAGTGCTTCCTGCCATTGTCTTTTGCTTTTGTTTGTGCTGCTGACTCCAAACCAGATGGATCGGGCTCCCCTCCGGCTGGGGGGCGATGGGAAGTCAACACAACCCGGCGAGGTTTGACAGCTTTGTCTTCTCTTCTATTGCCCTTCATCCGTCAAGCTCGGCCATCGGCACTGAATCGGCCGTCACATATGGATGTGGGGGAGGAGGTGGGATTTTATTTGAATTTCAGGGAGCTTAACACAGGGAGTAAGTAATGAATGAGAAAGAAAGACAGCGAGCAGGCAAGCAAGAGGGGACAGGCTGTAATCAAAATTCAGGACATTTTAAATAGATGCTTTGTTGGACGTTTGTATGACTATGATAATGCCGCAGCCCAACAGTCCAAAGAGGAGTTACCTTTTTTAACAAAAAAGAATCACAATCAACTTCTGTTTGGCGTCGGCGAGGAGCCGGTGGCTCAGGCTGCCTAGCCAGGCTGGTTTCATTTCCAAATTCAGAATTTTTTGCTGCTTATCAAGGCATTCGGGCTCCATTCCTGTGGATGGATGGATGGATGGATGGATGGATGGATGGATGGATGGACGGACGGAGGATGGATGGATGGATGGATGGATGGATGGATGGATGGATGGATGGACGGATGGACAGATGGATGGATGGACGGATGGACGGATGGATGGATGGTCAGCAGCAGCAGGCTCCTCAGCGCATCATGCAGGACAGGAGAGCTGATGGTTTCAGCCTGTTTTTGCTGCTGACCCAAAGCTGCTGCAGTATTTGGTGCTGGGACTGGGTGCAGAGGTCCTGTCCTCCATATCCATCCCAGGTCACCCTGTTCCTGCAGCATAGAGTAATTTTTTGCTCTTCTTGGGGTATACATGAGCTTCACACACTGCCATGAGGTGAGCATGGGATTTTCGGTGCCATCCCCCATGCCCTGAAATCACTGTTACTCTACAGACCCCCGTGCCTGGAGGACTGTGTCCTCCCCAGGGTGTTCCCAGCACAGTGTAAGCAGCTCCAATTTCTTCTTGGTGCAGCAAGTGCTCCCCAGGGCACACTCATGCCCCCAGGAATGATGCTGGTCCATCATGCAGGAAGGAGAAACCTCTTCCCAAAACCTCTGCAGCTGCCATGCTCCTCTGCCACCATGAGCACCCATCTTAGCATGCCCAGGGAGAGGTGACCTCTGAGTCACACCCTGGGTGGGACACAGACTGTAGTTTGAGTGGAATTTTTGGCTTTTAAACAGGTTTCTCTTCCTGGGGAGAAATGGTCAAGCAGGACAACATCGTGGTTTGGCTGGTTTTGGGGAAAACAGTGGATGGGGTTAGGATCTGGAAGGGTGGAAGGTGCTTGGCTGGGGGGATTGAGGGATGGCAGAGGGCCTGGGAGGATCACTGAGAGGGTGGAAGAATGCAGGGAGAGGGGCTGGCTGGGAGGGATGGATAATAGAGGCCTGGTGGGATGGATGGGTAAGGGACAGGCAGAAGAATGGAGAGAGGCAAAGCTGGACAGCTGGAGCGATGATGGGGTTGGGTCTGGTTGGGACAACCATTTTAACTGGGAACTCCTCATTCAGCCTGACTCCAAGAGTGTTCCATGGCTGGGAGCAGACCCTGAGGGCCAGCCAAGGAGACCAGCATCTCCAGCAGCATGATCAGGTGATGGCAGATCTCAGCCCAGCTGTGCTGGTGGTGTTCTCCTGGCTATTTTTACAAAGAAGCTCCCCAGAAGGGGAAAACTCCCCAGCCAGCTGCATGTTTATCCCAGTAGGATGGCTATAGCTCTGCTGACCCCTCCTCAGTGGGGCATGGAGGACGTGGACAGGAGCATGCAGCAATGGCAGAGTGGGCTCAGTGAGCAAAGCCCTGCACAGCACTGGCTGGAGGGACACGGACAGAGCGGACATTGACTGGCCAACACTTGGTGGCTCTGCTGTGATGCAGCTGAGGCTGAGCCTTCACAGGGAGCCTGAGCAGCACCCTGGGACTGATGGTTCGTGCTCTGAAACATGACAGCACAATGAACAGATCCTGGCTTCAAATGAATCCTGCAACCAAGGAGAGCCTCTGCTGGGAAGCAGTGATTCTGCAGCCTCCTCTCAGCCCAAGACTGCCATCTCTCTTCTTGTTTTCTCCAGGTGAAAAATCCCTTCTCATCCCTCTGCAGTCCCCAGCAATGTTCTCACACATGAGTGCAGTTGCACAAAGAGGCTCTGAATGCGTGCAGCCCTCAGGGTTTCCTGCCCTGGACTAGACTCTGATGTCTCAGTGTGGTCACCCCTCCAGCTGGGGCAGGAGCTGGGTGGCAGCTCCCTAGACTACTGATTTGCTTTAATTATGCCTAAACCACTCAATCACACAGTGGCTGGAGGGCTTTCCCTGGAGTGGGTGGAGGAGCTGGAGGCACCGTTTGCAGTGTGCTGTGAAGGTTTCACTGAGTGCCCTATCCCATGCCCAGTCTGCTCCTTGGAGATGATTGCTGGATTTCCAGCAGCCTACCACCCTTGGGGAACTGGCAGGTGCTGTGACACTTACTGGGTCTCTCCCTGGAGGTTTGGAGGTCACAGATGGGGAACCCCAACCCAGCCTCGGGGGCTTGGGGCACCTGGTGGCCCCAGGGAGCTGGGCTGGAGGTACAGGAAGGTGCTGGCTCAGCACCCACCGCTCACCTGTGCCCAGGAGCTGGAGCACAAAGGACAGCCCTGGCCTCACACCACAGTGCCAGGATCAGGCCTCAACCCCCAGCACACTGCCCAGACAGAGAGCCTATCCCCAGTGGGTCCCCACATTTCTCCTTGCTCACATTCACAGCTACAGTGACAACTCTGAGCCGCCCCCATCCCATTTTCCACTCACTGCTCCCCCTCATTCAAAGCCTCTGTCCTTTTAAGCTATTTTTTTGTCCCTCCTATTCATTTCCTGGACGCCTCAATCCTTTTCTCCTGCCTAGCCCCTCTCCTGAGCAGCTGCTATGCTAATAAGCATGAGGCAGAAAAGGGAGTGAGCCTTTGCAGGGCAGGGGAGGAGAGAAAGACCCCAGAGCCCTCCAAATGCTAAATAAATCCAAGGCTGGAGCAGCATCCCTGAACAAAGAGGCCTGGCCTCCCCCCCTCTCTTCCCTTCTTCCCAATTCCACCACCTTTTCACATTCAAATCCATTAAACAGTGAGCAGAAAGACCCCGAGTATTCATAGCATTGCATTAAAGAGAATGGTCCCTCTCATCGGGGCCGGGCAGAGGGAAGGGCTCTCCATCCCCTCTGGGCTGGGAATCACCCAGCTCCGGCCCCTGGGCTCAGCGGAGGGAGGACAAAAGCCTCTGGCACTGCACAGGGAGACCAGTTGCCTTTCCCCTGAGATCCAGGGTTCTTCCCCACATGGGACTCCTAGGCTACTCCAGGAGGATGGAGCCCCTGGTTCCTGCGGGCTGTGCTGGAGCCTGGGGGTGCAGGAGGATTGGGGCCCCCCATCTCCTGCGCGCTGACAGTGACGAGAAGTGCTACAGCAGTGACAGGGCAAGGGGGACACCCCGATTTGAGGGTGGTGAAGATCTCCCACAGGCAAGGGCAGCTCCCTTGATCCCAGTGATGGGGTGAGGAGGGAGAATGCTCCTGACAGGCCAGGCACAGCCAAAGGCGCTCTGATGGTGCCCACCAGCCCCGGAGCAATGACCAGCCACCGCTGTCTCAGCACAGCCAATGGCTTCCCAGCACAGCAGTGCCTTGGGCTGATAACAGAGATCCCTTATACCAAAACTGATGATTCCATACCCACCGTGCCTATTTTGCCCTAAAGTGAGAGCAGCTTTCTGGTGCAAAGACCACAGATCTCATTCTCTGAGCAGGAGGAGGCAGAGATAGAGGTGGATGTGCAGTGGGCTCCCTATCAACTGCTGAGGCTTATGGTGGGATGCCTGAAAGGATGGGACTTTTCTCTGGGGGAAAAAAAGGTGGGCATTTTCTTCTTCTGCCTTCTGGGATGGAAATGGACACTCACCTCCAGGAAGGATTTCATGCTCTTCTCAGAGACTAAGTTTCTGCTGGAATCACAGAACTTCAGGAGATAAGGCTTTTAGTACCAGATACTGAAAAATCTTTTGAATTCATGGATTTAACACGTTAGGAATAAATTATGTCAGCTGGACCATGGAGACCATGAGGGTCACCTGTGGTGCTCAGGAGGCAGCAGCACCTGGGACCTTCCAGCATGGCCTGGTCAGTGGGGTGGGATTCAGTTCTGACCATGGGGGTCCCTCTAAGGTGGCATCTGGGTTCCACTGTGGAAGAAGAGTTGGAAGCACAAAGAGCTTCCCTAAGCTTGTTTTACTGCTTGTGATGTCCTGGCATGTCCTTCCTGGCCTCTGCCCCAGGTTCTGGAGCCATCTCCTGGGCACCCTGAAGCATCTCAGCTGGCACACAGTGCTGGTTTTTGGTGCCTGAATCCTGCTCTGCACCAGTACAATGAGGAACCTGGAAGGTGATCAAGGCTGCCCCAACAGGCCACCTCCATGGGCTCAGCCATATCCCACCCTGGGCTTCTACACTGATGTTTACTTGGTCACCACCAGGGCTCCGCGCTGACTGCTGCATGTGCTGTACAGATTTGGGGTGCATGAGGGACCAGACCAGCAAGAGATCTAGATCAGAAAATGGGGAGAGGTGGGACAATCCTCAGGAAATGGAAGACTAGGTTAACCACTACGTGGGACATGGGACACATGAGCTCAGACCCCTGTCCCTGCAGTGCAAAGCTGTGTGAGCGGTGCCTGGGGTGTGTCCCTGCATGGGATCCCCAGCTCCCCAAGTTGCTCATCTGTATGGGATCCCTGAGGTGCCTTCAGAAGTGAGGTTTCAGGGCTGTAGGACTTGGCTGACCCACTCCATCCCTGCTTCCCACTACAGACCACCCAGCTCCTCAGTCCAGGGAGAATCTTGTTCACTCTGGGACCTTTCTGGGCTCCACAAGGGATGTGTTCCCCCAGAAGTCAGCTCTCTGGAGTAAATGTCAGCAGGGACCCTGAGAGGTTTCTGAGAACAACCTCCCCCTGTCCCATCAAGGAAACCAGCTCTAGCCAGGAGTCAGCCTCAAATTCCCAGTTCATGGAGAAGGTCTCTCCCATGGGGAACTTGCATGCAAACTACAGATTGACCCAGCTCGTCAGAAACAGGTAGGGGCTGTGCTGCTCCAGCCTCCATGGAGTGTCCTTGGGCAGAGACAGTGGGTACCCATCACACACTGCTTTGACCAGGGGACCCACTTCTACCCATGCCTCACTTGAGAGAGGATGTGAAGGGTTGCCCTAGCATGGAGAGACATGGAAAGCTCCAGGTGCTGCCAACACCACAGTCCTGCTCCTGGGTGACTCCTCATGTGTCTGTCCATGGGTCAGTGACAGGTTGCTGTGGTCCACCATTGCCCTCGGATACCCCTCATTCCCAGTGTAACCCTGAGCCCACCCATCATCTCACTCTGTTCCAGCCCTTCCTGAGGACCAGCTGCCCCAGACCTGCCTTCAGAGCAGCCCCATTTGCACCCTGACCTGCATGGCCCTGGGAGGTGCTGAGAAGGGCAGGGGACACTGCGGGGTTTTAGGGAATCTTCTAAGAAATAACACAGTTAACAAGCACTGGGGCACCACCATCTCTGCTGCCAAGGCTGTGGCTGGAAGTGCCCCAGCCTTTCTCCAGCTCTGCTGCAGCGAGGGCTGGGAACGTCCCAGAAGCATGAATTGCCCCACATTGCTCCCAGACTGCTCCAAGGGCTATCCCAGCTGCCTCCTCATCCTTGTGGGACTGGCTGGGGACATTGTGTCCGGAGCTAGACAGGCTGACACATGAGATCTGCAAGCGCTGCTGTCCTCCGTTGTGGCTGCACCTCGAGGGGTGTGGTGGGACCATCCTGGGCAGGTCTACCTGCGGCAGCAGGTGGGACAGGGGTCGGGGCGGCCCTCCGAGGGGTTGGCCGGGGAGAAAGGTCCCTGCTTAGCAATGCAGGAATGCAGGCCGGGTTGAATGCGGCGGAGGCGGGTCTGATCTGGTGCCCCACTAAGCCTCCATTCTTTCCCAGCCGGTGCATCTTGTATTCAGGCTGCCTGCTCCTAAGCAGAGCGTCTTTAATCCTTCCCTTGTCTCCTCCATTCCCTTTCAGGCCTTTGGCCAATGGGAAGGGGATGAGCAGCTCTCTGCAGGAAGGAAATTAAAAGCGAGGAGGAGGGTAGGGAGGAGGAGAACGCGGGGAGGGGGACTTGGAAGGGAAGACAATCCTGGAGTGGAGATGCCAGTCATCGGGGTCTCAATAGCCCCATTCACCCTGCCCAGCCACACAGAAAATCAGGGTCACCAGGATCCATGCCCTGCCTGGAGACAACTGTTGCTTTATTCTTTTTAATTGCTGGAAAACGCAGAAAAGTTCACTTGTGTGTGTGGCTGGCTCCGGTGGGGGCTGCGCCGGGGGCCGCGGGCGGCGGAGGGGCGGGAGGGAGGGGGTAGAGCCCGACCCGCAGCGAGAAGGACACAAAAAAGCAGACGCACGTGAGGGTGGAGGCTGCGAGCCGGCGCGGGGAGGAGGATCTGCACGGCCGGGCGGCGGGGACAGGGCGGTATCGTCCCCGGGCATGCATGGAAGGGTTCCCGGGGTTTTGGGGTGGAGGGGCCAGGCAGGGAAGAGCTGTGCAGACATACACGTGTGGACAGATGTGTCCCCACATCTCCGGGCACAGAGAAGCCTGGTTGATAATGCTTCTGGCTGGAGACAGAGGGACCAGGCAGCCCAGAGCACACGTGGGACACCCAGCGGCACACCGACATGCAACCCGAGGATGCTGACAGCTCCCAGATGGACATAGGGCTGTGCCATCTCCACTTTGAGATGCTGCTCCAAGTGCCACCCCAGTCAGGTGAAGGTTCCACCTCTGCACCTGCACGGCCGTACCCAGGGGATGTCCCAGAGAACAGCTCTAGGGAACCAGCTACCCCAGTTGCCCTTTCACTCTACCATCCATTCCTCTTGCTGTCCTATGTGCCCAGATGTGGCTGAACACAGTCTTGACACACAGGCCATCACAGGCTGTTGCCACCCATCAGCAGCCCAGCAGCTTGCCAGCTGCCCTCTGGCTCTGATGGGTGGTGAGTGCCAGGGGACACACTGGGAGAGAACATGAGTCCCTGGGCCAAAGATGGAGCCAGTCCCATCCTGCCTCCATCAGGGACATCTCTGTGCACCCTCCCAGAGGCCTCCTGTGAGCCGGGGGTGATTTGGGTCTGTTGCAGCCTTCAGATTTGGGTTGCACTTCCCTCCCCAGTGCAGCCTTGTCTCCCTTTGCTCTGCCCTTTGCTGAACACTCAACTTTCCTGTGTGAGGAGCATCAGAGATGTGCTCTCAATCACTCCGTTACCCATGGGATACAAGGCAGTGTCTTCTGAGGTTTCCCTGATAATCATGTCCTCTTGCAAGTCATAGAATTCCAGACTGGTTTGGGTTGGAAGGGACCTTAAAGCTCATCCAGTGCCACCCCCTGCCATGGGCAGGGACACCTTCCACTATCCCAGGGTGCTCCAAGCCCTTTCCAACCTGCCCTTGGACACTTCCAGGAAAGGGGCAGTCACAGCTCCTCTGGGCCAGGGCCTGCCCACCCTCACAGGGAACAATTTCTTCCTAATATCTAATCTAAATCTCTCCTTTTTTAGTTTAAAATAGCTGCCCCTTGTCCTGTCACTATCTGCCCGTGTAAAAAGCCATTCTCCCTGTCTTTTACAAGCCTCCTCTAAGTACAGCCTTCCCCGGTGCCCATCGCTGCCCGGACCGCAGGCAGGGGGCTCAAGGGAACCCTCCGCCCGCCCGTGACGGGGGGCGAGGCCAGAGTGGGGCTGTCATTCCTTACCGCCGGCTGCCACCTAGCGATGGAGGGACGGGGGCAGCGGGGACCCCCGCCTGGGGACTCTGGGGAGGGACCCCCGGCTTGGGGGGCTGGAACCCAGGCTGTGCTGCGCCGGGGATGCTCCTCAAGAGAGAGCAGGCGGGGCGAGGAGGAGTGGGGCTACCGAAGGCGTCTGTGCCGCAGGTCCGCGTCTGCCCCGCGCTCTAGACACACTGGGATGTGGCAGGAAGATCTGTTTGTGGAGATGACCAGGCTGTCTCTGCCGGGACAGAGCAGCCCCGTGCCCGGGCAGCAGCACCTGCTGGTCCGTATCCAAGAGTCCGTCAGTGACCGCGGGGGAGTGGAGGGTGAAAGTCTGGCTGACTTCTGCCAGTGTGCCGCCAGCTCTGGCCCTTCTCCACAAATATTGGGCCGTGGCCACCTGGAGAGGGGCTCCTGCCCTTTGCTCTGTTTACAGTTTCCCTCGGGCTGTTTGGCTTCTGTTAATCATCCCACAAAGGCAAACACTGCTGGGAAGGATTAAGAATGGCCCAGCATTTCCCGCTCCTCCCGGCCCAGGGACCCTCAACTGTGGGATGGGTCACACACAGCCGGATCCTGGATGTTGGCCATCAGCTTGGGACTGCCTGGAAGGGGTCCAAAAGGGGAGCAGGAAACTCGGGCTCTGTTCCCTATGGACACGGATTAGATAGCCTGGGGTAAGTGCTGGGCGTCCCTCAGTGCTCTCCTCACCACAGGGTCAAACTGGTCCATCAGGGCTGGGGGCTCCTTGTAGGACGACAGAGCAGGAATATGAATCCCAACATAGAATAGAGGAGAAAGACAGCTCCTGGCCCCATGGTGTAGGAACAGGCAAAGGTGAGGAGCTCAGCCTGGTGTGGCTGGTAGGGTGCTCCACTCCTGCACCCCACACAGCTCCCTGCAAATCCCCACCACCGCCAAGGGCAGTGGTGCTCCCCAGGCCGTACACCCCACCTCCCCCAGGAGCCGCCCCGCAGGGGGGCTGGCCCCGCTGGCCCTGGTCTGAAGGTCAGAGTGCTGCACAGTGGGGATCTCTGCACAGCACAGAGTCCAGGATCCCACTGAAGTGCTGAGGCTCAGCAGCACTCCGAAGCCACCAGCCATGATTATTTGGGGTCTCCTTTCCCTCCTCCTCTTCACTGTGGCTCGTGGAACCCCCATCGGAGACCAGGATGAAGATATCCAAGTGCAGGAGAATTTTGAGGCTGAGCGGGTAATGGCAGCTTGTGTTCCCTTAATTCTGGGGGCAAAAGGGATGGGGTAAGCTTTCTTTCATTTTCCTCCAGAAAGAAGGGCAATAATGCCTATGCCCATGCCAGGCTGTGCGGGACAGGCATTGGCAGTGTGGCACTCCCTGGGTGCCGCTCAGGAGGTGCCAGGCTCTGGGGTGGCCTCATCCTGGCAAACCCCAGGGAGGGTGGCTGCAGTCTGAGCACCAGGGCAGATGAGTCCTGTGGAAAGTCTGTGGTTCAGCATGCAGGGATGCAGGCTGCCAGGGAGATCCCCCACAACGTGCCTTGTCCCCTGCCAGGCTTCATACAGCCCTGCATGTGTGTCCAGATTTGGGTCTCACTGGTATACAGGGGTGTATGACAGTCTGATGCCTACAGCCCTGCCTCACGGTCAGGGAACCAGGGAAAATTCTGCTCAGTGCTGATACACTGCCCAAATCCTGCAGCAGCTCTGGCCTCTGCACCCTGCAGTTTCTCCCTGCATCAGGAATATTTTGACTACACAAAACCAGGTGATGTCTCACCTTGGTGAGGAGGGCTCACGGTGCAGACATGTCTCTCTTCTCCCTGCAGATGCACGGGAAGTGGTTCGACATCGCCATCGGCACGACCTGCAAATGGATGAAGAACTACAAGGAGAAGTTCAGCATGGGCACGCTGGTGCTGGGCCCTGGCCCCAGCGCCGACCAGATCAGCACTACCAGCACCAGGCTGCGGTATGGGGCACTGCTGGGAGCAGTGCTGGAGGTGCTTGAGCCTCCTCCAAAGCCATCCCACCCAGGGGCGCTCCCTCTCCCGGGGGCTGGGACAGACATGGGGGTTACTTGCTCTGCCTGGCATCCAAGCCCTGAGGAGGGGATGGATTGGGTTCAAATACCCGATACCTTGGGCAGCATGATTTCAGGGGTCCTGCACCATGTCCTTGGTGCCCCAGACATGATTTTCATGCCAAACCAGGAAAAATAATCCCTCCAAGCAGCTGATTGTCTTCTTCCTCTCTCCAGGCAAGGTGACTGTACACTAGTCTCAGGGGAGTACCAGAAAACCAGCACCCCTGGAAAATACACCTACTACAACCCCAGTGAGTTGGGGTGAGGCATGGCTGGGAGATGGGGACCAACTCTGGGGACAGCTGGCAGAGGTGGAAGGGGTTCAGAAGAGCAGGGCTCAGAGGCCACTCCACAGTGTGGAGTGGCCTCTGATGTGGACATTTCCAGCCAAAGTATAGAGTAAAGCTGCAGGGAAAGGCTGTTTGAGCACTGTCCCTGCATAGCCACAGGATGATGAGGTGTTGCAGCAGGTCACTCCTGTCCACAGGGTCCCAGGCTGGGGCAGGGACCAGCCACACTTCAGGAGCATTAGTGGTATCTCAGTTGCTCGCAGCTCTTGGTTTCCAATTCTCTCACCTAAGAGACTGGTGAGCCTAAAGGGACTCATGATTGTATCTGAGTCTGCTTCCCAAAAATCACATATTTTAAATTAGATGCCTGATTTCAGCCCCCAGCTTTGGGGCTGTCCTACACTGCTCCATCTCATCATGAGGAGCAGGAATGACATCCCTGTCTCTGTCTTACCCAGGATGGGACGTGTCTATCCAGTCCTATGTGCTCCGTACCAACTACGACGAATATGCTGTTATTCTGATGAAGAAGAAAAGCAGTTTTGGTCCAAGCACCACCCTGAAGCTGTATGGTATGTCTGGCCATGGCACTTGAGGGCAAGCAGGCCCTAGGATGGACCAGCACAGCTCAAAAACACCACCTAAGGGTCTGTCAGCTCCCTTGGCCTTAAGGGAACTCACCGTGGGCTTTGGAAATGGTGGCTTAGACCAGCTCATCTTTGGCATGGCAGAGGTGGGGTCTCATGGCTCCATGAGAGCCACATCAGGCACTGATGTGAACATCCAAACCAGCAGGGTGCTTGGGATTAAGGTGGTGGTATCTGCTTAGAGGAAACTCAGCCCTGAAGTGGCAGGAGATGCTGTCTTCCATGATTAAGAAACATTAAACCCACTTTGTCCAAGCCCTTGGTCAAGACTCGTCAAGAACAGCAGGGAAGTAGTGACGTCACTGGGCCTGGAAGGGTTCAAAAAACATGTAGATGTGGAGCTCAGGGACATGTTTTAGGTTGGACATAGCAGTGCTAGGTCAACGGTTGGGCTCAGTCTTTGCTTCCCTGATTCTATGTTGGGAAGGACCAGGAGTCTGGTGTTGCACCTGCCTGCAGCCACCTGAGCTCGGTGAGTGCTTGGGGACTGCACTCCCACACCAACCCTGCCCACAGCCCATTTGCTTTCCCAGGGAGGAGTCCGGAGCTACGGGAGGACCTCATTGAGTCTTTCCATCAGCTGGCTCTGGAGATGGGCATCCCTGAAGACTCCATCTTCATCCTGGCCAACAGAGGTAACCTCCCATGGGGCACGTGCCTCTCATGCTGCCAGAGCACTCCAGTTGCTCCTTCTGCGTCTGCCAAGCTGGGGAGACAGGGGATGGTCGGGAGGGAGGAAGGAGAGACAAATGCTTTGGTAGCATGGGATAAAAAGGAAATAAGGCCATGTATCAGTCAGGATTCCACCAGAGAAATGAGCTTCCAGGGGGGTCTGTGCTGGGCTGTCAGGTCAGTGCAACCACACCACTGGGATGAGAGCATGGAACACTTGTGTCTTGTCCCTAGGCTGGGTGCTGCCAGCACATGGGAGGCTCCTTGCTCAGTCTGGGGTTCAGAAGGGGCTAGCATGATGGAGGGTGTGTGGGTGTGGGTGTGTAGATGTGTGTGTGTAGGATTTTGGGGGGGCCAAGGGGGGCATGGGGATTTCAGGGAGATGGGCATTTTAGGATGGTGCTTCTGTGAATGGGAGGCGGAAAGCAGAAAGAGGAGAATAACGTTGGGTGGAACTGGGAGGGTGTCCCCTTGCCCAGGGTCCTGCATATGCACAGTGCTGGACTCACTGAAGTTTGTCAGGACACCTCTCCTCTCACACTGCTCGTCTTCTTTCCTGCTCCTGGGCCAGGTGAATGTGATCCTCAAGATACTGAAAATGGTCCCCAGGTGAGTGGGCCAGCTGGGACATTCTGAAGTGGATCAAGGCCAGAGACATCCCTTCCAAGCCAAACGCACTGGAGATCGGGTGTCTAGGGAGAAGGCTCCATGGGCAGGACATGTTCTTTGGGCAGTGACTCCACTGACCATCCTGGGAGTTGCTCTTCCACCTCTGCTGGTGGGCTTTGCCTGCAAGGATGGGGGCAGGGCAGGTGCAGGCTGCAGGGGAAGGGTCCTGGTGGCCAGGTGGGGACAAGAGCTTATTTCCAAGTGGAAGACTTTTCCTACTCCAATTGTTTTCACACTGTGAATGTTGTTGGTGTTTCCTTGCTCCTTGCCTGTCTGTGTGTATTCCAGCCAGGCTTTAGGCCCCTTCTCCAGGGATGGGGAAGTTAGCACCCACTGGTCCTTCAACTTCCATCACTCAGCACCTCCCAGTCTTTCAGGGTTGAGTGTTGAAAGATTTTCCAGGGGGAATGGGACTGTCATGGAGAAACAACCCAGCTGACTCCAGAGCAGGTAACACATTGTTGAGGCACATCCCCAGCAAGTGGCACAACTTGGGCACTTTGGGTGTCTTAATCCACAACCTGGAATTGTGGACCCCACCCTGGAAGAGCACAGGGCTGGGAAGATTATGAGGTGTGGAGGGATCACAGCCTGCAGACCCAAGATCAGTGAGTGGAGACGTGCTGGGAGCACAGAGGCGGGTTGGAGCCTGAGGTGCCCCTCAGCAGGGCTGGGGCAGGTGGTCCCAGGTGGGCAGCAGGTCCCACAGGCAGGGACTGATGGCAGCTCTGTGCTTCCTTACTGGTGCAGAGGGCACGGAGAGCAGTCCTACCCCTGGAGGAGGGCTCAGCCGCAGGACCCCTGCCCTCTTACATTGGCAATAAGGAAGGTAGGTCCCAGGGGAGGGGGCTGCATCGGGACCCCCCTGGCCTGCGCTCCCATTTGCCTGTGACCCGTGGTGTGCTGGTCCACAGACTCGTGCCGGCTGAGCCGGGACCCTGGGCCCTGCAGTGGGATGCTCTCTCGCTTCTTCTACAACTCCTCCTCCATGGCCTGTGAAACTTTCCACTATGGAGGCTGTCTGGGCAATGGCAACAACTTCTACTCAGAAAAGGAGTGCCTGCAGGCATGCCGGACGGAGGGTGAGAATCCTGGCTGGGCTGGGACACTGGAGGTGCCATTGCTGAGGCATCACAAAGGATCTGAGCATTGCCTCGAATGCCATGTGTCTGGCATCCATGTGGGAGGTGTGGGGGACCCTGGACCCCTCGCCTCATGCAGCTCCTGTCCCTGCAGCTGCCTGCAGGCTGCCCATTGTCCCGGGTCCCTGCCAGGCACTGATGACACGCTGGGCCTTCGATGCAGCCCAGGGCAAGTGCATCACCTTCAGCTATGGGGGCTGCAAGGGCAACGGGAACCAGTTCTACTCGGAGAAGGAGTGCAAGGAGTACTGCGGGGCTCCTCAGCTGGCAGGTACTCCCCTTGGGCCCCACCCCAGGGCAGCAGCCCGCAACATCTCCTGTCCCGCACTGGGTCTGCCTGGGGCGCGGACAGGGCTGTCCTGGCTCTGGATGGGTCTGTCCTGACTCTGGATGGGTCCAGGGTGGGTTCACTGTGGGCCTAGGACGTGTTTGCCATGGGTTAAGGATCAGTCTAGCTCTGGAATGGATCTGGATAGGTTTTGTGCTCTGCCTGGAATGGGCCATTCTGGGTCAGGATGGAAGCAAGATGGGTGTGTCCTTGGGCTGGGATGGGTTTGTCATGGGTCCGTGATGGGTGTGGGATGGTTTTGTGCTGTGCCTGGGAGGGATCTGTCCCGGGTAGAGAATATGGGCATTAGCCCACAGACAGTATGGCACAGAGGGGCTGGGCAAGCTGCAGACATGCTGAGGCCATGACTGAACTTCAGTGTGGTCTTGATGAGAGGGGGAACGTCCCCAGGCAGGCTGGGGTGCAGTGGGGAGCAGTGGAGGTGACAGCCCCAGGCTGAAAGATTTGGTGGTGCAGGAACCCTCACACCAAGGACCAGCCCTGGGTCCCTGTCAGGGGTGTGCTACCTGCCAGGTCCCCCAGCTCCAGCCAGTGCAGAGGTTTCTGTACTGAACCTCCTCGGGAGACACAACAGGCACCACTTATCCCTCAGGGGAAATGACCAGAGTTTGTCAGGAGTCTGGCAGAGAAAATCATCCTGCAGAGAGGGGTGACTGAGGTGTCTTCCACCTTATCCAGCCCTGGGTGTGCCTGCTTCCAGGAGGGCAGGAGCTGGGGACTTGATGTGACCCCACGGATGGGAAATGGAGCCTATATTAGGGCAGAACTCAACTTTTATAATCCCTGCCAGCATTATAAAGTACATTAATGCCACCATGGCACGTGGTGGGACACAAAGTGTGGGACAGCATGGGTGTGCACAGATGGTCTAGGCTGCTGCCCTCATCCATCACTGCTGGCAGGGACAAAGTGGGAAGCAGCATCCATCATCTGTGACTGCAGGGTGATGAGGGGTCTGGCAATCTGTCCATCACCTGCTGCATCTCTCCACTTGCAGAGGACGAGGAGTTCCTGCAGCTCTCAAACTGATGCAGGCAGAGGATGCGGGGCCGGCATCCAGCACCAGGGTCCTGCAGAACAGTGCAGACAGCTGTGGCGGCCCGGGAGATGCCTCCAGCAGTAAACGTCTCTCATGCGACCGAAGAGCCCAGTGTCCATTCTCAGGAGGGTGGGGAGCGGGTGAGGGGGCAGGAGGGGCAGGGGATGCTGTGGGGTCCTCTCCGGCCTCCCTGGTGGGTGTCCCCACCTCTGTGCGGTTATGGGGCTCTCCCCTCTGAGTCTCTGACCCTTCCTCGGGCCACTCCCTCTGCCCACACAGGGCCGGGGGGCACCGAGAGGGTCAGGGGTCCCGCTGGATGGGGTCCAGCCCCCATTTCCCAGGAGATGGGGCTGGGCTGCTGGGAAGGGGACAGCGAGGGAGGGTACAAGTGTCTGCTCCTCCCTAAAGGTGAAAGATTGCAGCTGGTGGGACCGGGGGGATCCGTGTGCGGCCGAGATGGGGAGCACGGGGGGTGGGGCAGTCACGGGGGAGTTATATGGGCTTTGCAGCATGGAATTACGGGGTGTCGGAGAGGACCCTGAGGGTCACGGGAGATAAGGGGTTACGAGGGTCACGGGAAAATGGGGCTGGCGTAGGAGCGGACGACACGGGTTATGACAGTCCCAGGGGACACAGGGGTCCGAGGGAGGGATTAGAGGTGTTTTGGGGGTAGTCCCAGGGATGCTGCCGTGGCCCCGTGAGGGGTTATAGGGGTCAAGGGTCGGGGGGCTGTGAAGCTGCCAAGAGGAGATTGCTAGAGTCTTGGGGGGCTGTGAGGGTCCCAGGAGGGCACAGCCGGGGTTATGTGGGTCACGCTGCGGGGGTCTCGGGCACGTTGGGCTGCACTCGACCTTCGAGGGGGTCACCGGGGGGAGGTTACCGGGGGTCGCGGCGGCGACCGCGCTCCGCGCGCTTCTGTCCTCCCCCGGCCGCCGTACCCGCGCCGCGCGTGCCCCGGCCCCCCGCGGTGAGGCGGAAGAGCCAAGATGGCGGCGGCGGGAGCCCCGCGCCGCCCCCGCTTCCCTCGCCCGGCCCCCGGCCCCGGACCCCGGTTGGGCTGAGCGGCCCGGCCCCGCCGCCCCGTGCCGGACCCCGGCACCGGCTCCATCGCCCCGCGCCGGGACATGCCCCGGTAGTGCCTCCTCTCCCCCGGCGCAGTTTCCTCCTGCCGGGCCGGGCCCGCACACCTCCGCCCCGCATGGCCGGGCCGGCCCCGCCGCAGCCCTGAGCCGCCCCGTGCATCCGCCGCGCCCGCCCGGCCCCTGAGCCCGCGCTCAGCCCGTTCCCCGGGGTGCAGGTGTGGGACCACGAAGATGTTCTCGGCCCTGAAGAAGCTGGTGGGCTCGGACCAGGCTGCGGTCCGCGACAAAAACATCCCTGCGGGGCTGCAGTCCATGAACCAGGCGCTGCAGAGGAGGTTCGCCAAGGGAGTCCAGTATAACAGTGAGTCGGAGCGCTGGGCCGGGGCGGGTGGGCCAGCCCGGGGGTGGGGCGGGCGGCCCTGTCTGGTGCCCCGTGGGGTGCCCGGGGACCGCAGAGGGGCTGGGAGTGCTTTCTTTGTGCACGTTGGTGCTTTTATCGGTATTCACTCAAAGCCAAGTTTGGAATTAAATGTTGGAGGTCATTGGAGGAGTGAGGGATGGGAAACTTTTGTCTTTCCGTGCAGGACTCGGGACCCGCGATGCAGCAGCGTCCCTGAGCGCTGCCTGCCGGCTGTGGCACAAGAGAGATTGCCTGATACATCAGTTTGTGTCAGTTCGAGAATCAAGAGGGTAACTCCCCTGAGTGCGTGGGTGATCTTCCCTGCAGCGCAGGATAATAGTGCCTATAATTAAGCTGTAGTGGTTGTATGATAAGAGTCTATTTAAAAGCTCAGCCCTACCAGGCTTTAGTAAAAGGTGGACAGTGAATACCTCTGTGTGCCCTTGGTACATAATTTCATCCTGACTGTCTTTTCTGCAGTCTTTTGCTCTTTTATCGAGCAACACTTTCAGAATTCTTTTTCTCTCAGCGTTGAGGCTCAGGGCTGCATTTTTCCCTTGGAGCTCAGTAAAGGTGATTTTTAATACAGTGTTTCAGGAGGGCACGGCAAATATGTGAAATACGTCCCAAAGTAACAATTGTGAGATAGGGACAGCAGTTATGTCATTCCTGCTGAAAATAGAGCTGGTTCCAGAGAGTGCTGCGAGTACCAGCTCATCTGTGTGGATCCAAACAGGCAGGGAAGGCAGATTGCAGAAGGCTGAGAGATTGGCAGGTGGGAAAAAGACTGATTTGGGAATGTGGCACTGGATAATTTCTGTGAAGGCACACGTGTTAGAGGAATAGAGCTTCTGTTGGATCTCGGTCTGAAACAGAATGTGATGGAGAAGTTACACTTTGGGTTTTATGGTGTTTTTTTCTTTGTTTAATATTATGGCTGTTGGCTGTGCTTTGGGACTGAGGTTTCAAAGTGCTCTGCTTTACTAGAGAGAGCATTTGGTGCCTTTATTCCCTAGCACATCTGCAGATATGCCAGTGCTGTTTAATTTATAAAATGAGTGTCTTAGCAAGCAGTCCTGAATGTGAAAAGTAGAAGTGTGATTGCTGGGACTGGGTTTCCAGTGAAAGATGGTGGTGAGGGTGAAGGTGCTGCCTTGGAACACAGCGCTGCATCCTTGGACATGTCCTGGAGATCTGCTGGTCTCAGACTGTTGGTTTGTGCAGAGGCTTCATGTGGCTGCAGCCCAGAAGACCTGCGTGCTGCACGGGCAGCTGAGTGCCAGAGATCAGGTAGCTAATAGCAGCTTGTGAATTATGTAAGAGCCAGGAGCTGGCTTCTCAGACAGGGGAGGTTTGTGCTGCGGATGGAAGGGATCAGCTGCATCCTGCTGGCACAGGACGGGACCAGATCTGCTCCATGGTGGCTGCATCATGCCAGACCTGTGGATGGGCACCTGCCTGCCATTTGTGCAAGGCCAGAAATGCTAACTGTAGCTTCGCTGCTTTTTGTCTCATTAGTGAAAGCCTCAGAAAATATTTTTGGTTTGTGCTCTGTCTTACCAGGGTTTGTGTTCTAGTTACTGCTTTATAGCTGAAAACCGCAGCTTTCTGTCACTGCCTTAAGGCACTTTCCAATCTCCATAGTAACTCTTCCCAGCATCACTGTTATATAATATTTATAGGAGATACAGTCTGGCTTACAAAAAGGCTCCAGGTACCCCCCATAGCCATAGCACTGGGGAGATGGGGAGCATTCCAGTGTGGTGAGGTGGTCTCAGTTGAAGGTGGGCTGTGAAGGAATGTTATTACAAGGGCCGTTGCTCAGGAAGGGCAGAGCTGCAAATCCTGTGCATTGCCAATTCTCCTTTCTTGGCAAATTCCTGATGCTCAGCAGAGGATGTGGTTTGGAGCCACAAAGATCTTTACAACTCCTCTGTTTCCCTGAAACTGCCTGAACCTAAACCAAGGGGCGCTGTGATTTGTTTTACAGAAATGTTTCTTTGCTGCATTAGACCACTACGGATCCTGAATGAAGCCTGTTTCCTTCCCAGAAATATACTTAGTATGCTGAGAATATGTTGGGTTGTTCACTGATAAAGCACGCTGGGACACAGGCCTTGTACCTAGCTCTGGGTGCCTACCTGGGCTCAGAGCAGCTCCTGCTGTGCCAGCCCTGCAGCGCCTCAGGTACATTTTGTAACAGATAGCCCCATGTTTGAGGTGATGCTGAAGGCTGTGAGGTGTTTAATGGCGCTGATAGTTACAGACCCTAGGTAGAATAGAGCACTAAGTTGAACCTGAATGATTTGTTTTGATGGTCCCTCTCCTACACAGTCAGCTTTTCAAAAGGAAGAGCATTGTGGGATGGGAAGGTTTAGATTTTTAATGAAATTATGAGAGCAGAGACCAGTACCAGACTTTGGCAGCAGTCATGTCCTTTGCTTGGGACATCCTGTTGTAAAACAGCAGCATTTCCATACTGCATTCCAGCACACACACACTCTGTACCAGCCGCATGGAGCTGCTGTGGTTCACATCCAGTTGACACCAGAGTTCCCTGAGCACTCAGCAAATGACGTGGGTCTGTGCCACGTATGTCATGGCTGGAATCTTTATAAGGGATCATGATTCCAGGACTGGGGAACCAGTCTTTGTGAAAACTTGCTCTTGTTTTCCTGTTTGGGATACCCTGGATCAGGTGTGCTGCATGGCTGTTCCAAGGGTGTGCTGGCCCTGTGAGGGAGCGTGGCAAGAGCAAGTAAGAGGAAGTGGCTCTCATGCCTTTGGCAGCCCTGCTTGTTTCTATAAATTACAAGAGCAATTGCAGAACTTAATTTTGAGCACCAGGGTGCTCAGACGTGACCATTTATGTAAGGCAGTGATGGTCAAACAATGGTCCTGGGATTTGCTGGTCAGGGACAGGAACAAAAGACATGGAGGTGCCAAATGTTAATGCATTCTATTCCCCAGACATGGAACCTTTGCTCTGGGCTTTACATACTGCATCCATTGTGCCACTTGACAAACCCCACTGCTGTGTGTGCTTGGAGCATAGGCTGAACAGTCACCAGTGCTGGGATACCAAAGGCAGTAGCTCCAAGAATTCCCCCCACTCCCTCTTCTTATTAATTTTTCTGCCTAACATATTCCTTAAAAGACAAAACTTAATTAATACCATGTATCTTTTTTGTAAGCATTATAGTCCTTACTTCCTTTGTGTTACTTTGGAGTTGTAGTTCCCAGACTCATTGTTAAGTATTTTAATTCAGCATGACTTCCAAAAGGAAGGCTTCTCCTCCTCCTGCCACTTCCCACCTTCTCTTGTTTTTCCTGTGGTTGACACAGGTGTTTGTGCAGCACATGCCAGCCCTGCTTTGCCTGCTGCTGTCCTGTGCCTATGGGAAGTGTGCTTGGGGTGGTTCTGCAGAGCAGGTGGTGCTGCGTTTGGCAGCAGAACAAGCTCAAAGCATTTCAGTTGAAATCTCAAAGACTTTAATGAAGGTAAGGTTATGACCCTCTCCATGGGGTTATTAGTTTCAGGATCTTTGCTGCAGAGTCCTGGAGGAATGTGGGCAAAGCTGGGGATTCCTGATTTCTAGTTCTGAGTTGGTCTCAGACCTGTTCTCTGGGCATATATTGTTGCTGCTCTGCTTCCATCTCCCCATGTGGAGCATGGAAATCCCTCTGGTTTTCCTGATGCAATGACAATATGAATGAAGTGGTTTGTTTAGCTTTTTCCTTGCCTCTTGATCCATTCCCCATCCCTACCATTCTCCCCACAGATAATTCTTCTCTCTTTGCTACAAACCTCTGGCTGTTTGCAGTAAGTACTGATTTAACTTAAAATCAAAATAAGGCAACAGTTTTACTTTCCCGAATTAACCCTGCCTATAGTTCTTGTTCTTCTTTCCAGACTCAGCCGCAGCCCAGGCCTATGATGCACCAGCCTGACTGTGCTTGGAAGCTCACTCAGGCCTTCTTGCCTTGCAGATGCCTGTCACTGAGCAAACCTGCCCCAGCCAAAGTCCCAAATACAGACTTTGCTTTGCTAAAAGCGATTTGTGTCACCTGCCTTCTTCCTGTTCTGTTTTTAAAGACTTTTTATTTCTTCAGGAAAAGAGTCAGTGAGAACTTGTGCACTATGTAAAAGAAGAGAGATTCTAATGGAGAATGCTGGAGCTGGAAGGGGCTCTTGGACCTGCTCAGACTGAGCATGTGGTGCCACAAGCACCTTGCACTGATCTGAACGTGAGCTGATTAGGGCTGGGGGGGGATTCCCTTGCACTCCAACCGTGCCTTCCATGTGCTGCTCACACTGCTCATTCACCTGGGCAGTGGAGCTAGAGAAGAAAACTGAAAATGGATAATTTCGAGGTTATTTCTCAGCCGGTTCAGTTTCTTGATCCAGCTCCATGTTTAAGTGCATAAAAAGTGGTGTTGGCATGAAGTAAGACTGTCCCTTCTCAGGAGAGCTCACAACCTCATTATCTGGTAGTGATCCTGAAAGTGCACCTTGAGAGCAGCCTGACTATTTAAGGAAGGGACTATTTGTCCCTTAAAACTCACGGTTTTAGTATCTCATGCTGCATTCCGGGGTAGGGGGGGGATATGAATTTGAATGTTTTAGGGCAGGCAGTGAGAGCTGTTGGAAAAGTTTGGGTTTGAAAGGGGGCAAATGGAGTCTCATTCTGCCTATGCCAGGGACTGGCTTCATGATTCTGAAAAATCAAAGGGATGTTCTGTTGATTGTTTTGCCATCTGTAAGTAGGAAGCAACCATATGCAAGGTGACCAGAAATGCAGGAACTGGTTTGTTGTGTCTGCAGAGATGCTGTGGGACCTTTAGGTGAAGTCAGCCTATAAATACTGTGTTCATTTTTGCCTTTATTCTTCTGGTGTGGTAAGTGATTTTGAAAAAGAACAAACATCTCTGAAAAAGAATAAACCTCTGTGTACTACAAAAAAAGCACAGTGGAACTGTAGCAATAGGCAGAATTCCTCCACAGACTTTGTGTGCTTTATCTTCAAGTTGACCTGTTCAGCTCTTCTCTGAAATGACTGCAGCAGCACCTGAACTGCAGCAGAAGGCAGCCTTCTGTCTCAGATCTCCTTGCCCAAATGATGATGATCAACCTAATGCTAATTACCTGACTGCCATTGGATGTCTCTGAGGTGGCCCATTTTCCAGGGGATCATAGCTCCAAATCAAAACACAAAAATAAAGATTCAGTTTTATTCAGCTGAATAAAAATTCAGCTGATGTTTTCCAGTAGCCATGTGGTTGCCAGTAAAAACAAAGATAGCATTGAAAAAAGAAATTCCACAATGTAACAGAAAATTTAGAAAATACGAGGTAGTGTTTTCGGAAAGAGCAAGATAACCTTTGAATTTCCTCTGGAAAGTTCATGATATTAATTGCTACAATTTTTGATATTTTGAACACTTGCTTTCCTTGGAAGAGTTTGAAAGAGTTTCTGTCTAAACTGAAGCAACCAACACAAGGGCCTTGTGACAGGAGGTTGCAGCAAGGTGAGCATCAGCCTCCTCTACCAAGTAACAAGTAACAGGAGGGGAAACAACCTCAAGTTGTGCAGGGGGAGGTTTAGATTGGCTATTAGGGAACATTTGTTGGCAGAAAGGGCTATCCAGCCCTGGCACAGGCTGCTCAGGGCAGTGGTGGAGTCCCCATCCCTGGAGGGATTTAAAAATCACAAGGATGTGGCACCTGGGGACATGGTTTACTGGTGGCCTTGGCAGTGCTGAGGGAATGTTGGAATAGTTGATCTTAAAGGTCCTTTCCAAATCATTCCAAACTTAAATCATTCTGTGATTCTATTCTCTCAAGGCATGAGAAGTATTTAAGGAGAAAGGGAAATGATAGAGGAGGTAATGGAAGGAATGGAATGGAATGTCATAAAAGGCCAGCAATGGAATAGGGTATGATGAAGTATGAGTAAGGGCCAGGGAGAGGTAGAGAAGGCGGGGAGGATGGGAAGTTGTTGTAAATGGGTGATTTAGATCACTTAAAGAATGAGCAGCAGCTGTACAAGCAAAAGTGGTCTAGATATGGTATTGTTCAAGTGCGACTTGACAAAGGTTGATGGCAACGTTCCCTCTGTTACTGACCACATGCACAAAACACCCTGAGGAAAATTGACTTCGAATTGAGGTGGAATGAGTGACACAGAGACCCTCGTGTTGAGTTATGAGGCTCAGAGGGGACCCTCTTTCGAAACTCCTGATGGAGCTTAGGTGCTTCTGGGTCCAGTCTTAGTCTAGACTTGGCCTTGGACAGTTTATGTCTAATGGACTTATCTATACAGAGTTTATAATAATTAATACTGAGTATCAATTTCATTAGTATTAATTCCACATGCCATCAGTTCCTTACTGAGGATCTCTTGGGCCAGGAGGGATCTCTTATTCCCAGGTAAGGGACCTCAGACGTAGAGAGGTGTTCCAGTTGAAGGGGAGACTCACAGGCACGCTGTCCTGCCACAGTTCAGGAAGAGCTCGGATTAGACTCCTGATCTGTCAGGGCTAAAAGGTCCCTGCCTCAAAGAGAAGCTTAGGTGTCCCAGCTTCAAGGGACGTCCCCACCATGCAGCTGCACCACCGGGCACAGAGAGCTCAGGGAAGGCTCATCCTGTCTGTCATATTGATGGGATAACGTGGAGTCTCATAGTCTGATTGCATCCAGTGGGAAGGGTGTGCAGGAGACTCCTTGTACCCACATCTTTCTTTGTTCCTTGATTAACGAGTTTTGGAAAAGCCACCTGGTATTTTTGTGTTAATCCATGGTTGGTGTGGTGTTCCAAGCTCATGTACCCCAATACTGGCTGTGTCAGTGCTCCTCTCTGCCTTTCCTAGAGGAATTCTTGGTCCAGCCATGGCTCAGCCCTTTGCTTCCTTTAAAGCCTGAACCAAACTGATGCTGGTTTGCTTAAGGGGTCAAGTGTGTCCGTCAAAGAGCATAGGCTCAGCTGGCCAGAGTTGTGCAGATTCTGAAGATTCAAGCTTGCTGTTGGTTCGTTGTGCTGAGCTGGTGTGAATTATTGAATAAACAATGATTTAAATGACAGAGGCTCATGTTTTCTAACGAGCCCCATCCCATCGTGCCTGTGTAGTATGGGAGGACTAATTACATCTGAATAAGGCCTGCAAAAAGTCAGCATGCTTTTCACAGCATTCTTCAAGTTGTATTTAATCACTTTTTCTGTTTGCTCTTTTCTCCAGTGAAAATTGTCATCCGGGGGGACAGGAACACTGGGAAAACCACACTCTGGCACCGACTGCAGGGAAAGAAATTTATTGAGGAATACATTCCAACTCAGGAGATCCAAGTCACCAGCATCCACTGGAATTACAAAAGTAAGATGGAAGAGGGTGGAGGGAGTGACAGTCATGGGATGGTCCCCTGGGGGAGGAAATTCCACTGCAGCCTCATTTGCTTTTTTCTTCTCTGTCTGCTTGGGAAACAAAATGGTCTCTCTTCATGCTTTTTAATTTATTATTCATAGTTTCTCAGTCATGTTTTTAATTTTGTCAGACGCTCTGTGTTGTAAGTGCTAAAAAATATGTCTGTGGAAGCCACAATTCAAGGGAAGTGTTTAATAGGTGGTCTGAAGCATTTGAAAAATTTTTAATATGCTTAACATGTTAATGAGGAGGGGTTATTGTTTAAATCTGTCGCTGAGGCCCACTGTGCTTGGGTGTTACTGTGTTGCCTTGAAGTGGATACATGGTGCAAACTGGATTTCACTGATGAAAATATAAGGAGATTCTGGTGACTGGGGAGGATTTCAAAAATTATTGTACTGCTGTTAGCTCTAGGCTGGCTTACTGAAACACAGAAGTGCCAGTGCCTTTTTTAAGTTCTTGCTGCAGTGTGGTTTTAATTTTTATTTTACTGATTGCAACTGGCTGTGAAAGCCCTGCATCCCACCTGGAAAAGACACTGCAGGCACTGAAGTTACGTAAGGTTGTGATTCAACGATGCATTAAGTCCAGCTTTCAGGTTGCTGATCAAGAATGCCATAGCCTTGTGGGATGAACTCCTGGTTCAGTATGAAAGTGCTCTGTAAGACTGAGTATGCTGTACAAAAAAAGTCAGCAGTTGTTTGTCATTATCCGACATTGCCCATTTGCCTCACTCTGATCTTCTGTTGAATCAAGTACTGCTCAACTCCTCCCCACTGGGAGAACACCTTGTGCAGTGGGGTGAGCACCAAATTGAGTGCTATTCTTAATTCACCACCAAAATTGAATTGCCAAGTGATACCATGATGCCCAAGTCTCGTGATAATGCTCACAAAGCCACAGGATGTGTTCACCAGCAGATACGCTGTGGTCACACAGAGGTGTTTCCCATCTGCAGCCAAACCTCTTGTATGGTGTATGTGTGCTGTGGCATCCTTCCCCTCACTCCTCTTCCTTCCTCTCAGGATGTCAGCACATCAGTTACTGAGGAATGAACACAGAGCTTTCAAGTTGGATGGTGGAAACTGTCTCCAAAATCAAATCTGAATGCTTCAGTCTAAACAGACTTAGATCAGAGTAAGAAATAAAATTCCTCTTTCCTAGATACCCAAGTGTAAAGAATGCACTGAGTGTTAATTGTGGCTTTCTGCAGTGTCATGCATTACAGCATCAGAGTTGAGTTTCTTCTCTGATAGGTGCAGGTAACACAGCACTTGTGTTGGATACAGCCTGGGAGTCTGGCATTTATTTTAGGAGGCTTATTCATATCTAACTGTATCCATGAACAAGTACAAAATGTGTACGTGCAAAAAGGTGTTTGGAGGAAGATCCAGTCTTCTCACCTGTGTCTGCATTTCTTTCCCTGATCCAAGGCTCAGACACTGCTTTTTCAACACTGATGAAATCCTGGGGTAGAACACACCTGCACCTGAGGCTGGCTTTGCTGTGTGCTGAGATCCACAGGTGTATGGGTTATTTCTAGGACCACTTCTTACCTTGGTGTGCTGCGTTTCTGTAGAGCTTCCCAGCCAGAGCTGACAGCAGTGTGTACAGATGCTGGTAGACTTTTCTCAAGGTTAAGTGTTGCTGACCTTGTAGAACTACTTGCAAAGCTGTACCTGAAACTGTGCCTTTCATTTGTGTTTCTTTTACATTGTAAAACACTGTAGTATTGTCTTAGTAATAATTTCAACTATTTTAGGACATTTTCCATTGACTTTCTTCAGATACATTTCAAAAAGTAACCTCCATTTAAAAGACTTTCCTGCTGTGGGAAGTTTCCATCCAAGACTGGTGATGTGGGCCCTCAGAGTACTTGGATCAGGTCTAAATCCTGCCCTGTTGGCCATGTTAATCTGTAGACAAAAAAATAAAGTTTGTTTTTCCTATGTTCATGCTCTCAGGCTACCTTGAATAAACATTATGAGGTAGTTGGTGGCAAATATTTACAGATGTTAATTAAATCGATGTCAAATATTGAAGGGTTCTTACATTGCCTGGTCTTAAAAGAATTCCATTTTAGATGCAAAATGTAGGACCTTCAGAAATTTTATACTGGAGGAATTAATAAAGGTAGTAGAATCTGAGTTACTTCTTATTCAGAGTGAGCAAAGTTGCTTTTCGGTGTCAGTTGTAATGGGTATTTGTAATTTTTGTGTCCAAGTAAGGAATTACCATTCCTGACCCTAAGGTGCACTTTTTTGGATTATACTGGTCACCGAGTTTCTCTCTGTTTGGCAGCCTGAGAAAAGGAGTCTGAAATAAAAATTGACAAACAGTTGTGCTCAGATCCTTCAAAGGCCTGAGGGATGGGAATGGGGGGTGGCAGAGTTGCTTTGCATTGTAGGATGTGTAATCTAGAGCATAGGAGGTGAATCCTCTCATTGAATGAGAGTAAAAAATGTCTGAGGGCCTGTGAGTTACTGGTGATGAACCCACTTACAGTGTGATAATTCTTAGTTTTAAATGAGCTTTCTTGCAATTAGAGCCTTTTCGTGCCTCTCCATCATTTTGTCAGAAAGCAGTGCTCAGTGTGCCATTGACCATGGAGTATCTGGTCAAATAGCAGCTCAGGACAGATCTTTGGAGTGGTTTGATCTGTGGTTTGTGCTAATCCAGGTTAGGGAGTTGAAAGGATAAATTGGCATTCTTTTTGCTGCCACAGAGCTCCTTCAGGGGAGATGCTGCTGGGTATGAGTCACACACCAAAGCCAACAAAGCAACACTAAAGCAATTATCCTCTTGCATGATCAGGATAATCAGGAGTGGCACTAGTAATGAAAGAGAAGAACTTCCTGGTTGTGAGCTAGCAGGAAAAATGTGGAACTGTATGTTTCCTGGGTCTCATGCAATCGTTTTCTTTGAGAAATTCTGCCCCTGCCCTCAGCCAGAAGGGTGTAAAGCAGGTCTGTGGGGTCAGGGGGTTCAGCTCCCCCGCTGCCAGGACTGCTGCTGCTCAGTAGGGTGTCAGTTCTGTGGGAATCACTCAGCAGGCCAGCACATCCTAACTGAGGGCGTTTGGCTCCTGGGAAGGAGGTGGAGAGCTCAGGAGCAAAGTGCCAGTGCTAGGCCGCGGGTCACCCCAAGGGCTCCCTTCTGTGAACTGTTAGTCCTGATGTACTGCTTCGCATGGCACTTCTGGAAAGAACAAGCAGCCTCCTGGGCTCCTCCTGAGCCCATGCAAAACTTGGGGAAGGCAAGTATCTCTTACCCTTTCGCAGCAAGCCTTGACTGTGGAAAGGCACTGCAATTGCCTTGCCAGCTGCAGGGCAGGAATCGGGGGCAGACCTCCAGCAGCTGATCTGTGTCCCAGCACCTGCAGGGGCGCGGGGAGAGCTTCTGCAGTGCCAGTGCCTGGGGGGAGGAGCTGGCTCGCCTGGGTGCCAGGTGAGTGATTCACAGGTTAGGCTTTAGCCTACCTGGTTTGATTATCTGTAGAAATATTCAGGGACTGAGTTAATTAGTGGGGCGTAGTGGTTTGGGCAGAAGTTTCTGTGCTGTGTACCGCCATGTGCTTTCAGTCCTGCGAGGCGCTGCCTGGGCTGACCCAGGGCAGTCTCCTATTCATCCAGTGCCTCCTGCCCAGCTGGCACATAGGAAGTTAAGCAGGAATTACTGTGAGGAAAACAGAGACTGGTTTTGCTTCATGCATAAATGTAAAAAAGGGTCTTTCTCCAGAAGTGAAGGATCAAAGTTTTCCTTTATTTGTAATCTGTCTGTACAATCCTTTGAAACATTTTATTAAGCCAAGAGTGAGTTCTCTATAGAGAGTGCTAACTGGTTTGATAATGACACTTAGATAAACTCTCATGCCATCCTATGATGTTATTTTATACTCTGAGGCATTGTCCTCCTATTCCACCTTTATGTTATGAGCTGCTCCAAGTAAAAGCTTTTGCTTCAAAGCCTGTAACATTTCCAAAAAGCAACTGCTTCTTGGGACATCTTCCTGAAAATCAGACTGCTTGTTTGGATTCCATGGAAACATTAATCCAGAGCTACTCAGCCTTCAGGCCACCTGAACATGCATTGGCTGCCTGTGGGTACCAGCAATCACTGGAGTTAGAATTCTGCATGTCTTGCTTCAGATTTTAGCAATAGCAAATCAACGTTGCTGGTTCTAATTTATTGATGCTGCAGCTCTAGGAAGCAAAATTGCTAGTGATACCTTATTTTTCACAAAATATACCTGGAAATGTGCAGGGAGAATGGGTTTCTGTAGCTGCAGGACTGTCTGTGCTGGCTGTCATGTTTACATGGAAATGCCGTGATTGATCTTTCTTAAATGTGTATATTCCTTTTGCCAGTTGTATGCCTTGTTTATAAACCAGACTTTATCCTCAAAATTAGATTTTTATCTTTTTTGAAAGGCTTTGTAAATCTCTGTATGTTATGGAAAGAGTCTATGCAAAGTACTTACAACATGCTTCAAACGTGATATGAACCAGAAAGGAAATGCAGCCATCACTTATGTGACTAAGAGTGGTTATGAAGTTCTTTAGACAGCATGGTTTTGGTGGACAGCTTGCACCTTCAACAGCTCACTGCCTTCCTGTGGTTGGGTTTTTTTCTTGCATATAATTTGCTTTTCTTTTGACATGCCTATGCTTTGACATTCCTCCATGTTGGCTTTGGGTTGGGCTCTCTGTGTGATAGGTGTTTTACAGAAACCTTCTAACCCTTCGTGTTCTGTTGTGCTTCCAGCCACTGATGACATTGTGAAAGTTGAAGTCTGGGATGTAGTGGACAAAGGTAAGATTTACAACTTTCTTTCTAGTGGAGATCCATTGTTCTTTCTCAGTTTTAATTAAAAACTTATATGGAATTCAGAAATACATGCTTATTTCTGCATTTAAAAAAATCTGTATTTATTATGCCACTTCCTGAAAGAACAAGAAAAGGAGAGGTGAGTCCCCTGTGCTAGAACCCATTATCTGGAATCTGAACTTCAGATCAAACCCGGTGTTCAGAAGCAGTTGTTCTGCGTGCTTATGACAGATGAAGCGCCTGCTGCTCTGTGTGTATTCCAATTCTCTGAGCTTTAGAATAAACTTCACTTTCTCCCCTTTATAGTGTGCTTTAATGTTTAGACAGGTTCTGAGTTCTTTGCACTGGTTATAAAAGTTCTTGTTGAGCTGTTTTTGTGAAGGCATTCTGTTGTTAAATTGGTAAAACCATAGCTGCAATGGGTAATGTATGCAGGGGGGGAGGATGAAAGAGAAGCCAATTACTTAAATTCACTAGGACAGAAAATACAATATGTGCATTCCAAAACACTTGGCAAAGCATTTTCTAAATTCTTAGCCAAGGAAAATTTTATGATACGTACATACATTTTTCATTAGTTTTCAGTTTTTGTCAGAGTATAAGCTTTTGTTTTATAAAGAGCAAAACCAAACTCCAAAATGTCTGTGAAGACACAGTCTGGATGCAGTGCAAACGGGATGCAGTGGGATCTGTTCCTGGAAAGGGGTTGGGGTTGATGTAAATCTCCGCAGCCCATTCTGTAGCCCCAAAGGCAGATGTTGTTTGGCTTCTAAGAGGCATTTAGTACCAGCCAGGCTCCTGGTTTAGTGTGTGAGTATAGTCAGGAAAGCAGCTGCACAGGTGAGCAGGTCTTGCGCTGTGAGTGATGCTTCTTGTTTGGTGTCTGTCAAATTTGTTGGCCACAGTCATCGAAACTCAAGCTTTGATGGTTTGTCTGGTGCTGCCTTTCCTGCAGCCTTGGCTGGAATCCGTGCTCTCAGACGTTCCTCAGCAGAGTGGCATCTCAGAGGCACCACCTGTGCAACTTACACTTGTGTTATACCAAAAACTAAAACTACAATAGGCAGCGGGAAGAGGAGAAATGTCATTTTTCATGTCAGCTGAACTGTATTTGAAATAGGGAAAAAAGAAAGACAATTAGCAGTAGCACCTCTAGTTCAGATACCTAATGGAGCCTTCAGGGTAAACTTGAGTCAGGAACTTTAAATGAAAATCCTGAGCACTTTATCTTTTTAGTGTTTTAAGGCCCAGTTTTCACAGGGTAGACAAAACCTTGCTTAGGCCAGAGTTACTGCTGAAGTCAGTCTGATTATGATGATTATGATGAAAGTTCTGCTTTCAGATTGTAGGATAACAAGTGGAGGGCTGGAATTTGAGCAAAACATCTGTGTTCTCGCTGCCTTGCAGCTTTGGTATGAATAGATAGACATTTAATTTGGGAATCATGTGGTTCCAGCACTTATTTCTGTGAATAGCTTCTCTGAGCAGAGTCATCTTCTCAACTAGAGACTTGTTTTTTTGGCGAAGGGGACGGGATGTGCTATGCACAGATGTTGATAACAGCTCTTCTGGTCCTGCTTTGATTTCTGACAGCAGAGCCCATGTTAGAAATCTTAAAGGACTCTCTTCCCTTCGCTTTATATTCTTTTGAAATAAAACTCACTCTGTTAAGATCCGTACTTATGGACCACAGATCTGTATGTTTTTGAGCAATCAGTTGTGCTCAATCAGTGCAATGTAAAAATTGAATCATGATGATGTTAATGAAATCAAATCCTTTCCTATTGCCATAGCATTGTGGATTCCTGATAAGCATAACTTTAGGAAAATGTTCGTATTAAGCATTAAGAGCTTGCTCATATCTAACTTTCATCCTAATGTTATGACATTTTTGTTTTCTTTCTGTATGCTTAGGACAAAAAATCCTCCTGCGTGATGCTTTGGGTGAGAGCCACACTGGACTGTAGACTTGCAGTAGTAAAGTACCAGTGCTGCTGTAGCATAGTGCTGACAAGACTTGATCCTCCTTTTTTTTTTTCCCTTGCCTACCAGATTCTGGCTCATGTGCATATTTAGAGTTGGGCAGAACACTGCATTTATCAGGCTGGATTTTAATCTGTCAAAAAATGCATGTTCGGAACACGCATTTCAACGCAAAGTTTTCCAGGCTGAAATTCTTTTGCCAGCATTTCCCTATTTCATTTTCAGAGGACGTTAGGAGACCTCTGTTTAAATGATAGGGGAAACTGTGTTGAAAACCCTGATGTGAGTTATAGCTTAACTAACTAACAGGAGCATCCATGAACTGCAGTTTTCGGCTTCAGTTGTGTAAAGCAGCTTTGGGCTCTCGCCTGCTGAGCAGTGCTGCTGTTCTGCAGTCACAGGCAGCTGGAGAAATTGCAGGAGCTGCACCCTGAAAACCTGATGTGCATTTGTGGGCTGAAGTTAAAGGCGATTTTCCTGAGCGGTGTTTCTCCTGGTGCTCCCTGGAAGTGTGCTCCCTGCCCTTGCTGGTTCAGCGAGGTGGATTTTCCCTCCAGAATCCACTGGGATGCAGAGGGCAGCTCTGCTGATCCTGCCTGGACGGTGACTTAGCTTGGAATTATTTAGCATCCAGATGATAATTTGGAAATGTGGGGAGGTTTGTTGTGAAAGCTTAAAAGCTGTCAGGTTGGTTAGTGTGGTGAGGCAGTGAGGAATGGCAGCTGTCAGACTCTACTGCTCCTCTTGGCTCTTGACTATTTGGGATTCTTTTTTTAAATGTACAGACTCTCTGGAGTCCAGACTTCCTTGCTGCCTCCTGCATTCTCCTTGAGCCTGCCCAGAGATCTGGGATCATATCTGGGAAGCTGCCATTTGTTAAAATCTTCCCAAGATGAGCTTGCCTCCAGCCGTGGATTGTATTGGATTTTGTGTGGCATGTGTAGTAAATACCTCCTTTGCTGCTCTTGGAACTGACAGAGCACAGGAAAGATCTCTCAGCAGAAGTCACAATCCTGACTCATCTTTCTGGCTTTGCAGCAAGTTGTGTAACTGCTGCAGGTCATAAAGCTATAACAGATCCTGAATTCAGAGAAGCTGCTTGAATGCAGGGGATTCAGGAACAATTGTAAATTCCTGTATTGGAACTTCTGCCACTTTGGTTCCCACATATTTTGTGATACATGACTGAAGGCATCAAATCGTATTTTTTTTCTTTTGCCCACAAGATAGACACTTTCCCTTGAATTGAAGATTCCTTTCCTCCTTGCTGCACCTTCACCCCTCTGCCTCCCAGACATGTCCTACGAGAAGGAGGAAAGATCAGAATTCATATTTCTATTATTTTCAGATGTTCCAAGTTAGATAACACAAGGGATGCACATATTCCAGATGTGTATTTTGCATCGGTGAAGGGAAGCAGCCCCCTTGCATGGTCAACAGTGTTTTTCAGCAAGTTGTACTGAATCCTTCTGTCCTGCAGCAAAACCGGTGGTACATACTGCTGCAGAGACTCAAGTGATGGTCACAGCCCCATTGTCCAGTAGTAGCTGTTCTGTAGACTCCAGGGCAGAGCTGCCAAGTGTATTTAGTGCCACAGTTGCTCTTATGCCTGTAAATGAGGAGCAGCTATCGTTCTTGGGAGGGGACCTGAGCCATAGCAGCATGCACACCCATGTTTTCTAGCTGAAGCTCCTCCATTACACATCACTACCACCTCGAAATCTGGACCTCATGCATACAGTGACACAATTGTCACTGTGCCCTTGCCTTTACAGGCTGAATTACATGTTGTCACTGCATAGATCTTATCTTTGTCCGATTCATCCTGCAGTTTGGGTTCCAAAAATAGAGCCTGTGCCTGAATCTGTACACACATGCGCTTTTCAGCTCTATGACTGCTTTGAGGTGACCTCCTTTGCAGCACTGATGAGCAGTGTGTGAGAATATTACTCATTCCTCTGGATACACACAGAAAACCATGAGCAGGGAGAGGTGTGCGAGTTGTACGTTCTGTCTCAAAGCATTGACTGTAAATGTGCCCAGGTTAGACAGACACCTTGATTTCTCAGGATGGGAGGAATGATGGAGAGTATTTGTGGTTGCTTGGGCTTCTCTTTTTAATACCTAGAAATTCAGGTCATGCCAAGCATAATTCAGCAGTGACTGCAGGAATAGCGATGTTTGGATATTCAGAGAAGCCAAAAAGTGTCACTCACTTGAAATTAATTGAATTGAAGTGGGAAAAGACATGCATGGCCTAGACATCCCTCACCTTCAGCTGCATGGAAGAATCAGAGCCCATACTTGGATCCCTCAGGGAAACACATTGCCCAAATGAGGAGGGATCAGAATTAATATTTCTGCTACTTTCAGATGTCAGCAGTAAGCTGACATGAGTGGGGCAAACATTTTGCAGTTGTGCACAGAAGCACACCCAGAATCACCTGCTGTAACATGCAGCATTAAAGCTCTTCTGAATAACTGTATTTTCTTACTATTTGTCCTTCAGCTGTGTGCAGGGAAAACAAACCATTTCACATGCAGCATCTGGCAGAACCGTGAATTCCACATGTGATTCAGCAGAGTTAAGAGCTGGTGGAAGCTGGTTTGGTCCTCAGTGTTAGAGAGTCTTTTACAGAGTCAGTGGGAGGGTTTTTTCAGGTGCATCTGAGCTGCCAACACCTTCTGTTATCAGTGACACAGGAAATTTCTAGAAGTGATGAGAAGCAATTCCAAGACTGTGCCAAGTATAATTTAGTTAACTCGTCATTGTTTAGACTAGGAATATATGCAGCAAAGTTACTTCAGAAGTACAGCTCTTAAATGCTGTCAGTAACATCTGGGAGGTACTCGGTATCTGTCAAACATAACTCCTGATCTTGCAGGGTTATTGTTTGTGCAGTGCTTATCATTGATAAAATCCTGGAAACGCAGAACATTCAGTTTAAACAAGAGGCCAAGTTTTTTCATGGCGTGTCCACACTAAACCTCTTTAGCAGTAGGTGACAGAAGATGTTGGGATTCCTGGCAATCCTTAGAGCCAAGTGTCTACACCAGAAAATCATGTCAGCTGATGGCCACTCTGGTAATCATAGGTACACATACACCTCTCTGCTGAGACTCCAGGCTATCAGATTTGGAAACACAGTTAGTGTGTAATTGATTTGACACAAAGTTTCCAGGGAGGCTGAAGTTTAAAAACACTCAGTTTCTGGGGTGCTGAGTTAAATGCTAGTGGTACTTTAAAATGTCAGAAAATGCTTCCCCAAGGTATAAGGAAGGAGAGAAGCCTCAGGGGCTGCCCTTTAACTGCCTTAGAGGAACCAGATGAGTTGGAGAGAAACCACTAGATTCTTGCAGGTGGGACCATGGCTGTGGGACTGCAGGGCAAGTCTCTAGAGTGGTTTTCTAGTGTCTTCTACAAACGTTAGGCACGTTGCTTCTTGCACTTTTCTGGGAGCCTAATCATAGTTGTACCTGCTACCTGGCTTATTTTTGTGTGCTTTGGGTGGTGCTTCTGGAGGATTTCTTTTCTGTGCCTTCACTGGTGATGGCCAGACCTGACCCTCTGGCTCTGGCCTTTGGAGCACATGTAGGCTGTCTCTCCATCTTCACAACTCCTTTCCCACAGTTTATTTGATTTCTCATGGATTTCTTCTTGGATAAGTTCTGTCTTTGGATTGCTTTACTTTTCGTTTTTTAATAGACTAGCTGGAATTCTTCAGCAAGGCATGCCTATCCCACCCTTCCTCATCCCCCAGGCTTACTGTAGAAGTAGGATTTGCTTTATGGTTGTGTTCTAACTGCTATGCACCTGTCCAGAGTCATCTTCCAGTTCTTTGCCCAATGTAATGCTTTTTATGTTTTTACTATTCTTTTTAAGGAAAATGCAAAAAACGAGGAGATGGTTTGAAACTGGAGAATGACCCTCAGGAGGTGAGTCACCTAGAATTCACAGGTCTGAGGCCTCTTGTTCGTCTTTGGTCCATGGGGAGCAAGTTCTGTATTTGTTCCTGCCCTAAGGCCTGCCTGGCAGGTGGGTGAGGGACAGTGGGTGATGCCGATGCTCTTCATTCCTTGTTCTGTGCTTTCAGCCCTGCTGGTACCCTCACTGCAACTTCCCTGCTGTTTTTCATTCTGTCGCTGGGAATGACTGTGTCCCAATGTTTGCTCAGTAGCTTTGTACCTGTCCTCCTGTGTTGCAGTTCATTTAGGGGGGGCACCCTGGGGAGTCCCCGGAGGGCCCCCTAGGCTGTGAGTTGGCTGGCAGCAGCCGCAGGCAAGGAGACTCCACGCGGCTTCTGAGGGTGCTGATTAGATGAGGGTTTATTGGGGGTCCCATCCCCGGGAACAACATGGTTACTGAGGGAGAAGGGGGGAAGGGGGAGGGAGGGGGAGCCTAGGGGAGAGAAGGGGCAAGAGAGGGGGGAAAGGCTAAGAGAGCGGAAGAGCTAAGAGAGCGGCTGATTTAACTAGCACAGCTTAAGAGGGAGATTGAAGTGGGCGCGGAATCACATTGGGCCAATGGGATTACAGATACAGGATGGTTCAGGGCAGGACCACAGGCTTAGAATATACCGTACATTTCGGAGGGGTGAGACAGAGCATACCATTTCAATAAAATGCAATACTACACTCCTGTGGGCAGAGGCAGAAATTCCTTTTGTCAGGGCCTTCTTCTGGGGCCTGAAGAAATGACTTGGTGCCCTGCTCTGGCCACTCCTCGGAGGTGGGCTGTTGCACTCTCACTGGTGCCCATCTGCTCAGGCTCAGATGAGGAGAATTTTCCTCAAAATATTCTCCCATGGGAAATGCTTTTATGAGAAGAGTTACCACAGCTGCATCTTTTTTGCAAATGTGAGTGCATTTTCCACTCCTGGGAAAGGAGTGAGAATTATTCCAGGGGCACCAAAATTCCAGTAGGAGCCATGGAGACTGAGCTGGGACCATGGAGACCAAGCTGGGACCAGTACTTTGTGGACTTAGCAGCGTGCAGAGTCCAAATGATGAAAAGTCAATTGGATATTAATCCTGTCAGCCATCCATGGGAGAAACTGCCTCCTGCATTTGGACACCAGCAGCATTAAGAATAGACCCAATATCTGAGTCAGGAAAAAGATGGAATGGGAGCTGTGTCCTCTCTGTGGTTTGTATGGAGTTCTTTTGCCAACACAGGATTTGGGAGCACAGGGGAAAGGACAGGGGTGGATTTTAGCATGTGCTGTCAGAGACCATCAGGTGCTTCACATCCTGTTCCCATGGGAAGTGGAAGCTGGGAATCACCAAGTATCTTATTTCAATGATAGTGGTGTGAAATCCACAGGTACTCCTTACAGTGGTTGTCACTTTACAAAGTTTGCTCAGTCAGTACTGTATCCACTGTGTTCTGTATCAGCCTGAAGTTGAATCCAGTTATTTACTGCTTCTTTGCCTTTATTTCCTCAGGCAGAATCAGAAATGGCTCTGGATGCAGAATTCCTGGATGTCTATAAGAACTGCAATGGTGTAGTGATGATGTTTGACATCACCAAGCAGTGGTAAGAGACCTTTACTGGCACCACGTGATTCTCCCTTGTTCAGACAGAACAAATGACTTCCAGATTCCCAGTTGCAGTTGGAAGCTGATAACCCGCCTAATGAGTGGGAACAAGCTTGTATCCTTTAAAATAAAAGCTTTATCTTGTGACATGGCTTTTAATACACTCCTCTCCTGGGCTTGTTCCAAACAAGCAGTGTTCCAAAGGGTTGTGTGCTGCAATTGCTGATATCCTGCTGCCTGAGGCTTGGTAATTAGTGCTATCACAGGTGCAAAGTGTATGCTGCAAACCCCTGCTCCCCAGAACACAAGGGAAAGGAGGATGCTAGTGAAAAATTCCCAAGAAACTGGTATTAGTAAGGATTTTTTAGAGGGCCCAGGCTGCATTAATCTACAGAAGTAATGAAGTGTTGGTTTTGTGCATCTGAGGAGAATGAGAGAGGTAAGGAAACCAGAGTGGAAAGAGGAGGGGGTTATAGCTCCTGCTTTATATTTAGGCTGGTGTTGGTTTGGTGTGGGTCAATGAGCCTGTGGACAGCTGAAGAGAGGGAATCCTTTCCTTCTGCTGACCCAACAGTTTTGCAGAACCGAGATTGCTGTAGGAGATGTGAAGGTTCTGGTGAAAGTGGATTATTGAGCTTTTGAAGTTGGTTTTGAATAAAGAATCATGCAAACATATTGGGGGTTAATGTGTTTCTCTGATGGGGTAAAGAAGCCAAAGACTTGGAAGGATTTTTGGAAAAAAAAATTCATGTAGTTTTTTTTCTTTGTGATTTGTGCACGAAACTGCTAACAGAAGGATGTTCCCACTCATTTGCTCTCTCTCTCCCTTCTGATGAAGGACATTTAACTATATTCTGAGGGAGCTTCCTAAAGTGCCGACCCACGTTCCAGTGTGTGTGCTTGGGAATTACCGGGACATGGGGGAGCACCGGGTCATCCTGCCCGGTGACGTGCGGGACCTCATTGACAACCTGAACAGGTGAGCGGGCAGGGCAGCGGGTCTCCGCTGCTCCCTGCCGTCACCCGTCAGTGACCGTGTCACTGCCGTGTTTCAATCCATGTCATGTGTGCCCTCTGTCCTGCACGCTGCCTTGGGCTCCCAGAGCTCCCCGTGTCTCACAAGCCGCATCTGCTGACACCACGGGCCCTTGGATCTGGAGCAGATTGTTTGCCATGCTCCTGGAAACTGCATGAGACAGCACGTGCCTTTCAGAAGTGCTGTTCCCAACAAGTCATCTTTCTGGGTAGTCCTTCTCCTGTGAGAGAGTGCTCTCCCCATAGCACAGCTGTTCTTTGCTCCAAGTGATTGAGCTACACGAGAGCCAGCCAGTGCAGCTGTGTCCTTGCTCTGCCTCTGAGCATCCCCCACACAGCACTTGCAGGGCACGGCCAAGTCACATGTCCCTCACCAGCCAGGCAAGCATTTCCCTTAAGCAGAGATCTGAGGTGCTCTGCTACATGGTATAAAATAGTATTTGTTGGTCAAGATTCAGTAGATGGTATCTTTTTATGTAGTTTTATGTTTTTAAGGTATTTTTTCATTTTCCTCATCTCTGATTTGTTTATGCCTGTGTCAGGCACAAAGAAATGGTGTCAGTTTTAAGACTTCATCCATTACAAAATAATTTCTTTACAAAATAATTTCTGTGTATTATTTTTGTCAGTCCAGTTGTGGTTTTTAAAACAAAAACCTTCACTATGAACTTAACAACTTGTAAAGCTGTGAATCCCCAGTGTAGGAAACCAACATTCCAGTGTCCTGACAGAATATTTCTTAGCCTGGCAGGCAGATGACACTGTCACACACGAACAGCCACCTTCTGCCACCCTTCAGTGTGAATTTTGGCTGTGCACAAAATAATAAGTCCAAGCAGAATGATGCCCTGGGCTACATTTGAGGGTGGGGGCTGGCTTGTGGGGTGGGTCATGGTGTGTAACTCCATCCTGTGCAGGGTCTGCAGGTTGTGCTGGGTACAGTGTTCTCCTCTCTGCTTGGTGCAGGCCTCCCGGCTCCTCCTATTTCCGCTATGCTGAGTCTTCCATGAAGAACAGCTTTGGCCTCAAGTACTTGCACAAGTTCTTCAACATCCCCTTCTTGCAGCTGCAGGTAAGGCAGGGATGTTATCCTGATGTGCTGGATCTGTGGGACAGATTGGATTTGCTTCCTTTCTAAGGCAGGAATTTGGTATTTGGGGTTTAATTTGCTGTTAGAGGATCCTGAGTAGATTCTTCTTTTCATTAGAGTTGGTATAACAAAATTATGTCAGAGCATTGGTGCCTGTGACTGATTTAAACATGTCTGTGGTTGCAAGAGGTCAGCTGTGCTGAGTTCCCAATACTGACCTCAGGAGAAAGGCTCCATTTTCACTGGCATGAAAATGGCATCCAGTGGTGCAGTTACCAAGTCAAAAATGTAAAATACACACATCTGTTAAACTTTGGGTTTCAATTCTGTTCAGTTAAATCTCAGATGAGAAGAGATTTGGCCATTATCTGAGTAGTTTAGGAACCTCTGCTGAAAATCTTAGCCCTAATGGTAAACAGCATTAGATATGAGATCCATGTGCTTGCATTCCATTCACATGGATCCAGTCCCATATTTCCTTTGTATCTGAGGATTCTTGGGAGGGCTGAGGGAAGGGCAAAGGCTGCGAAGGGTGGCATTCTCATCTGTGAGCCTTTAGAAGATCGGCTTTTGGGGTGATCCTGTGGGAGTCCTTTGGGATGAGTAGCTTATGCTTTTTGAGGGCACATATGATGCTGTGTCACTGGTTTCTATTTGATGGGAAAAATCCTGGCAGTTGATCTTTGTTATCTTTCACCAGTAACTGAAGTGTATGTGTCTACTTTTATATAAATGATCCCCAGTGAAATGCCAGTTCAGAAGGAGCTGAGATATATTAGTGGATGTTACCAAGTCCTCAGGCTGCAGAGCAGAAAGAACCAGCATAAGAGAATTGAATGTATAAAAGCTCAGTGAAACAAGTCAGTTTTTTGAGGGGGAGGTTGTAGAAATATGAGCTGTAAATCCAACCTGCTGCTCAGTGGAGAAGACTGAAATCTTCCAGCATGTTGCTGGTGAAATGTTTGGGTTTATGACACTGCATATTTGGGGCTTTACTTGATGTCATACTTCACCTAAGATGGGCTGCATTGGTTTCTCCAGTGCCCCTTGCACTTGTGCCACAGGTTTATGGGCAGTGCCTCATGCTGCTCCGCAGTTGCTGCCTTGGGGCACTTCACTGCTCCCAGACACCCACTGGGAACCTTGTGTTGGAGTGCACAGGGACCAGGGCTGGCCCTGTTCAACATCCAGTGCAGCATGAGCTGAAATCTCTAAGAAAATCACATCTAGACTCAATTCCTGAAGGTTCTTCTTATATCTTCAGAGATCCTTGTCAGTACCAGGCTCCAGAAAGGAGTTTTTCTCCTTGGAGCAGAGTAAGATTAAAGGAGAGGGATGCTGCCTGGTATGAAATGCCTGTAGGATTTAGACAGCCTCAGACATTTCTGTGCCTCTCAGCCTGCCCTCCACAGCTTTCCAGGGCAGAGTGGTCCAGCTGTATCTGAGGTCCCAGGCTGTCTCTCAGCAGGGTTGGGGTCAGTGTGTGGTTTTCAGTGGCACATTCTGTGCTCATTTTATAGTCATGCCTCTTCCATAGCAAAAGCAAGGGCTGAAATCCATACCCCCAGTACAGAGATCATTCTCTCTGTCAGCCTGAGATCTTCAATTATTTATCAGTTCCTTTCCCGGGGCAGGATTGGCAAATCTGAGGATGCAGTTTAGCTGTAGGTATATCTGGAAACCCACAAATGGGATCAGGTCATCCAGGCCTCCCAATGCTGTGCTGGAAGGAGACAGGATTCTGCAGACAGCTGACATTGCCTTTTCTTGAGAAGCCCTTGCAAGTGCCTTTCAGCTAGAGCACTGCTCTCTAGCACATGGTTTATTCCCTTCTCTTGGGTCATTGCAAAAAATAAGCTGTTTCTTTAATATTTTAATAACTAGCATGGTAAAATAGAATATATTTTTTTAAGTATTTGGAACTTTGTTAGTACTGATGAATTTGTACAAAATTGATTGCATCTCTCTCTTTATTAGGTATATATTCTTGATTTATTGTGATCTGTGAAAATTGAAATAAATAAAACTGGTGTATGTCTTGGTGCCATAGTGTAAGGCAAGGCATACCACTTGTTTAATAGACAAGTCTAATTAAAGTAATTATCAAAGAGCCTAAGGTAAGCACCAGAGAGCATTAGCCCTTCTGTCTCTGTTTGTTCAGCTAATTTGCTCAGCATGTATTTCACCTGTCTTAGGAAACTGGGGACAAAGAAGCAGCAGACTTGCCCTTTTTTGTCTCGTTTTTGCTTATACTGCATGAATAATATAAAATTATGATATCTACTGTTTCTGAGATCTTGATTTTCTTGAATTCTGAAATCTAGAATTTGAATTCTAAAGTCCTCATTAGTACTTCTGATCAGGGTGGCAACTTTAAATATGAATAGCATATTTTGCTGAATCTTTCTTGTCTATAAATAACAATAAAGGAATTGGCGTTAAGTAATGACTTCGTAGTTCCAGGCATACATCTTAGTTAAAGTCAAGTTTCCATCTGCAGAGAGCACTTGAATATGATGAATAAAAATTACTTAGCAAAGAAAAGAGGGATTGCTCCAAGCTCTTAACACAGTGGCAAAGGTAAACATGACGACTCTGTATGCCTTGGAAGCAGTAAATTAGCTTAAATGATCATAGAAGCCCTTTCATTTCAGGAAGGGCTATGTCTTCCAGTAAATTAGGGTTATCAACTTTGATGAGTCACCTGGTCTTACAGTACAAAATAAAAATTATTTAAACTTTTTTGCTGATTTCAGTCATAGTAGAATTTGATATAAATCAGTTTCTCCATGGAGGGCTCAGGCTGTGCTGTGATTGTTCTCCAGAGCACAGCACTTGGTGTGGTTTGTGTGAGCCAGATGGGTTAATTGCTCTTCAAACCTGTGTAGTGGCTTGATAGCTTCAAAGTGTCACATCTATGAAACCATAATACCAGCAGCATGTGCATGTAGAGACTGAACACCATCACTTCATGCAAGTGTTTGTCTTCTCAAATGGATGTTATTCTGGGAATTATGTAATCGATTTCCTTTTGGGCTTTTAATCTGATGGGATCTTTCTGCAGTGAGTTCAAGTGTTGTCAGACAGGGAATTAAGAATTCACCATGGTTATTGATGCTAACCTTCAAAAATATTTGTCAGAGCAAAGCTGAAATGTACTTGGAGGATAAGGCAGTTATCAAAGCAAAAATCTTGGCCGTTTGGAGGAAGCCTGGTGTTTATCTTGCATGTCCTCCTGCCTAGGCAGGGATGCAGCACGTAGCACCATAGACCTGCTGTAACAGGCACTGTGCAGGGCTGGGAGTCACCAACTCAGCACAAGCTGGCCCTGCTCCTGTGCCATCCAGTGCATAGGCAGGGGGAGAGGGAGGATTGATGCCCTCAGGCACAAACATGTGGCTTTTGACTCCAAAATTCTGGAGGTGAGCTGATGGGTAGGGCCAGTGCCCATCTGTATGCCTGAGCAGAGGGGATGGGGCTATGGGGCAGGATTTGCACCACTGACAGCTGTAGTCTTGTCCAGGGGATCCGGAATGATGTTTCTGTTGGAGTGGATGCTGTGTCAGCCCTGCAGGGCTGCAGCCCTTGAAGGAGCTGGCTGGGCCTGTGGGTATTGATCTCTCCTTGCTGCCATCTGGATGTCGGGAAGAGGGAGCCCTTCCCCTCAGCTGAGGTTTTGTTTGAGTTCTGTGGGAAGTGTGGGAAAGGAAGGACGGAGTGGGGCAGTCCTAGATTACATTAGTGCAGTCAACTCACTTTATTGCCCATTGAAAATGAGCTAGAGTGTCTGTCCCCCATCTGTGGAACAGCAGCTGGAGGCAGAGGGGCAAGGACTTCTGAAATGTCACTGAGTTGATAGGTTGTGCTCCCTCATCTACCCCAACAGCAAAAAAAAAAATATTGGGAGACTTTGCATTCAACTGGGTCCTGCTCCTAGAGGGGCTGATCTAGGGAAATCATCCCCCTCCCAGAGGGGCTGATCTAGCGCAGGGAAAATCAAAAGGCCTGAGTGAATGAGTTGCACAGCTGATCTCTGCGGGGGCTGAATCCCTTCTGCAAATGTAACTGGTGCTGTGGTGTCTGAAATAACACTATTGATTTATGGCTGAGAGCAGCTCACAGAACAAGATGCTTCTTACCCACAGACTTTATAGATTATCTACTTTTTATTCACTTTCCCTTTGTGCTCTGTATTTAAATGGACACCGTGATCAGGGCCAGGGCTCCTGTTGCACATGGTGCTGTGGTAAAGTGGTGACATAGGATCTCATTGCACAGAGATCTGTTACAGTGACCCTTCTGCTCAGACCCAGCTTGTTTTCCTTTCCTCAGAGGGAGACGTTGCTACGGCAGCTGGAGACAAATCAGCTGGATATTGATGCAACTCTGGAGGAGCTGTCAGTGCAGCAAGAGACTGAAGACCAAAACTACGAACTGTATGTCACTGAGCTGTCTTTTCTAACTGCTTTGGGTGTCACATGAATGTTGGGCAGCCCCAGCTGTGGCATGTGGCCAGGTTGAAGGGTCTAGCAAGTAACATTTAGGGATCCTTCGGATAAAATGTTGCTTTTGAATGGCATAGCCTGAAGAAAAGCATGCACCTGGGGATCCCTGTGAAATGGTCTGGTTCCTACAGGCACGTGACTGGGGAGAGCAGGGCAGGTGGGGCTGAGCAGCACACCTGGAGCCAGCACATGCTGAAGTAGATAAAGTGCTGGAAGGGGATATTTTTCATCTCTCAGCTGCTCAGCACACAAGTTGGTTCCTCTCCTGGCTGTTGCACTCCTGTGTATTTTGTGTCTTATGACAGCAGAAAGTAACAACAACAGCACTGCTGTCTTTTGTTCCCTTTGAGCACTTCTGAGCTCTTTGCCGTATTTCTGTGTCCGTTCTGCACCCTGGCTGCTTGTAATGGTGTTTGCCAGCTTTAGCCCCAGAAAGCCAATACACCTGTAGCACAGTGAGCAGGAATCCATATTCTGTGAATTCCTATCACAAGGCCTTTATTGCAGTGGTGTGCAAGCCAGAAAAGTCAGCCTCAGAATGTATTGAAAAAAGATTATTTACAGGCACCTTTTGTTTGGAAATTTGGATCGATGATTATGAAATATTCATGCACAGGCTCTTGGACAAGCATTTTTCAGACCAAGTTTCAAGTTCTATAATATAACCTTGTCCAGCATGTTTTCCTTGGAGGGCATTGAAATACCCCAATTCACACAAAGCAATGCTGTTTCCAGAGCATTCACCTCATTCTCCTCCTGAGGGACTTGTTAGTCACCTCATGTCTTCAGCACTTCTCTTGATGTCCCTCCTCAAAGGACTGGGCTGCATGGGCTGTGCTGTCAGATGGTTTTCCATACTTTTGTTTGTACTGCTTCAGTAATGGGAGGATACTTAATAGAATCAGGAGCTGGCAGAGCTGTTTCAAACTCACAGCACAAGATCTTGCTGTTTTGTCACCTCTTGCCCTTCCAGCAGCTTTAGCGTGTGCTGGGTCTCCATATGTGTCACTTCAGCTCACAAATCCAGCAGAAAAACAGGATGGATGGGGCATGGAGCAGCCTGGTCCAGTGAAAGGTGTCCCTGCCTGTGTCAGGGGCATGGAATGAGATGAGCTTTAAGGTCCCATCCAATCCAAACTAGTCTGAAACTCTGTGACTGTGAAATCTATCTTTGCTATATGTACCTCAGGGTTAGTCTATGTTGGGCTGGCTCTGAGAAAATCTTAGATGTTAAAGGCAGCAGCAGCAGTGTGGTAGTGGTGGAGGGGTGGCCAGACCTTCTTGTTCCAGCAACAGGTATTAGACTGGATCACCCAGTAGGACCACACTGCCCTGCTGGGAGGCTGTTGGCACTGTCAGACCAGATTAGCTTAATGTGGCCTCAGAAATATCAGAGCCTGACAAAGGAGGAGTTGCTGAAATATTAAAAGCAAGACTTTTCTCTAGGATTCTGGTTTAGCAAATAAAGTGACACCTTATGCAGCTAGCCAGCTCCTGCATGTTCATATCTGTACTGAAGCCAAAGTTCTTCACTTTCAGAAAATAACGCTTCTTTAGAGGAAGGGCTTTAAAATGCCCCTGGATGCTTCCTGGCTAGAGGCACAGATCCCAAAAAAAAAAGCACCAGGGAGCATCATGTGTCAGTACTTCGACTGCACTGACTAAAGAGTGCTATTTTAGGGTTTTTAAGGTTTTTCTCTGTACCCCAGGTAGAAACAGAGAGTCTGTTTGTTTAAATGGTACCTCTGTGGGACAGATGAGCTGCAAAGGGGTTACTTCAGCCCCGGAGTTGAAAGGTATGCACTTCTTACACTCAGTTTTTATCCCTGCAGGAGGTCTCCAGGCTCGAGTTTTATAGCCGAAAACCTAATTTAAAGAAATACTCACATTCATACGTCAGAGAACCCAGGTTTGGGTAAAGCCTCAACCTTAGTAAACAGTTTGGGCTGGGAAACAGTACATGTGCACACAACAGTGTGTGATGGGAATCAAAGCTTGCAGCATGAGGCGGGTCTGCAGTGCTCATTATTAGGGCTTGGGAAGGTCCCTGCATCCATCAGATGCCCATCGTTTTGGGATTACCAGGTGTCTTGGTTTGACAAGACAGGTGTCTGCTAAGGAAGGCAGGAGCCTCCCTTGAAATGGAAAATGCAAACACCCTCCCATTGAATTATTATCATTTTGAAATTAAGGGACTCTCAGGCAAAGATATGGGAGTAGGAGTAACAGTTCTTTATTAGGGAAAAAAAATTAAAATAAAACGAAAAATGCAGTAATACAAAACAACATTGCCAGAGTTAGAATAGGAGCTGACCCCCTGTGGGTCAGGTTGGAATCAGCAGTCCAATTAAATGGTGGCTGCAGCCTTCCTGCAGTGACAGTGGTGGTTCTGTTGGAGCAGGGATCTTGGAGGGGGGTGGAGTTTTCTTCTCAAGGTCCAGTGGTGGTGTAGATGGGCCTGCTCTCCCTCTGGGAATGCAGTGGAGAAGAAAGCTGCTCCTCTGGGAATGCAGTGGGCAAAGGCTGCTGTGCTGTTCCAGGCTTAGATTGTATCCAGGTGGGGATGCTTGGCTGCTTCCCTTGGGCAGAGCATCTCCCAATGGGATGATGGAATTTTATCAGCCATGCAGGGACACTCAGTGGCCCATTAACAGAAGATATTTTCCAGAGGGAGGATTGGTTGTGGAAGAGATAAAGAAAACTACCCCACCTGGTTTTAACAGGTGGCCCAGTTAACAGAAGATAACTGCCCCATCCCTAACAGATGGCAATAGAATACACACCCCCAGCCAGATCTTGCATTTTCCAACCTAAGACACCAGGTTTCCTATGCTCCATCAGTGAGTGTCCAAGTGAGCACCTGGTACATTGTCTGCTGCCACTCACCCTGTTGTGTATAGCATGTGTATTGGTGCAGTGTGACTTGGTGACCCTTGACAGATCACAGAACCGTGGAGTCCTTAGGATTGGAAAAACCCTCTAAGACCACCAAGTCCAGCTGTTAACCAGGCACTGCCAAAGCCACCACCCAACCATGTCCCCAAGGGCCACATCCACATTTTTCAAACACTTCAGGGATGATAGCTCCACCACTATCAGGGCAGTCTGTTCCAAAGTCTGGCTGCCCTTTTTGTGAAGAAAGTTTCCCTAATAACCTGAACCTCCTCTGGTGCAACTTGAGGCCTCTTTTGCTTTTTCCTTTTCCTTGCTTGGTAGAGGAGTCCCACCTTCACCTGTCACGCCTCCCGTCACAAGACCCCACCTGTCATACCTCCTGTCATAAGGCCTTTATGTTAGTTGCTTCAGTTCAGACAGCACTGGGAGTTCTGCTATGGGTCACCCAAATTGCACAGCAAGGGAAGATGACTGCAGGTATTTGGGGCCCCAGGCCATGGTGTGGCCGCTGCAGCACTTCCTCAGAGGCCATTCCTGCTTTCCTGCCATAAAATCAGGGCACAGAGCACAGCGAGGTGACAGTGCTAGGACATCTCAGTTACTCCCTTCACCCCTGTGCACGTCTGGTAGCTGCTCTCAGTGATCAGTGCTAAATTTGGCTCAGTGAGAACTGAAAGAGAACAAGAACTCTTCCTCCTGCTGCAGTGGGGGGGACCTAAGGACAAAACGTCACAGATCCAAAATGTGGATCCCAGAGACAACACGAGGTGGCACACAACGCTGCCTCTTCCGCCTTACGTAAGCCAGCCTGGGCAGCCACTGCCTGGATGTGCCTGCAGGAGACACAGTCTGCTTCCAGTTCTTTCCCTGTGTTTAGGCTCCTCACTGCCTGACATACCTCTGGCTCTGGTACTGTCCCTGTGCTTTCAGATTTTACATTTTCAATGCTGCTAAAAGAACATTTCAGTCCTTTTTGAATTCTTGAATTCTTATTAAACAAACAGTAGTGACTTTTATGATGTTCTGAATTTGTACCTAATTTGCTCAATTTCTCCATTTTTAATTGTACCCAGCTTATCTTCTGTTTTCAAGGAAAACTTGTATATGTTCAATGTGCCCATTCCCCCACAGAAGGGTGCCAGGGCTGGGCAGCCCTTTTGGTGAAGAAATTTTCCCCGATACTCAACCTAAACTTCCCCTGGCACAGCTTGAGGCTGTCTCCTCTCACCATGTGAGTGCCACACCAGTGACTGCAGACAGGCATTTGGGCTCTCTTGCTGAGGACTCTGCTTTAGGGAGACACATTCCCCAGAGAGACAGCTTTAGTTACTGCAGAATCATGGACTGGGGATTGGGGTTTTATTTGCTTTTTTTCCACATTGAGCATAGCTCATAATTTCAGGAAGACCGTGGTGCTGAGTAATACCTGCCCAGTGGCAGAAGGAGCTGCTGCTGGAGCTGTTCTCTGGTATCCTCCACTGTATGTAAGTACAGGTCCAGAGTGACACCAGCTACAGGCTGAATTACCAGATGGGAGAGTAAACCCACTCCTGCTTTCTCTTCCCCTTGCCCCACTTCTATCTTCTCCACTTGCTGTGAATCCTTGTGGTCATCAGACAGGTCAGGAGCCAGCCTGAGCCAGAATGGGACTCTGTCATGTTATGATGGGACTTTATCTAGGTCATGTTTTTTGGGGGTGCTGCATTAAGAATTAAGTGCATCTAAGCCTGTCATCAGTCAGTCTTGGTTGAGAAGTGGGGACATGGAACATGTCCTGTATTTTATGGAGCAGAGAGTTATCCTGCTGCATCCATTTTGTCAGGTGGAAAACAGGACAACAGCAGGAATTAAACCTGCTTGGCCATTGATCCTGCATTCAGGGACCTGGGCTAGGGGGATTGAGGCAGTGCCTTTAATGAGCCCAAAACAAACATGTGAAAATATAACCTTGCTAACCCCACTTAAAATTATGTCATCCAGCCGATTAATCTTCATTTTCACAATTAATAAAATAACCCAGAGCCTTTCTTGCCACATGAACAATTTATCACAGCACGTTAGAACCAGGAGCCAAAAAGCTTTAGGCTGCTCCCACATTCAATGTTAAATGAACACAAGCACTGACAATTTTAGGAATTGTGAGGCTAGCAAGTCCTGTTGTGTTTTTTGTGTTTGCCCTGGGGGCAGAGCAACAGTAACCTCAGGCCCTGATGAATTTTTGTTCCCACAGAGTGTGCTCGTCTTTAAAATTGCATAAAAGTCTCCTCTTGCGAGCAGGTCAACCCACCAGTGAATTATTCAGGAGTTTGAGGATGTTTTGCACTTGTTACTTGGTCTGTAATGGAAGGATTGAAAGGCAAATAAGGAGCCCCTGTGAATCAGAACAGATGACCCACCTGAACGTGCATGGTATATTTGCAGTCTCTGCATCCCAACGGAGTAAAGGTGCTCAGGTATGAGTTCACCTTGTGCTTTAGTAGGACCTGGTCTGCTACCTCCAGAGTGGGCACAAAGCTGCTTATTCCACAGTAAGGTTTTGAGTGAGTCCTTTTCCAAAGGACTGATGGATAGAACGAGGAATGGACAGATTGTGTAGAATCTGAGAAAAAACAGACACATGGCAGGTTTGGCCGGGTGTGTTCCCAAAACAGCCACACTTGTGCCTCTGAGGAGTGTGTGTAAAGCCAGAGAAAGCATTCATGCATTATGTAGTATTTTCAAAGTGTGGAGGATGCATAGACACCTCCATCCTGGAAATTACTGCGAGCTTGCTGGCAGCATTTAATATGTGCTGGTTTTCCACCCACCTCCCTCAAGAAGATCTGGCTATAAAAACTCAGCAGAGCTGGTTTATGCAGCCTGTGTAGATAGAACCAGTGTCAGACCACCCTGATTTCCCCAGTGTCACAGCACAAGGCTTGGCCCACGTGTCTAGTTGGAGCTGGTCATGGTAACATGAAGCACACATGTCACAGCTGTCCTCAGTGCTGTGCTGGGGCAAGAGTCTGTGTAGTCTGTGTTGTGCTGTCCCCAAATAACCATTTGTATCTTCCCACTAAAGAACTCACTGTCTCCTGTTTTATGCCCTTCACACACCACAGGTGACAGAGGTACAGGAGCACAGGTGTAGACAAAGCCTGCGTGTGTTTTTGTGCCCCAGTCTGGTTGCACTGCAGGAAAGGATGACACTCTTTATACTTCAGTTATGTAGTGGGGTTTTTTTCCCTCCAGCTCTTAAATTTCATGTGTTTCTGGAGGAGAAACAGGTGGTAGTCGCAGCCTTCCCTCCCTCTGGAGCTGGCTACTTTCCCAGAACAAAGCAGGTTGTTTCCAAAATGGGCAGCTTTGGCAGAACCACGTACAGTAAATCTTTAAATACTCTGGTATTGTTAAGAGTTTCCTGTGCTTTGTTGAGTACAGCTTTAACTATTCTTTGAGCTTCATATTCTGTATGCTGATGTGACTCTGTATATTCTTTGTGCCTCCTTGTTCCCAAATCTTCAGTGTACAATCATCTTATCCTACCTGAGTCAGCCAGTTGCCTCGATGGTGGGACTCAGCAGCTTGGGGCTCAGAGGTTGTTCATTCTGACTTCAAACCGTGTTGGTGATTTAGGTGTTCCCACAGACAGTCAGGAGAGCAAGTACTGCTGGCAGCAGTACCTTGGCTGCTGGGTGCAGCAGTGCCCAGGCTTGCAGGCTTCCATCCAGGATTGCTGTTGCTATAAACAGGAGCAGGGATGCGTGTAGATCATCTGGGATTAATCTCTCCTCACAGTTGGGAGGCAGAAGTCTTTAACGCTGAGTGGGTCTTGGGAGGAGGAGGAGGAGTGAGTACCATAAAGCAGAGCTGCTCAGCTCTCCTGTCTTCGGCTCACCAGAAGGCCTGGATCAAAGCTGGGAGAGGAGGAATGGCAGAATTCAGCACATGTGATGTGCAGCCGAGGAGTTGCACACTGTATGTAGGCAAAGCTCACAAACAGCTTTGCAGGCCATGGCAATTCACATAGTTTGGGGATAAAGAGCCTTAGCTTTGTTGGGTGAGGGCTGAATTGCAGGGCCTCGTGGTTTGTCTTTCCCACCCCACAGATGCCATGCATATTCTGCTTGGAGGATGCAAAGCCATGGCCCCCCTCCTCAGGAAGGGAGCGCAGTGACGAAGAGGTATTGAGCACACACTATCATGTTCTTGCAGCATGTGTGATGTATTGTGCACCTTCCAAACCAGCCTGATGCAGTCTCCACAGAGCTCAGTGCAGGAGTTAAACTCTTTTATGTTTTTTCTCTGGTGCATGACAAATCCATGCATCATTTTCAGTGGAACGTGTTGTCGCACAGCTCGCCCCAGGAGAGGGAGGATGGGGACTGGATGCTCATCACATACTGTGAGCTCAGCTCTGCCAGGAGCTTATGTTGGTGTAACCAGTGTTCTGGGTGGAATAGGCACATAGTCTTGGCCCAGATCCTGATGGAAGCATCAGTGAGAACACAGCATGGCACTGATGTAGGTGCCTTGGCAGTCTGCAGCTTCCTCATAAGGGACAGCGGAGGTGCAGCACCAATCTCTGCTCTCTGTGATCAGGGACGGGACCCAGGGAATGGCTGGAGCTGCATCAGGGCAGGTATAGGTTGGATGTCAATGGACAGCACATGACAGCCAGGCTCTGGCGTGGCTGGGATTGCAGTCCTTAGTCCAGACTTCTGGAATGAGCGAGGCAGGTCTTTCCTAGCCATTCTCATGTGGAGAACTGGGAGCAAGAACACTTTTCCTCACCCTTGAGTAGATGACAATTTTGTTTGTACTGTTGAATTTCTTCCTATTTCGGTTACTTGGGATCATCCAATTCTATCTGTATCTTGTCCCTGTCTGTTTATGTTGCCTCACTAATTCTGCTTTTTAGTGCTGCCCTCGATCTCCACTTTACCCAGTTACTTAGGAAGGACTGCTGGTTTCCAATTCAAGTAAGAGCTTCCTGGGGCTATTGTTCCCTAGGACGGACTCCAGACACTGCTGGTCACAAAGTATATTATTTTGTTCCTTAAAAGTATATCAGGTTACTGCCTTAAGATAGGAAATCATATCTCAAGGCTTAGAGTCTCTTAGCCCCCACTGTTTGCGTTCTGCTCAGCAGTCAGTCCAGGGAAGGTTCTGGCTGGCTCAGGTCCCTGAAGGACAAGGTCATGCTCTGTGTGGGAGAGGAGGCTCTCCCTTCACACTCTCATTGCCTGGAGCACAACCAAAGTCTGTCTTGTAGAACCAGCTGAATCCAGAGCCTCTGTGCACAAATTCATTAAGCTTAATGAAATGAGAGGCAAGACTGGGATGTGCTGGATATTACACGGGATGCTTCACTTTGGGTGTCCTCTCTGTATCTCTCAGCTGTGCAGCATGTGGCAGATCTGTTTTTCAGACCATTTCATGGCAAAAACTTGTCTCTGTCCACACAGTGTGTGAAACAGGCTGCTGACCCTGCGGGCTACAGAGGGAGGCTTGAGTTAGCTTGGGTTTCTTTTGGAAAAGGAAAGAGCTTTTCACTCTCTATAGTGGTACAGGCTTTAATGTTCTTCCAGTCGGGAACCCAGCCAGGACCACAACCTGCTCCAGAGCTCCTGCTACTTGGCTGCAGGGCCTCTCACACAGAGGGGGAGTGTGTGCAGGGGCAAGCCTGCATGTGGATCTGCACCCTGTGAGAAGGGTAATGGCAGTCAGTCTTCTCTGAGCCCTCAGGACAGCTCTTTTCTTTGGATATTCAAGGATTCTCCTCTCAAATCCATTCTTGGCTGATAAAGAGGTTATTACAGCAGTTTTCTTGAGTACTGTGATTTGTTCTGCAGAATGTAAAAACGTGCCATTCCTACAGCACTTACTCCTTTAGAGACATATCCAACAACTGACTTCAGATTGCATTTCAAGCCCTGGCATGTTGTTATAGCCTGTCTATTCAGGGAGTTTCCAGTACTGTTGCAAATATAGGTTTCATACTGTAGTGCAGAGCAGGTTGGGATTCTCCACACCTCAATGCAAATGGGGTGAGTTCAGCTCATGTGGGTAAACCAGATTTATTGCGACCCAGGGAGTCACAGTGTCACTGGAAGCAGATTCATACCCCTCCCGAGCCCAGCTGGAAGCAGACCCATACTCTCCCAGCTCAGCACACAGCCAGATGAAAAGGGAAAAGGACTTACATAAAGGAAGGAGAGGGACTTTTTATATGGGCAGGTAGTGACAGGACAAGAGGCAATGGTTTTAAACTGGCAGAGAGCAGGGTTGGATGGGAAGAAATTCTTCCCTGTGGAGGTGGGGAGGTCCTGGCATGGGGTGCCCAGAGAAGCTGTGGCTGCTCCTGGATTGCTGGAAGGGTCCAAGGCCAGGTTGGACTTGGAGAAGCCTGGCCTAGTGGAAGGTGTCCCTGCCCATGCCAGGGGTTGGAATGCGATGAGCTTTAAGGTCGCCCCCAACCCAAGCCAGTCTGGGATTCTGAGATTTGCCATTCCTTATATTTGTAATTTATCTTCTCCACAGGTTCCTGGAAATGATGGAAGCCCGAAGCCAAGGACACACATCACCACTAGCGACGAATGGGCAGAGCCCCTCCTCCGGCTCCCAGTCACCCATTGTACCTCCCAGCTCCGCATCCACAGGCAGCTCCAGCCCCAGCACCCCCCAGCCGCCGCTGCCACTTGCCACAGGCGCCACCATCTCTCCTGACCCCGCCTCATCCTTCTCACCAGTGCCTGCCCCCGAGGCCCCGCAGCCCCCCACACCTGCCACAGCTCCCGCGGCCCCCCCGGCCGCAGCCCCCCCGCCCAAGCGTGGCATCATCGCGCGGCTCTTCGGGACATCCCCCGCAGCCGAGCCCGCTCCTCCCCAGCCAGGTAGGTGCTGGTGCCCTGTCCTGGCAGGATGTGACCCATAGGCCTTCCAGTTTTCATTTCATTTTTTCCCTGCAACAGGCTGAGCAGACAGGTGTGTGAAGGCCACAGGTACCATGCCTGTGCAGTGGGTGTCCAGGGAGACTTGGGCTGTCATTCTCTTTTCTCCTGATCAGCATTTTGGTTTCTCTCTGTGCTGGATGGGGACTGTGCCCAGCCAGCTGGGTGGTAGCTGTAGCATGCTTAAGAGGAAGATCCTGAACACACAGGGGACACTAATAAAATGAGTAAAATGTCAAGTTCTTACCAGGAGCAAAATACCTCTTGAATACCAAAAAAATGGCTAGAGAAGTTATTTGAAGTGCCATTCTTGCACATATGTGGCAGTCTGGAGGGGCTCCTGTGCATAATGGAGAGAAGCGGGGCACTGGGTTTAAAGGTTATTCAGCCAGAAATGGTCACATAGGTCCAAGCTCCACGCAGATCCCCCTCTGGGGAAATCTGCTCCTTCAGAGTAAGTCTGGGAGGAGGGACCTCTCCGCTGCTGCCTCAGCACTGGTACCCGCTGGAGCAGTGCAGCCCTCGGTCCAGACCCTGCCGGGCAGAGTGCCAGGCAGAAGCATCAAGGGTTTGTTGCATGTAATTTTACTGATCTGGACCATAATTTGCCTGTCACATTCACTTTGTTTGCAGAGCTAACTGGAGCTGCAGAGCTGGCACTTCCTAAAAATCATGACATGGTTTGAGTCACCCTTTGGAAATACCTTCCTTCTCACACTGGCTCACAGTGCTCCTGAGACACCCACAGAGAGAAAGGAGGAGGTGCTGGGGACACAGGTTGCAATTTCAGATGTTGAAATGGTCTGGTTTTAGATCTGCACACAATGTTCTGCATCCTGTGCCTCTTCCCAGAGATGACACAATGCACCCATTTTGGTTTGTTTATGACTGTTCCTACCCAGAGAAAACAAAACAAAATCCAAAGAGGGGAGGAGATGTTAGAAATTCTTTGTCGATAAAAAATAACATTTATCATTTTGATCTGTAGAAAAAAAGACAAGTGGTCTACTACGAGTGTTACAGTGATTGGGTTTGGGGTTTTTCTTCTCTTTTTTTTAACTCCTCCTTAGCTTGACAGCTGTTTTGGGCTTGTGACTTTCAGCCCTGATATCTCGGAATGCTTAGGGACAGTTGCAAAAGGCAGCCAGGAAGAGCTGATGTGTCAGTGTTGCAAGTGGTGTGCCAAGGGCCTGCACCTCCACTGGAATGTACCCAGGCACCAGTTCACTGGAAAGCAGCTAAAAAATCATTGTTACAAAGTAATACTTGGTTTTTTTGGGAGATACTATTTAAGATTTCTCTTGAAGTCTTTGAGTAGTAATTCTTTTGTCTGTGATTTAGCTTACACCATTGCTACTCTGGGGCATTAGTGGTACTGTTGATATGCAGAGGTGATCTGAAAGTTGTGCTAAGGAGAGCAAAATCTAGAAAAAAAAGGCACAAGTCTTGTTTTACCCAAAAGAAAAGTCTCGATGTGAGGTGCAGCATGAGCAGAGGAAAAACATTGAGTATTGTAAATTCTGGAAAGGTTAATCACTTCAGGCTTCTTAGTTATGCTAATTTCATGAGTTTTCATCCTGATAACCTTGAAGATGGGTAAAGGTGTTTCTACAAATAAACTGTATTAAAGTCACTTTCTATTTGAGGTAGCTCTTGAGCTTTTGTTTACACAAAACATCTAAAAGCACAATGTGAACAATTCTGCCTTGGACAGTTACAGCTGGAAAAAGCAAGAGGCTAGGAGAAGGTGAACTGAACAGTCTGGGAAAATGTAAGAGAATTGTGAAGGGACATCCCCCAGGAGCAGTGCACATAGCACAGGTGTAATAAAACCTGTGGTACAGTCATAGCATTCCCTGGAGAGCAGAGCCAGCCCTTGCCAGGGAGGTTTTCAGTCCGTCTAAAAGCGTGGGTCAGCCTGGTGCATTCTAAACCACAGCAGCCATGATCTGTGAAAGCCTTCATGTCAGACTCTGGGCTGTTTTATATCCTGTTCATAACCTTCCTCTTCCCTCGCTGTGGAGCCAGGGTCCTGCATTGTGGCTGCTGCCACCCTGGGCAGCACAGATCTGGAAAAAGCCAATTTCTGTCTTGCTTGTGGTGACACCAGTGTTTTACAACTCCTGTCACTAATGCAGATCCTGCTGCTGCCACTCCTCCCCCCAACCCTGCAGCCCCTGCCAAGGTACAGAGTGTGGAGGACTTTGTTCCTGAGGACAGCCTGGACCACAGCTTTCTGGAAGACCCAGCGCCACAGAAAGACAAAGGGAAACCACAGGCCAAACACCGTGTGGATAGTGAAAGGTAAGGGAAGGAGGGTGGCAGCAGGGAGGGCAGGTCCTCAGCGGGGGCACACCTGGATGTGCAGCCTGGCTAACATGGTGCAACCATTCAGTGATCCCAGAGCAGTTAGCTGCCCCAGAGGCTTTCTGGCTGTGCTATGGTCAGTCGTAGCATTCACTGTTTCCCATTTAGTGACACACACTGCTCCCTTGGAAGGAAGAACGTCATGAAAAGCAGATTATCACCTTCCTGGTGTTGCTGTCTTGCTTTGTGCTCACATTAAACCACTGGGCCCTTTGGGTCAGGAAGGGATTTTCCTTCTGGCCGAACACAATGAATAATTTGAGATATTTTCCTTCTAGAACATAGTGCACTTTGCAGGGATACTGTGTTTTGCTTAATGAATATTTTCCTCCTGCAGAGGCACAAGGTGTGACCAAAGTCCTCTGTGACTTGGTAATGTCATTACTGAGGCACTGTAAAGGGGTTTGGGGTTTGGTGGACGATGCTTGGGAGCACTCTATAGCTCTGTGGGATTCTGGAAAGAAGGATGGAGAAAGTCATGTTCCTTTGGGAGTGTCACTGCATGGTTGCCTGCAGAATCAAAAAAACTCTTAGAGGGTGCCTTTCTTTTTCTCTGTGTCTAGTGTTTCTTCCCAGAATTTTCTCACTAAATGGAGAGACACAGATTTGATGGAAGATGGGGGACAGGTTGGGTATTCACATCCAGAGAGTAGTGATCTATGGCTCAACGTCCAGTTGAAGATGGGTGGTGTCCCTCAGGATCTGTACTGAGACATGGACTTCATCCATGAAACAGGGGGATTGAGGACACCCTCATCAGGTTTATCAGTAACACCAGGTTGTGTAGTGTGAGTGATACTCCTGAATAATGGGATGTTGTGGAAAACGTGAGAAATGGCCCATGAGAGCCTCATGAGGTTCACTAAGGCCAAGCTCAAGTTGCTGTACCTGGGTTGGGGCAACCTCTGGGATCAGTCCAGGCTGGAGGGTGAAGGGAATGAGTGCAGCCCTGGGGAGAAGGACTTGGGGGTGCTGGTGGGTGAGAGCTGGACCTGCCCCAGCCCTGAAACCCCCCATGCCCTGGGCTGATCCCCTGGGCAGCAGGGGAGAGGGAGTTCTGCCCTGCTCAGGTGAGACCCCACCTGCAGAGCTGCTTCCAGCCCTGAGGGCTAGCATGAGGAGGATGTAGAGCTGCTGTAGAGAGTCCAGAGGAGGCCATGGAGATGCTCCAAGGCCTGGAGCCCCTCTGCTCTGGAGCCAGGCTGGGGGTGGTGGGGGTGTTCACGTGGAGAAGACAAGGCTCTGGGGAGATGTTATTGCGGCCTCTCAGTATTTAAGGGAAGATGAGGACAGAGGTTTTAGCAGGGCCTATTGCAATAGGACAAGAAATAGTGATTTTAAAATAAAAGGGGAGATTCAGACTAGGTATAAGGAAGAAGGATTTTACAGCAAAAGTGGTGAGGCCCTGGCACACGTTGCCCAGGGAAGTGGTGGATGCCTCATCCCTGGAAACATTCCCAGTCCAGCTGGATGGGGCTCTGAGCAACCTGATCCAGTTGAAAATGTCCCTGCTCAGTGCAGGGGGTTGGAACAAGCTGAGCTTTAACAACCCAAAACCTTCCAACCCAAACCAGTCTGTGATTCTATAATTATTTCCTCAAAATGGCAGAGCTGTGCTTATACCATAAGCTAATTTTCACTTTTTCCACCCTTTTTTTTCTTTTCCTGGCTTTGATGTTTTTTAACCAAAAAAGGGGATTGTGTATACTGAGCTGCTCAGACAAGAGGATGTGCAGCGAGCCATGTGAAAGCAGACTGTCTCTTAAGAGGTGGCCTAAGCATACTCTCAGGCTCTGTATCCCTTTGCTCAGAATATTCCTTGTCTGCTGCCTCTTGTCATCAACCCTGGATTAACCAGGGGACTAATTAAGCATGGACACTGCTCATCTGTGAATGTGGTGGATTCTGTCTCTTTTGACATCTTTGTCATGACGCAGTGTTCTCTACTTCATCCACAGCAACTTCAGATCAGTGCTGTTTGTGAGGCTCAATGCCTGTGTAATGCAGGTCAGCCTGAATCATCATCCCTTGTGATGGCAGAACACGTGGATGTTTTATCAAAACTAAAAAAAAAAAAGGCAAGAAGAAAGTGGTGGTTGCTGGCAGCATGCTGGCCTACAAAGCGTCTTGCTCACAGCTGGGCAGAGCTGAGCTATTTTTCTGGGTTTAACAAGGAATTGTCAGAAGAACCAAGCCTGACCTTCTGAGGAACTGGGTCCTGAGATGCCCTCAGAGCTCTGGAGCTGCAGTTCTACTGTGGGTGGGAGGCTGATCCTTCACAAAGGCTTCTCTGCTCCAGAGTGTCAGTCAGTGGAAGCAAATAAGTGTTAAACTGTATAAAAAGTCAAACATGTCGGATAGGGGTGCGAGAGCCCTGCTCCTTTGTTTAGAGTTTGTCCTTTGCTCACAGTGATACCCAGTGCAGTCACAACAGCTCTGTTTCCCTGGGAGAAGACCTTGCAGCACATCCCTGCAAATTCACATGCTCGTTACTCCTCTGCAACCTGGCATCCATGGCTTGCTCTGGTTTCTTCTACATAATGCAGTTTTCTCAGTGGTCTGGCAATTTTCCATTCTGTTTCTTGCCAAAAGGGGCCTACTAGAATAAGCCAGATGTGCAGAAATTCAGAGATGCAGATGTGATTCTGACCATCACCTGCAATAACTGTTTTCTTTCAGGATGTCAGTTACAGCCCCACAGTAGGTAGGAACAGCATTCCAGTTCTGTAAGCACTGTCCTCCATAATCAGCTTCTGCTGCAGTGAGGAGGTGGTTGTAATTCCCATAAAATCTGCTGCAGAAATTTATCTCTGACCTAAAGAACACAGATCTGTGAAATCACTCAAACCTTGGGAAGATTTTATTTGTTTTAGAAAATAGAATCGTGGAAGCTGCTTTTCCCCTGTATCTGAGTGAAGAACAAGGCCTGAGAATGTCCCAGCAAGATGCATTCAGGTCTCATGCTCATTTTGAAGCAGATACCTGAGTATCTGGTTGATCTTGCACAGCTCACCAGCATGCCTGGGTGTGCTGTAGCCAAGGGTAAGCTCCAAGTCTGAAGTGTCATTGAAGATGTGGCCATGAAGAATGGGCCATGCTTTGAGAATTTGTGAAATTGTTTCTCCTACCGAAGAGGAATTGCCTTGGTGACTGAGCAGGAGTCCTGCAGGGAGCTCCAAGAGCACCTCGGTGTACTGAGGTACATTCACAGGGTTGGAGGGCAGCTTGGGGGCCATCCAGCTCAACCTCCCCCTCATCCTGGGCCACTCAGAACTGGTTTCCCAGAACCGTTTCCAGATGGGTTTTGAATATCTCCAGAGAATCCACAACCTCTCTGGCAACCCATGCCATTGCTCAGGCATGTGCTCAGTGGAAAAAGTGTTTGCTTGTTTGTGGGGAACCTCCTGAGTTACAGTTTGTGTCCCTTGCCTTTTGTCCTGGCACTGGGCAGCACCAAAAAGAGCCTGTTTCCATTTTCTTTGTACCTCCTTCAGCTGTTCAAGTACCTTTATAAGGTCCCCTCCAGCCTTCTCCAGGCTGAGCAGTCCTGGCTTTCATGTGGGAGAGCCTTTCCTCATGTGAGCAGTGCTCCAGTCAGTTCATCATCCTCATGGCCCTTCACTGGATTCACTCTGTCTTTGCTGTGCACTGGACTCCAGCTGTGGCCTCACCAGTGCAGAGCAGAGGGGCAGCGTCTCCTCCCTGGCCTGTTGGCAGTGCTTTGCCTCATGAAGACCAGGCCACCATTGGCCTTCTTGGCAGCAGGGGCACCTTGTTCAGCTTGGCATGCCCCAGGCTGCAGTGGCGTCCTGGGTTTTGTTCAGTGGCATGTTGTGGTTCTCTGACTTGCAGTAGAGAACTCCCAGATTCAGTTTCTTTACCAGTTAATTAGGAAGGTATTTCAATCTCCCCATTTGCTGTTTCAGAACTTAATTTGCTGCTCCTTAACCTGGTTAACCTGAGCCAGCATGGATGTGAGTGCACCAGAGGACCTAATCTGGCTCCAAAGCATCTCGCCTTTGGCTCCTGCTGGGTCAGGCAGCCTGGGTCTCTGGGGGGGCTGAAGGTGTCAGAAAGCCGGTTTATGCTTTACCTGACAGTGTTCCTGATATTTCTTTTCTGCATCCTTAGACATGTATCTTAAACATGGATTAGATGTCTGTGTCTTTACATCTGAAGGGCTTTGAAGTGCTTCTTTGCTTTTGTGGATCTGTTCTGGATTCCGTGATGCCCAGCTGTGCTAGCCCAAGGGAGGGAAGGTTCACAGTGGAAGACCAGCATATCCTAGAACAGCCACACAGGCTCATCCTGTAGCATGAGATTCCCTCAGCTTACCTGCTTTATTAGAGCTTGGGTTTTTTCTCTTTCTTTAGCCCCACAAAAGGAGCCCTTGAACTCCCAGGGCTGTGGGAACACAGCGCAGCCAGATTTGAGGCTGTGAGCGCAGGTTGCATCAGGGTTTGTTTCCTCCCCAGCAGCCAATCTGTGATGCATTGGAGGCTCATAGAGGACACCCCAGCAGGCTCCATGGTCACTAGCTCAGAGCAGACCTCAGTGAGCAGCATCATTTTTGGAGGGGTACCTGCACCTGCAGACACGCTAGCTCACTGTTCATGCCAGCTTGGCAGTGCTTCAAGGGCTGAAGGGAGTGGTGCAATGTGCTTGGGTTTGCATGCTTTGCCTTCCTTCCAGCTGGAAGCTCAGGACCACAAGCTGATGCTAGTTTTGCCTTGTCAGAGCCTGTTTATACTGAAGCAGTGATTTTCCTGATGTATATTCACTCCACTGCTCTGCTCTTACGCTGTCGCTCAGCGATCTGTGTTGGCTGGAGATGGAGGCAGGGTTCTCACTGTGGAAGGACGTGACCCACTTTGGTGAGGGCATGTACACATCAGGGTGTACACCCATTCGGACTGGGAAAGCTGGAAATGCTGCAGGTCTGTGTGGAGTGTGGAAGGACAGTGGCAGCAATCTCTTAAAAGCCCCTGTGCCTAATAGAGCAGTGGTGTGTTGAAGAAAGGCAGTGTGTCTAGTTCAGAATAATACCATGCCATTTCTAGGATGCAACTCCATTTTCTTTTCAGTGCATTTCAAGAGAAAACCCTGCCAGTGCTTTGAAAACCTCAGGAATCACTCACTTGTCATTCCTCCAGCTTTGGGGGCTGCTTGGGCACCAGTTTTCCTCTCCTTTGTGTGGCTGGGCTGTGTGCCTCTATCCTGGCATGGTGTGAGAGCAGCAGTGTTAGTGATGAAGGGGCTCTTCAGCAGCCTGGCCCTGCACAGTAGGGCACTGAGAGCAGGTCCTTAGAGCAGAGGGATCCACGCCAAGTGCATGGGCCTGGTCCTGGTCTTAGCACTCCAGCCCAGACAAGCACTGGTTGTGATCACTGGTGTCCCATTGTCACAAACAACTCCGTTGTCTGTTGGCAGATGTATTAACTCTTTAAAACTATCTTGTCAAGCAGTACCCAGCCACACAGAGGAGCCAGAGTGAGCAGTTGCCATCATCCCAACTGTGTTTAGGGTATTTCTCATCTCACCAGCACACCATACTCCACTGTCTTCCAGTGCTTGTCCTGTGCTGGGAACACCACTTACTTCCAGTTAAAGGATTTTAGGGTTTTGTTTATGTCTGTACAATCTAATCTCAAGCTATAATGTGGTTTTTATCTCTATATAAAAAGAAGGTTGTGCTTGTACCATCCAGGTGACATCATTAAAAGGGCAGAGACTTACATGCCGGGTTATCTCTTGTAGGTGAAACAAATAGAACAAGGATTGCAGAAGCTCATCAGCTGAGCCTGGGGAAAATACCTATATTCCTGACATGAGCACATTTTTCAGAAAGTGTTAAAATTGAGTCCTAGGGACATTCAGACAAGAATCCTCAATTTCAGCTGCAAAGCTCTCTCAAGCTGCTGCCATTGAACACAGAACTGTGCTACATCCAGGGAGGCTGACAGACTCCCAGCTCTGACGGTGTGTCCTTAGGTTAATTTAATTTGAGCAATGTTAAAGCTTGGCTATGGTGTCTGTGTATCTGCCTGCTTCAGGGAGCACTGCAGAAATAGAAATTGTTCTAGGAAGCTAATAGCTGCCAGTGAACTCCCATAGCAGTGACAGTGTATGATCAGGTTTAATTACAGGAGGTGGGGATGAAGACAGGCAGTTCCCATAGTTTGACTGACTGATCCCTGCATGGTGGATGGAGCTCTGTGTTCTGATGAAGCTGTGGCAACAAGCTTCTCTGTACCTCTGAGGCTCATCTTCTCCAGCCACTCATTTCGAGCTTGAGGGGCAGCAGCTGCTCTGTGACACATCCTGCTGTGGCCCTTTTGGTGCAGGGGTCCTGCCACTGCTGCAGCCTGCAGGGAGCAGGTCCAGCCTGAGCGGGGCAGTGGCAAGGGAAGGCTGGAAGCACACAAAATCGCCAGCTGGTTTGTGTTGGAAGGGACCTTAAAGCCCATCCCATTCCAGCCCCTGCCATGGGCAGGGACACCTCCCACTATCCCAGGTTACTCCAAGCAAGCTCCGTCCAGCCTGGCCTTGGACACTTCCAGGGATCCAAGGGTGACCACAGCTTCTCTGGGCACCCTGTGCCAGAGCCTCCCCACCCTCACAGGGAATAATTCCTTCCCAATATCCTGTCTAACCCTGCCCTCCTTCAGCTTAAAGCTATTCTCCTCATCCTGTCCCTCCTGACCTTTGAACAAAGTCCCTTTCCAGCTGTATTGGAGCCCCTTTAGGCCCTGGAAGGGGCTCTCACACCTCCCCAGAGCCTTCTCTTCTCCAGACCTGACTATTCCCATTTTCAGCCTATCTGCAGAGCAGAGATGCTCCAGCCCCTTTAATCATCAGCTGCCCCTGGCTGGGCATGTGGCCCTGGAAGTTGGCTGTACAAGCCAGGCCAGTCCCAGTCTTTGTGCAGGGGGAGGCAGGTCTGTCCAGCACCTCCTGGGGTGCTGTGTCTGATCACTCTCTGTGTTGCAGTGATGGAGAGGCGCCTGGAGGGAACCCCATGGTGGCAGGTTTCCAAGACGACCTGGATCTGGATGACAAAATCCCCAGCAGACCAGTGCTGGCAGCAGAACGGGTGCCGAGCAAGAACATCACCCTCTCCAGTGAGGAGGAGGAAGAGGAAGAGGTGAAGGACTCTAAGGTCGTCCTCATATCTGATGGAGACAAAAACACAGAGCAGGAAAAAAAAAGGTACAGAGCATAGACTGAAGTGTGGGGTTGTGCAGGCAAGCCTGGATCTCTCCTCCATGTTGCCACTGACTGTGTGTGGTCTCTGGGAAGTCTTGTTGTCTCTGTCTGCCTGTTCTTCAGCTGTGAGCTGGAACTGTAGTTACTGTAGGTGTAACTGCTGTGTGTGGTGTGTCCTACCCTGTGCCTTGGAGCACTGCGCTCCTGTGCCACTGGGGCAATTCTGCATGCTTTTCCTCAAATTTGAGCAAGAGCCTGGAACTAAGCACCAGAGTGGCTGTTTGTGGTGTTGTGGGGAGGAGAGAAGAGTGAAGTCTTGGCACTTGGGAGAAGGGAGTGGAGTCACTCACCATACCCTGTGCTGAGGAACAATGATGTTCTCCACATACCACATCCTGTGGGGTGAGGGTTAGGATTAGGGACACGAGGGTTACCCTCAGCCTGAGTGGTGCATGTGACCCCACAGCCCTATAGGATGCACTGCCTTTCCCAGTGGGACGCATGATGCAGCCCTCAGGCAGGCTCAGCTGTTAACTGTGCCTTGCTCCACAGAATAGGGTGGACAAGCTCTGACAACTTGTTTCTTCTCAGGTCTTCCAGAAATTCTATGAAACCCCAGAGTGAGGCAATTTTGACCAAAGCAACTGACCCGAAGCCTCCTGACAGTTTACCTCCCCGTTCTGGGTCTGAAGGAAGCAACAGCAGCAAGGGCAACACAAGCCTGGCAGCTCCTGCTGCTGCCCCCACAGCAGCAGCCCAGGCCTCAAAGGCCACTGCCCAAAGCAAAGGACTTGCTTCCAAGCAGAAAGTTGTCAAAGAGGAGAAGCCTGAGGAGTCTGACAGTGACCAAGAGGGACCAATAGCTACTCAGATGCTCTCATTCGTTATGGATGACCCAGACTTTGAAAGTGAAGATTCTGACAGCCAGAAGAAAAAGATGGTAAATAACAAGCCCATGTTGCTGTGAGCTGTGCCAAGCTGAGCTGGAAGGGTTGAGGCATTGCCCTGAGCACAGCCTTCATCTGATCTGCCCTCCCTCAGCAGCAGTTGCAGCAAGGCAGGTGCTAAGCAACCTGCAGAGTGTGATGTGAGCACAAACCCAGTAATGCTCTGAGTATGGAAGCCACCTGGCAGCAAGAACCCCATAGAATCACAGATCCATAGAATATCCTGAGTTGGAAGGGACCCAGAAGAATCATTAAGTTCAGCTCCTGGCCCTGTCCAGACCCCCCAACAAGCCCACCCTGTCCATCCCTGGCAGCGCTGTCCAAAGGCTCCTGGAGCTCTGGCAGCCTCGGGGCCGTGCCCATTCCCTGGGGAGCCTGGGCAGTGCCAGCAGGCACTTCCTCTGGGGGAAGAACCTTTTCCTAATATCCAGCGTAGACCTTCCCTGACATGAGGTTTGTGTTTACCACCACAAACAAGGTTTGTGCTGGGGTGTTTTACTGTGCTGTTTGCTCTTAGCCAGTCCAGCAGTGTGGGAGGTACGAAATGCAAAGCTACTGGGTTTTCACGTGAAGCTTAACGTGCAGAAAGGTGTCTCTGCCAGAAAGAGTGAGCTCTTTGCACTCAATCCAGCAATAAAAAGGCCATCACAAAATCTGCTTGGCAAAGCTTAAAGGGAAGAATGAAGGTCTGCTTGGGAAGGACTTTCCAGGACAGCAGAGGTAGCTGTAAGGTCTATGACATTTAACACGTGCCAGCAGGTGTCTGCTAAAACAAACACACCAGGAGTCCCCTCACACCTACCCTGTATTACAGGTGGAGAAGACACTTGTCCTGCACCTCTTCTCTGAACTGGTCAGAACTTGCTGCACGGCTTGAGATATCCCTGAGTTTGGTGACCTCTACTCACAGCCTGCAGAGCAATCTCTGGAAACTGCTAGCAGTGGTTTGGGATGGGCAGTGGCTGTTCAGGGTTGTCCTGATGTCTGGGTTTGCTGGTGTTCAGAAGGTTTCCCTCTGTTGGCATCATTCTGGAATCCTGTTGAAAGGGCTGTTGTCCCAGTTTCTTTGACCTTACTCATGTGTCATGCTGTTTATTAAGTAATTTTCTATTCATTTTGCTTCTTAACTTCCTGCTTTTCTTGACAACTTAATATGAAACCAAAATAATTTGGAGCAAGTTTCCATCTCTTGCATGCTGCAGTGAGAGGGATTGATGGGAGAGCAGCAGTGTCAAGGAATGCCTGACCCAGGGAATGCTCCATAGCATGTGAACGCTTTCCCACTGCAGGGTGTACTGGTCAGGCAAACCAGTACAAGCAGGGTGGGGGCACTGCCTGACCAGCAGCACAGCGGGGCCGTTTTCCATCCGTGTACAAAAATACAAGGAAAGGTTGGATGACAGATTCTGAAGAGGGTGAGTTGGCAGGTATCAGAAGATCATTAAACTGATTTTCCATTCCCATCATGCAGAGACTGGGGACTTCAGGGTAATTTCCAGGCTCTGCAGCATCCTGGGTTTTAGCCCATGCTGAAGGGGCAGATTTGCCCTGGGAGCACATTCCCTTTTGGCTTGATGAAGGGAATTATTCTGCAGACACACTCTGCTTCCTCAGCCTTGCTGCCTCTGGTACCTGAGACCCACAGAGCTGCACAGCAGAAAGCATTTGTCGCTCAGGGCTGGAGGGGAGTTTTCAGTCTATTAGATTGGATTTTCCCAGAACAGAGGTGCCTCCCCAGGGCAGGAGGAAGCTGATGCTGGTGAGCTAACAGAGTTGAAGGTCTTATTTAATCCCTTTCTATTGGGAATTTGATTTCAGCAGTCCCAGTGCGAAGTTCTCAGAACAGCCTTGCCAGTGCCAGTGCAACTAAGGCATTTTACCAAGGCAAAAATTAGAGCTCATGAGATAGAGGACATTGATTTCCAGGCAATAACAGCTCAGTTCAATGGCATTTCCTTCCCTCCTCCCCACCTGCTGACATCTGACATTTTTGTATGCAGAATGGTTAGAGATTTTGGTTGAAGCATTTGTCAGTGTTGTCTGCCTTTGCTTCTCTCTAGAATGAATTCCCAGTGCGGGAAGATCTCTCTGAAATATCTGATGATGATACCTCACTGGCAAAGCCACCCCAGCCTGTGAAATCAACAGTCCCCTCCTTTAAACTGAAGAATGACTCAGATCTCTTTGGCTTGGGTTTGGAAGAAGCTGGTCCCAAGGAGAGCAGCGAGGAAGGTAAAGCTCACACCTTATTTCCACTCTTGCTGCTTTTGTTTGTCAGGCATCTGGTTTTTCCAAACTCTTTCCAGGGTGTCAGCAAACCAATTTGCACTAAATAAAATACCCTCTAACTTCATGCAGTGCCCTGTGTGAGGCTGTAATCTGGTTTAACACAGCATAAATAGCTTTTAAGTTTTTCCCCATGAGGATGAGAACTTGGCTTGTCCCTGGCACCAGTCATGGGTTATTTTTGTCCCAGCTGCAAGCAGAAGCACATCTTTCACAGGCTGCTGCTGTGTAAGCCTTCCTGCTTAGCCCTGTGTGCTTGGGAAGTGGTGTTCAACATTGCACTGCAGTGTCCACCCCCTCGAGAATATGGATCAACTTGAACAAAATACTCTGACATACCTTGCCAATTTCATCTTCTGTTTTTGGGAAAGATGGGGTGGGGCCCTAATCACAACCTAAGCATTCCTCAGGCTTTATTTTTTGCACACACACACCACACCCCCCCCCCTCCTTCCCTGAGGGAACAAATCCTACTCATGCAAATAATTCCTGCTGTCTAGGCACTACTGCAAAGCAACTTCCTGTAGACCTGCCCCGATGTCAGCATGAAAGATGGGAAGTTAAAGATTTAAGGAAGGAAAAAAGCTGTGAGCAGCACCAGAGTGCTCCTTGAATAGCTGTTCCAAAATTGTGAGGAAGGTGTCACAGGCTGCCATGGTTCCATCAGCTTGTCACTCTGAGCTGCTGAACAGCAGAGCTTGAAATAGCTGTAAGTGCATCTGCAGAGGCCCAGGTCAATAATTTAACTTCAGTTTAGATTCCTAAATAATTAAATGTGGGTTCCTCCTGTCTCCTCTTTTGGTGATAAATATAAAACCATCTCTCGGTCGTCAGTGATTGGAGCTTTACTAGCAATTGGGCTTCTCCATGGCTGCATTTACACGTCAGCTGAGGAAAAAGGCATGTGTAGGTAAGAGTGACAGTCAAACAGCACATGTGAAACGTGGTGCTGCTGTGAAGCCTGTTGTGAAGCAGCCAAGCAGGTACTCCCCCGTTCAAGGAGGTTTTGTGCAAAGGCAGTGGACACTCAGCAACAAGGTCACCAGCCATAGTCATATCTGACAGATGTGACAGGGATGGAGTCTGGGACTTGTTTGGTAGTGTGAAAGTATTCACCCGTGTAGAGCAGGGCTGCAGCAGGGATGCTTTGGGGACGTAATTTCCACACACAGTGTGAGCAGCAGTGAATGCTGGCCTGCCAGGGTGTCCCATCTGCTGATACTGTATCCTCAGTCATCCTCAGAGAAGATGCCTGGGAGGATTTCCATCAGAGGGGAACTGTTCCCAAGAGCTCTTCTTCATTTCTGGAAATAACAATCCAGTCCCAAGTTTGGCCTTTGGACCAGTTTGTAGAGCTAGTCTCTAGATGTGTTTCTAGTGTTGATCACACAGATCATATAATGCTCATAATCAAACGAGACAGATGTGGTTGAGTCAGGGTGTGAGTGCTGGAGCCTGTGTTGATTCCCAAAGGGGCACAGTTTGGCCTGGGGTGCTGGCCTTTCCTTTGCCCATGGATGCCCACGATGGAGCATTTTGTTCTCAGAAATGGGGCCAGGGCAGAATTACAGCTCTTACCATTTAAATTAAACACGTTTCTGGGGTTTAGTTTTGGGTTTTTTGTTTGTTTGTTTTAACAGATAAACAAGCTTCTAAGGAGAAAAAGAAGAAGAAAAAGAAAAGCAAAGAGGTACTATTAATAAAACAGATCTGCTGTGTTACCCACCTGCCAAGAACAGACATGGCCTTCCGTGGTTTCCTCCTTGGGAAAGGGACTTGGTGGACTCCCTTCCATGCTCACATCCTGCACCTCTGATCTGTGCCTCCTAGGCTCTGCAGACCACTGAACTTCAAAGCGAGCTTGTAGAGCAGTTGAATTTTGAAAAGGGAATGTGTGAGTTTGTAAAATACAGGATGAGGAAGAGCAGTGCCTCTCTGCTGGACTGTGTGTTCATAACACCATGATTTTCAAGCAGAGGGGTGCCCACAACATACATCTCGTGGATAGTGAGGGAAGCCTGCAGGAGGCTTTGTCTGTGCCATTTAAGCCTGTCCAGTACCATGGTATTCTTGGGCACGAACTGTCAGAAAGACCAGTGCCCTGTATAACCCAAATGGTCTGTCTCCTTTTCTGTCCAGACTTACAGAAGGGTCTTCAGTGCTTCAACCTGAGTAAGATTCCTAATTCTGTTGAAGACATCCCTGCCCATGGCACAGTGGTTGGACTAGGTGCTTTCCAGCCCAACCATTCTTCAGTCAGGTGTCAGGGCAGTACATCTTGGGTCACTGGCACTCTCAGAGCATTTGCTAATAAAAATGTTCTCGTTTTGCAGGAAGAGGACAAGTCAGTGAAAAAGAAGAGCAAACACAAGAAGAGCAAAGAGAAGGAGGAGAGCAAAGAGGAGAAAAAGAAAAAGAAAAAGAAGAGCAAGGAGAAAAGCAGCGAGATAGATGAACTTGAGGCTTTTCTTGGCGGAGGAGGAGCTGGCATGAGCAAACCACGGGGCGGGGGGGACTACGAGGAGCTATAGTTTGGCTGCAAGTGGACTCTGCACCATGGCTGTCTCCATCTTCTCTGATGAGTCACCCCAGGACAGGCACAGATATGTAAAGCTTTGGCCCTTCACTGTATGGTCTCTCAAACCAGAATGAGCAAAACAAAAGCTTTACATCTGTGTGTGCTGCTCTGGTGCATCGTTACACAAAGAAAACCAAGCTGAGATGTACGTGAGCCAGGGGAAGGTTCAGGGCATGGCTCCCAGGCCTGCTGCCAGGCTGTCAGTTTTTCTCCTTGCAGAGATGCCCCATCAGGTCACTGGCAGGCTGTGGGGCAAGGGGACCTGCCTCCTGCTCCGTCCCTGCTGCATTCCGCTCCTGCACACCTGAAATTCCTGTCTTGTTAAGAGGAGTGCAACAGAACATGCTGCATGAACACATCATGCTTGACTGTCTCAAGTCTTTAACTTCTTTCCTTCCTATTTTTTTAAGGAGAAAGATTATATTGGCCATTGCTTCACCCAGCAGTTGATGAGCTTTAAGTCAAGCAGATCATGCTACGGTACAGCTCTCTAAAGCAGCAGGCGCAGGGACAGTGTGAGAGAGAGTGTGATTGTTGAAGTCCTTTGAACAGGGCCTTTCTGCACAGCAGCTTAATTAGCCCTCACTGGTGCTGCTGGTGGAATTCATGAAGCCCATTGATTTCCGTGGCCCCAGTGTCTCAGACACTACATGTAAGCTGCTATGCAGTTTGGGAAAACAATGAAAAGTGCAAAGCTAACCTGAAAGAGAGAAAAATCAGTGCTTTTCTGCATTTCCCACCCTTGAATTTGCATATTCCAGAATCTCTTGCTGCTGGGACCTCTCAGGGACATGACTCCATGCGGAAATGAAGATATCCAGAGCTTCAGAATTGGCTACAGGGCAGTGTTGGCATGGCAAGGCATTTGCTTCTCAGGCATTTTCCAGTCAGGCTGTAAACCCTGGCTGCTGCTCTGTGTCGAGAGGGACCAACACTGCAGTTCAGCAGCGTCCGTCCTGCTCCGGCTTCTGTCCATCCTGCAGCCAGCCAGTGTGCTGCCTTTCCTGCCCCAAGCAGAGAGCCTCCTCTGTCCCATGAGTTTGGGAAGTCTTTTAGTTTTTGCTTTGAACTTAAACCTATGGATTAGTACCTGCTCAGCAGCTGTTGGATGGGCACTACGGCTGCCCCTTGGCACTCACCTGTGTCTCAGTCAGCAGTCCCTGTGTTTGATGGAGCTGGTCAGTTCTCTGTACCCCTCCTGGTTTGGGTGTGGGGTCTCTTGCTCAGCTCAGAAGGTGAAGCTTCCTCCAGGTTCTGTGCATTACATTCCCCTCTTCCTTGTAAGTTGATTTGAGGTTTGGTTTTGTTCTCCCTCACCCCTTTCTGTTGTAAAATGTCAGCCATGAAATCCGAACTGGAGTTTCCTTCTGCATCCCTATAAAGCAATGTTCTTTTGATCCATTAACCACTCGAGAGCTGTCTTGACCAGCAGGCATTTCCTGCTCCATTTTTCTTTTTCTTGTGCCCAAAATGCACTTGTAACCATTTCCCTATAAAACAAACTGGTTTCTTGCTGCATGAGCAGTGTGTTGTTCAGGTCTGTCTGCCATTAGCATTGGCCTCTGAGCATTCCACGTGGCACTGTAGGGAAATTGCATGGGACAGTTCAAACTTTGCACAGCTGGGGAGGAAAAGGAAGATTGAGACGGGACCGTTTGGTTTGGGACCAGAAGGTTTGCGGCCCTTCTGGGCAAAGGCAGGTGGAAGTTCAAGCCTCAGCTGCCGCAGTCCCAAAAGTGCTTCTGTTCCATCAGGATTTTGGGTCGTGTTCCATTTTTGCTTTGAAAAACCCTGGTACAGTCCATTCTGACTATAAAGCTCTGTTGTACACTTGTCTCCGCACATCTTTTTCTACCCCAGAGCCCCTGTGCCTGGGCTTGGGAGCTGTGTGTCCCTCTTTGTGCTGCTGTGCTCCCACACCTCACGGGACAGGGCGCTGAATTAAATCCATTCCAAAAAAAAGGAGCTGAACATAAAAACACACGAGCTCTTTCTCCAGAACTGACGTCTGCCCTGAACGAGCTGTTGCTTCCCACAGCGTAGAGGGGGCAGGGGTTCTGCTCAGGGGTGGGTACGGGGGCTCTGCTGCTCACACAGGTGCTGACCTCGGTGTGTCCGGCTCCTGTGCCAGGTTTGCTGCCATAGGAGCCTCCACATGTTGCCTCCTGCAGCTTGTCAGCACAAGGAGCTGAGGCAAAAACAAGCAAAGATGGATCATTCTGCTCCAAAATACTCCTGTAAAAGAGAAAAGCAGATGCACAAGCTGCCTCTACTTACACTCGAGCCACAGGAGGGTGTGTGGCATGGTTTGGCTTCTGTAGCAAAGCCAGAGAAATCCCACCCTGTGGGAAAAGTGGGAGTGTGGAAGGGAAAAGCAGCAAAAAGGCTCTTTTTATAATGCACACAATCCCAGAGTGATTTAGGTTGGAAGAGACCCTAAAGCTCATCTCATTCCAGCCTCTTGCCATGGGCAGAGACACCTTTCACTAGACCTGGTTGCTCCAAGCCCTGTCCAACCTGGTCTTTTTAGTCTTGGGCTTCTCCCTTTTCCAGGGAATGCTGAACTGGTTTGAGCTACAGTGTGAGCTGTGACCCAGAGCCAGCAAGCATGAGGGAGGGGAGAAGGAAATAGGCCTTTTTTGAGCCAGGCTTTCCCATGCCATCCTTTCAAAGAAGCTAAATATAAGAAGTATGTACGTGCCTGTCATTATGGGGAAGCTTCTGCAGGATCACAATGATATAAATAGTTACTGCAAGCGTCTCTGCAGGTACCAGGGTATTTGCTTTTGGTTTTATCACTCATCAAAAAAAAAAAAAAAAAAATCAAGAGCTTGAGGCTGAGGAGCTGCAGTGTCTTGGAGCTAGTGCTGGCCAGAGCTGCAGGGGCTGGGTTTTGAGCAGTAGGAGGGAAAAGTGCAGATTTATCACTGCATTTTGGCTGGGGTTGTTTACCCAGCACAGCATGGGGAGCCTCATGCATCAGGGACAGCTGATGCTGCCTGCTCCCCTGCCCACCTGGGATCTCCAGGGCCACCAAAGTGTCTCGGCTTCCACTGTGCTAGCTTGGAGCCAGAGCACTCAGGATAAGCCAGGAGAGAACTCCAAGGGCCCTGCTCTCACCCAGTGTCCTCCTGGCCAGGATGGCCCAGGTGCTGTCCCATTCTCTACAGGTGGTTATTTGGGAAGTATTCCTTGCTGTACCCATCCCTGGAATGGGATGACCAGCATGACAGTTCACAGCTGTTGTCACACACCTGCAGTTTGTGCCACTACCACTCCAGCTGTTTCCCTGCCCATAGCAAGTGGTTGAAACCAGCTGATATTTAAGGACTCTTCCAACCCACACCACTCCGTGAGTTTGTGATCCCTGTGGAAAGCTGTCCACACCTTCTGCCATGGTGCTCAGGAACTGATCACTGCCATCCAGATTTATTCCTGGACAATTTATGCTGATTTGTTACTTTGCCAGGGCTCTTGCTTAAGTGCTGCTCCCTCTTCACAGCCCTTTACCAATGGGGCTCTGTCCCTGCTCCACCACTGTCCTGCTGGCCAGGACTGGTTCTTAATGATTCCCATATAATCCCTTTCCTGCTGACCCTGGGATGGGCTGGCCTTTTCCACAGCTGTAGCCTGTGTCACCAGGGCACCCAACCTTCTTCATTCCCCATGATCAATGCCAAGGGCCACATGCAAGGAGTGCCCTGGTGGTGCTCTTTGGGGGATGCAGCTTTGCCCTATTTCTGTTGCTCCCATAAAGTCACAAGTCTTTCCCTGGCTTGCCAAGGCCCAGGGTGGGAATTTGCTTCCTTCCTTCCAGCAGTGAACATGAAAAGGTCATTGGAACTTGGATTTTAGCAGGCCACAAAATGAATGTGTAAAGCTGTGAGTCCTCTTGGAGGCTTAGGTGGGGGGCGGTGGGGCAACCTGCCTGCCCCCAGCCCTGGACCAGGAGCACAGTGGGTTTTCTGCCTGCACTGTTTCTGCATCCAAGGGTCCAGGTGCTTGGAGAGCCCGTGGTGCTTCTCTGTCCTTTGGGATGGCCCAGAGCAGCCAGATGAGTGATGGTGGGGAAATCCTGCAGTAGGATGGGTTTAGGGACCAGGGCTGTAGCCTAGCAACAGCCTCAATCATGGCATAATAAAATTAATCTAGCGCTGGCTCAGTCTGCTACATAAAGATATCAGGGCAAGTAGCTGAGCCTTTTTAACTGGTGGGTTTGCCTCCAAAACCAACCTGCAGCATCTGAGGCATGTCTGAAATGTTCCTGGCCCAAAGGTGCTCCGCAGTGAGTATCCAGGCTTCCTCTCCCAACCCCGTGGCAGGGCGGTTGCTGAGCAGGGGAATTATCCTCTGGTACCTTCAGTGGGCAATCGTGGGCCATCCTGGGGGCTCAGGCAGACCCCGGTGGGCGGAGGTGCGGTGAGGTCAGCTAAACTGGGGAAACAGGGCTCCATTCCAGGTTAAAGTAGGGCTGCCTGCACGTGTGCTCTGCCTGGAGCTGCATGGGGATACTGCCATGGGGCAGCCAGTCTGGGAACCCCTTAAACTCCTCGTTACCCCTTGGTTGTTGGCAGGCTCTGCCTTAGGGCAGGAGCAAGGAGGGGAGGCAGTGGTGCAGCTCTCCATCGCCACAGAGGGGAGATGGGAGGGATGGGGGTGCTGTGCCTCCTGGTGGCAGGGGACACCTGCGGGATGTCAGTCCTGCCTCTCCATGCTCCAGGATGGCACGGAGAGCACTCCCAGTGCCTGAGGCTTGGCCTGTGCAGCAGCCACGGCTGCAGCCCAAGCTGGTGTCTGCAGCCTGGCTGCGGGAGGGAGTCAGCCAGCTGGGGGAAGAGCAGGCTTTTCCCTGGAGCTGGCAGGAGAAACACCCCTCCCTGTGGCTTTGGTAGGCAGTGGCTCCGGGCAGGTGTCAGGTGATGGGTTCCCAGCTGCTGGGGCACCAGTGTCTGGTCTCCCCTGCAGCTATGGGAGGTCCCGAGTGACCAGGCTGCTGTGTGCATCACTGAGGGGAGCTGGAGGGAGGCTCAGCACCCTGCCCAGTGCACTGGTGTCAGGGCAACACCGAGATCCCAGCCACTGTGGGGCACAAGGGTATCTGAAACAGGGTTTGCTGTGGCCCTGCTGTGGGTCACCAGATGGATGCCCTGAGCCTCACCTCTAGACTGCTCTCCTGAGAGCCTTTGGGGACTAACTGGTCCTTCCCAATGAACCCCAACAGGAATGTGGGGTTACAGCTGTCTGTGCAGGCAGGGACTTCTCAGTAGCTGCTCAAAAGGTTTCACCTCACCCTTGAGTGCCACTAAAGCCCAGGAGCCTGCAGGGCAGGGTCCAGCTTCCTCCCCAGGGCCTGGTTTCTCCCTTGGTTCAGAGCTGGAGGCAGGGAGGGGATGAGAGGGAGAGAGGAGAGAAGCTGAAGAGGAGAGACCCTCCTGCCCCCAGCCAAGCATCATGCTGATGCCAGCCAGCTTGGGAAAAGGAGAGCATCACCGCAGACAGGAGCTGCAGGGTGCCAGCAGCGCCTGATCCCATTCCAGCTCTGCCTCTCCCAGCTGTGGGATCCCCACGTTACCTTGGAAACAGAGGATTTCGCAGCAGCTTGCAGTGGTGCTGCCTGCGGTGGGGGTAGAGGCCCATGCCCACAGGACTGCCCTGCCCTCTCTGTGCCCCCAGCCCTGCCTGTGCTGCTCCCTTCTCAGCCCTTCCCCAGGAGCAGCAGTGGGATGGCTGCCAGACCCCTTCTGCTCCTGCAAGGCTGGTCCTGCAGTGGGTGCTCTGTGCCCACCCTGTGCCCCCTGCTGTGACACAGAGAGCCCGAGAGAAAGGGAAGGTATCAAATGATCAAATATTCATCTCCACTGTGAACTGAGCAGCAGGATGGAGTGGAGCAGCCCCAACACTTCCCAGAGTCACCACATCACATATGAGCCCCCAGCATGGCAAGGTACTGGGTGGCAGTCACCCCCATTCCCACAGGGGTGTCACAGCCTCCCGTCCGCATTTTGGGGTGCCCCGCACCGTTCCCCCAGTGCTGGAGCCCTCACCACTGCTTGGGTGGCTGTAGCACCCATGGGGAGACCCAGCACCCACCTACTGCCCACAAGCCTGGCCAGCCCCAGCTGCAGCCTCTTCCCATGGGAACCACGTCCTGCCGGGAGCAGGGCACGGACCCGGCATCCCCTCCCGGCGCTGCGAGTGGCACCCTGACCCGTTCCGGGCCGCACTCGGGAAGCCGAGCGAGAGCCAGGAGCTGCCTCACCGGAGGCTCACGCTCGACTGAGGCGCGCCCAGCCCGTTCCTGGCGCAGTCATCACCCCGCGGCTGCAATCGCCCTGACACCGGCTCCGTCTCTCAGGTGGCCCCGGGGACAGGCTGGTGGTGCCAGCGCCGCGCTGTCGCTTCCCATCGCGTGCCCCGTGCTGAGCTGCACTGCCTCTCCCTCACTCTGCCGGGCCATCGGGGCCCCCCGGCCCTTCCCCAGCACAGCCATCTCGGGAATCGCCGGGTCGGGGACAGCGGGTCCCAAACTGCCGGTGGGGTCTGACAGTCCCACCCTCCCCCAAGAACGGCCCCGGGCACCCGCGGGCAGCAGCAGCCCGCCCTGTCCCTTGGGCTGGCAAGGGCCCCCCTGGGGGGACAGCTTGTTCCCCGGCTCTCCAGGCTGGGCATTTTGGGGACACGTTGGCTGTTTGGCATCTGCCAGCCGGTCACGTCCCGCTGGGCAGGTGGCAGAGCGCGGCGGGCCGGGCGGGCTGGATGCGCCGTCGGGGAGGATGTGCCTCTCGCCGTTCCTCAGTAACGCGCTCGGCACGGGGCAGAGCTGGAAACTGGGGGTTTCTGTTTAACGTCCTTCCAAGTATTTTTCCCCAACTGGTTTCGGAGTTTCACTGAGGAATCTCCTCCTTTTGCTTTCTCAGAGTGGCCCATGTTGGCCTCCCCCTGGCATCACCACACCAGTGCCCCTGTCCCACTGCCAAAACTGGGGCTGCCAGAGGGGTCACGGGATCTTACAAAATTTAGACAAACGGTATATTCAAATGAGATTTATTTTATAAAGCAGGTAAACCACTTAAAGCTCCACCAACATTTGAATACAGGCTTGTGATGTCAAATGGAATTGGTATTACCTGTCTGACCTGAGAATTCCCGAGATTTTGGGACAGCCAGACTCTGCAACCACTCCCCCAGTAAGGCGAGGGCTCTCGGCCTCAAGGATTTCCTTGGGGCAGTGTCCCAAACAATGGGCAGAATTTCTGATGGCAGTCTTGCTGCTCCAGGGAGAATGGGCTCCATTGACCTCCACTGTGGTCAGGTCATGGAATCACAAGCTGGTTTTGGAAAGGATGTTAAAGCTCATTTCATTCCATACCTTGCCATGGGCAGGGGCACCCCTCACTACCCCAGGGTGCTCCAAGCCCTGTCCAACCAGCCTTGGGCACTGCCAGGGATCCAAGGGCAGCCCACCCTGCCAGGGAACAATTCCTAATTCCCAATATCCCATCCATCCCTGCCCTCTGGCAGTGGGAGCCATTCCCTGTATCCTGTCCCTCCATCCCCTGTTCCCAGTCCCTCTCCAGCTCTCCTGGAGCCCCTTCAGGCCCTGCAAGGGGCTCTGAGCTCTCCCCAGAGCCTTCTCCAGGCTGAACAATCCCAGCTCTCCCAGTCTGGCTCCAGAGCAGAAGGGCTCCAGCCCTCTGTTCTGTCAGCCCCTCCTGGCTGGGGTCTGACCCTCTGTCCCTCCACAGCTGTCACACAGAGGTGACAGGTCAACCTGCCCAGGGACAATTGGTGCCATGGCTGGCCTTAGTGTTGGGAAGGCCTCCACGCCTGCTGGGGCAGCTGCTGCTGCCACAGGTATCCTGGAGAAACCCCTTACTCTGGAGGCCTCACCTCGCTGCCCACCTGCTCCTGCCCATACTTGCCTCCTGGTGAACCTCTGGCCCTCCTGGCAGTGTTCTGCAAATGCCCAGAAATGTCCTCCTAATGCTTAAAAACTGCTCCCTGCTGGCCCAGTCAGAGCTGTGCTCCCCTACTTATATCCCTGTGGTCCCCCGCAGTTTCCCCTGTCCCTGCCCTCATTGCTGTGCCTCCACAAGTCCAAGTTCCTGGTGTGACCTGAGGGCTGGGTCAGGGGCCCCCAAGCCCAGCAGGTTTGGGAACTGGCCCCTGCCACCATGCCCGGCCCCACCAGGGTCAGCATCCCCAGGGCAGGCATGGGGGGCTGCTGTTGGGTGGCCTCTTCCTGCTCTGAGCTGCACCAAGGGGCAGACGGGGCTGGATCAGGGGATCCAATATCCTGTGCCAGGTTAATGTCAAATCTCACAGCAAGCTCTCAGCGTGGCCTCAATGAATTGGTCTTTGGGGAGGGCTGGGAGGCCCCAAACCCCCCCCCCCCCACCTTTGTAGCTGTGTAGGACAGGTGTGACCCCCAAGGTCCCTCCCAGGATGAGATCTGCCCTGCTTTGGGTCTCACCAGGTGTCCAGAGTCACAACAGACCTCCAGGGTGACCTTTGAGCATGCTGTTCCTCTGTGCCTCAGTTTCCTCTTTCGATGGGGCCCAGCAGAACTAAGTCTGTCACCTGCAGACACTTTGGCCAGGTACACACTGTCAGGGGCAGGTGGGGAAACTGAGTCACAGGGACAGTGAATATTGTGGCTCTGCTCCCTGTGGGGTCTGGGGGAGGACTCAGCACCGAGGAGGCAAAGGCCCCACAGAAAGGGGGATTTGCCCCCACACTGGCCCAGCTTGGCTGCTCCTGGCCTTGACAGCAAGCCACAGTGGGGCAGCCCAGACACAGGCACAGGAGCTGCTCCTGCCTAGGGACAGGCAGCAGGCCGGCCTTTTCCTTGTAGGATTGCAGGAGCCAGGCTTGTGGGATCCCTCTGGCTACTCACGTGTTCCCACAGCACAACAGGGGCCCCGGCAGCTCGGCCAGGGACAGGCCTGGGCCCGCAGAGCCATGGCAGGGGCCCAACACCTCTGTCCTCCATACAGGGGAAGGGGACAGTTCCATCCCAACCTGCTGAGTTCTGCTGCCCACATGGCTGTGCCAAAGGGGTCCCCTCCATCTGAGGGGCTGCCACCCCTGTAGGTGGTGTTCACAAGGCCACGGGCAGCCCCCCAGCCCTGCCACCCACCCCTTCTCAGTTTCCTGTGGGGCTGGGGTTGCCTCCCCTGCCTGAGTGCCGCAGACTGGGAACCCGGGGTGTCACAGCCCAAAGCAGCAGCATGGCCCCGTGCTCAGGGCAGGTGACAGCCCTGAGCAGCCAGCACGACTGCAGCCCTCAGGGGGATCTTCTCCTCTGCCACAGGCTGCCACTGGCTCGAGGAGGAGGAGGAGGAGGAGCAGGAGGGAAGGCACTGTCCAGAGCCCCGTTGCCCTGAGCACAAGACATGGCGCTGTCACCTCCGGTGCATGGAGACCTGCCCACCGTCCAGTTGGATCCTTAAGCACCTTCCAGCCTGGAATAGCAGCCTCACACTGGGAGCAGATGGTCCCACTGTCCCCTGCCATGGGGCTTGGGGGACATGGTCCTCCAGTGCGTTTGTTCCCTGATTTCGGACCTGTGGCCACTTCAAAGCCCAGAGCTCCGGACAGGTGAACTCAATCCATGCAGGTGTCACCCAGGGCCACAGGTGCACGGACAGAGGATGACGCTGTAGGGGATGCCCTGAGGGCAGCGTATTCCTCCATGCGAGGACTCTGCATTCCACAGGGATGGGCTCTCGCATCGTTCGGGTGATTGCACCCATGGGCGATGTGGAGCCTGCCCGGTGCTCCGGCGTGCATCAGCGGCCACACCGGCGGTGCTCGGGGCTGGCTGGCGCGGGGCTGGCAGCAGGCGGGAGCAGATGGAGCAGCACGGCGGGGACCGCGGGGGCAGGAAGCCGGGGGCAGCGGGAGCGGCTGGACCAGCAGCCGGAGCCCTGTGTCCTGCGGAGAGGAACGTGGAAGTGCCGGAGAGTGCGGGGGGGCGGGGTGGGAGTGGGGGGGCCCGTCTGAACATGGTGCGGGGGTCCCGGGGGTCTCTTGGCCCCGTGTGGGCAGCAGGGACAGGCTCACCCTGCTCCCAGCTCCTCCTGCAGCTCCCGTGCCACTCGTCAGTGCAATGAGTTCCTGGTGCTCAGCCCGGCCGCTAGGGCACATACCGCTCGTCCCAGTGGGCTCAGCAATGCCCACTGCTCCCAAGGGCATTCCTGCAGGAATCACAGCAGTGCCAGCCCGCCACAGGCCCCCCAGCACTGCTCTGCCTGGTGCAGGCACCAGAGACAGTGGAAGGCTGTTCCTGGAGCTACAGTGGAAGAAGGAAAGGGTCTTGGCTACAGGGATTTTGAATTGGGCAAATCCCGGGGAGCACCTGCCATGCAGAAACACATGGAGAGCAGCAGCCTTGGATCAGGGCTCGGAGCCATGGCAGGTACTGGTGGGTCCCAGGGCTATGGCCATGGCCATGGCCCCTTGCCAGGGCACTCACAGGTGCTGGGGCTGCCCCCGGAGCTGTGGGCAGCTCAAGGAGGTGACGGGGGGAAACTGAGGCACGGCTGTGACTCAGGGGCCGTGCTGTGCTGGAGATGCTGGGGCCTGAGTGTGCCGGGAGCTGTTCTGTGCCTCCTTCATCCGTCTCCATCACTGAGCATCCGTGTGGGCACCAGCCACCACAGGCAGTGACAGCCCCGGAGACTCTGGGAAACGAGGCCATTCCATGGAAGAGCTTAGCAGGGGATTTCGCTGCCCAGTCGGCCTCGGCCGCACAGGGCCACGGTGATGGGGCAAGGTCAGGCAGGACAGGCGTGGGGAGCTGCCGTTGCAAGGGCAGATGCCTGCGGGGGCCGTGAGGTCTCTATACACGGCGCGGGGCTGAGCCCGGGTGCCCCCGCGGGCACGGGGAGTCCCGCGGACACTCACCCATGGTGCGGGGAAACCCCCTGACGGATGGCACCGGGGGCCGCGGACCCTGCCCGGAGGTCCAGGGGGAAGAGGGGATGCTGCGAGGTGTGGGGGCGGGGCCGGGAACAGGGGCCGAGCGGAGCCGGGCGGGGGAGTGGAGATGGATGGGGATGGGGATGATGGGGATGAGGACCGGTCTGGGGGCGGTGCCGGGGGAGGCTCCGCTCCCGGTGCCGGCCCCGCCGGTAACTCCGCCTGCCGTATTTATGGGAAAACAAGCGGCTGCCGAGCGCTGGGCCGAGCCGTGCTGTGCCCCGCGGTGCCGTGCCTTGCCGGATCGGGCGGAGCCGGGCCATGGTCCCCAGGGCGGCGGCAGCCCCAGCCTAGCGCGGCGGCGGCGGCTGGGGGATGCGGCGAGAGCCGCCAGAGCGGCTGGCGCGGAGCAGGTAAGGGGGTCCCGGGCAGGGGGCTGGGGTTTGCTGCACCCCCGGTGGCCTCCGACCGGGCCAGCTGCTCGCGGGCCCCCCCTCGACCATCGCCTCGCATCATATCTCATCTTCCCCCTTTGCCCCCCACCGTGTTCCACATCCCCATCCTATTCCCCGAAGATCCTCCAGGGGTATCCCAACCCCCAGGCTCCCCACATCATCGTCCCGTGCCCCACATCTCGTCCCCATTTATCTGTGCTGCCTCCATTCCTCCAGCCTCCCCATCCCGTGCTCCCGAGCCGAGTCATCCCACCGCATCGCACCGCTATTTCAGGGTTCTCCATACTCCCGTGTGCCTTATCTCCATCCCATCCCTACACCCATCCTCATCTCCCAGCCCCAGCCCCATCCTCATCTCCGTCCCATCCCACCGCAGCGCTCGAGCCGGGCCATTTCAGCCCTCCCCGCGGTGCCCAGCTCAGCGCCCTGCGCGGCCCAGCGGGCCCGGTGCCGCCCGGTGCCGGTACGCAGCGGGGTGGGGGTGGCCGGGGCCACCGCCCCGGCGTTTGCGGCAGCGCCCGGGACAGACCCGCCCCCAGCGGGGGCCGCCCCATGCACCGTCCACCCAGTCCCGGCCGCACATCTCGCCCTCCCGGGTTGCTCCTGGTTCCCCTGTCCCCCGGCCTTGCCCGTTTGCTGCTGCACCCCACGCTGCGGGACTAGGGGGGCCACGGATCAGGCCGTCCCCTGCACCCTGGGGTGCTGCTCACACCAACATGGATGCCGGCACCGGGGATACCCTCCTGGGCCGGGGGTGCTGCTCCCCCCGGCAGGATGACTCCTCAGGGGACACATGCTGGGTTCGGGTTTGGCAGCCATCTGTGCCTGGCGGGCTTGGGACAGGGACTGGAGGCGTGGTGGCAGTGCCAGGGGCAGAGAGGCTGAGACACGGAGCTGGGGAGCACAGAGCGGAGGGGCTCTCTGATGTGTGGGGCGGGCAACCGGCACAGGGGCATAGGGCACCATGTGTGTATCCTGGGGGTGGCACGGGCGGGAATTGTCTATTTGCCACAGATACGAAGCAGGGGCGGGGTGGACAGGGGGCTCCCTCACCACAGACCGTGTCGGCTGCCAGCTCCCGGTGCGGGAAGTGCCCGGGCAGCAGCGGCCATCAGTGCCCCGCTGACACGCACAGGGTGCACAGGCCCGTGCGCAGGGCTGGCTGTGCACGGCGGGCACAGACTGGCACAGACACTGCCCCCACGGCAGCTGCTGCTGGGACCTCCAGCATCATCTGCTCGAGCAGTGTTTGCAGCAGGACGCTGTCCTTGGCTGCCTGTCCCCATGCAGGGGCCGCTGGGGCAGTGCTGGGGCAATGCTGGGGCAATGCTGGGGCAGTGTTGGGCCAGTGCTGGGGCAATGCTGGGGCAGTGCTGGGGCAATGCTGGGGCAGTGCTGGGGCAGTGCTGGGGCAATGCTGGGGCAGTGTTTGGGCAGTGCTGGGGCAGTGCTGGGGCAATGCTGGGGCAGTGCTGGGGCAGTGCTGGGGCAGTGCTGGGGCAATGCTGGGGCAGTGCTGATTCTGGTGGCCATGCCCATGGAGCTGTGGGTGCAGTGGGCCCTGTGCAGTGCACTGTGTGCTGGGGCTGCTGGGGGAGGGG
>NW_024524822.1:206717-330314 GCF_017590135.1 Pyrgilauda ruficollis | reverse complement strand
GGGGGGGGGGGGGGGGGGGGGGGGGGGGCAGTGCAGTGTGCTCAGCACTCTGCATGTGCAGGCAGGGTGCAGGCACCGTACCCACTGCAGCACTCCTGCCTGCTCAGTGGGATATGCATGGGCAGCAAGCAGGCAGGATGGGCAGCAATGCCCAGGCAGTGTGCGGGCAAGGGTGGGCAGTGTGTGGGCAGTGTCCTGGAAGGGTGGGCAGCGTGCAGGCAGTGCCCGCTGTGGTTATGGGGCAGGCAGGGTACTGCAGTGCGTGGGCAGTGTGGGGTGCAGTGCTGGGGGGTCTGCACCCCTCCCCTCACAGCCCTCACGTGGCACATGCAGGCAGTGACCCAGTTCCCGGCATCCTCCGTGGGCCCCTCTGGCAGCGGGGTCGGCCTCGGGCCAGCCCCTCGTGCTGCCGGAGCCCGGTGCTCACGGGCAGCACGGTGGGAGCAGCACGTGGGCCCGTGCCGGGAGCAAGGGCAGGACCCCACGGGGGGCAGCTCCCATCCACTCCGTGGGCACCGTCCGCTCTGCAAGCACTGTCGGCAGGTGTCACATCCACGGGGTGACACCGTGTGGGCACCCCGGGTAGGGAGGCTGGTGCCTGCCGAAAGTGGGCAGTGCTGGGGGTGAAGGGGGCATCCAACCAACCGGATGCCCACCAGCCGGGGGGTTGAAGAGCAGAGGGGATGCAAAACCCTCTTCCTGCAGAGTTGGTGTCAGAGACTGGTGGGCATGTGAGCATAATGGCACTGGCAGCACTGTGGGGCCATCCTCAATAGGCAGAGGGTTCCTGCAGCTGCGTGAGGGCTCTGCTCTCCCTGCACTGCCACAGAGCCCCAGCTCCCCGTGCAAGCCTCCCCCTGCACCCACGCTGTCCTTACCCACGCTGTCTTCGCAGAGGAGGAATAATTTGGAGAAACCATGGCAACCCCACAGCTCCACCGGCAGTGGGTGCTGCTGGGTGGGTGGAAGACACTGGTGCCCGTGGGATGCAGCGCCCACATCCCCAGTGCGCAGGGATGCGCACAGTGCCCTTGCTGGGTGACAGTTCTTTTTGGTTCAGCAGGGCTGTGGCTGCAAGGGTCTCTTGGGGGTGCTCCATGTGCTCACAAGGCATCCATGGCCCCGGCAGCCACAACTGCACCACACTGGGGGTGCCCGAGGAGCCTCACGTGCCTTGTTTGTTTTGCAGCGCTGGGATGGAGCCACCACAGGCCCCTCGGCCACCTCAGCTCATCCACCCCCTCACTGCTGCTGCTGGACCAGGTAGGACCCTGGGCTACAGTTCCCTGCCTACCAGCCACCCCAACACCACAGGAATGTGCTTCCCAGTGCCACTGTCACCATCGCTGTGGCACGGGGTGCTGCCTTGCCAGATCCAGCCCAGCTCCCACATACTGTAACACAGCAGAGCCAATACTGGGTCACCTTTTGGGGGGCAAACCTGCCCTCCCAGCTCTGCAGCGAGGCACTGGGACCCCCATCTCCTTTCTCATGGCATCTTGCTCTCCCCAGCCCATCACATGGACAGACACCCCAAGGCCACTGGAGTCACCTCAGCTCTGGCATCTGCACCCCCCCAGCTTTGGGGCAGGCAATGAGGAGGAACCCAAATCTCCTCATCTCTGCGTAGTCAATGCTTCTTGCTAAATAAAGTCATTTTTTTTTCTCCAAGAAACATCCTCCCTGTGGTCCTCTGCTGCTCTTTAAAGCCAAGTGCCCACCTTCTTTAGTGCAACACAGAGCAGCCAGCGTCAACCAGTGCACCCAGGCCTTTGGTGGCCACGACACCCAATGCTCAGAGGATGTGGTGAGGTGACAGCTGGGGGGGTGCCCGTTGTGGGCAGAGAAGGTGCACATCTCCCAGTGCTGGTGACAACCCATGGCAGCTCTCAAAGGGCTGGTGGGGAAGGTCAGTGCTACAACCCACTTAGTCCTGTGGGCAGACACTTTCCTCTGTCCCCCCCATTCACTGTGGGAACCTTGTCCTGATGTCCTCATTGTCACACAGCTGTGTCACACTGTGGCTGGGGACTCTGCTCACCCTGGCCGCCCAACAGCATTGTCCCAGAGCACTGGGGTGCTTGGTGCTGGCACACAGTGGGTGTCAGACCCCATGTCCCACAGCAGCTGAAGCCACATCACACTCGCTTTCCAGCCCAGGGGACGTGTCACAGCCCTGGGACACAGAAGAGACAAAGCCAGTGGGTACTGAGCCAGCACAGCTCCTCTGGCACAGGGAGGTGATGCAGGAATTACTGCTGACATGACTATGGGGTGAGGCACCCACCACAACACCCCTCTGCCACCCCTGGGGCCACCCCTGGTGTGAAAGACCCAGAGAGTGGTGCAACTCTGTGTAGCCAGCACTGTGACCACCCCACACAGGTGTTTGTGGGCCACAGTGGGTGCAGCCACCACAAGAAGGGGTTGTAGCTCCTGCCTCCTAAAGAGCCCCAGACTGTGGGGGCTTCCCAGCCACCATGGTGGGTGCTCATGGTGCCTGTCCCTGGGCCCCGTTTCTCGCTGCAGTGCTGGTGCTGGGAGGTGGGTACACACAGTCCCAGGAGATCCCTCACCATTCCAGTGCTCTCGCCAGGGCTGAGCACACACTCCCCATGGAAAACCCTGGTGTTGAACCCTCACAGCCCTGCTCAGAGCTGCCAATTCATGTGATTCTGCAAGACAGTCCCTGTGCCCTGTGGCCCAGGAAGAGGGCACAGTACTCTGTGTTCTCCTCTTGCTGTGCTGAGCTGGTATGCAGAGTTCCCTGGCTGCCCCCATCGGTGTCCTGCCTGACGCTCCGTGATTTGCACCCTGGATCTGGAGACTTTTTCCAGTTTCTTCCTCCAGTTGACTGACTATTGACAGCAGCAGTGGAGGCTGGGATGCCCCCAAACCTTCCTTTCTGAAGAGATGGCCAACTCCCAGCTCTAGGCCAGGAGCTGTGGGGATTGATACAAGGTCACTCCAGGATTGAGGCACCTCATGTGTTCTCTTGCAGGGTGGGCTACCGTCCTCTGAGGCTGTGTGACAGGGAACTGGCAGGAGAAGAGTTGCTTTTAAGATGACACGAACAGACCCACCTGACATTCTGGTGTCCACGGTGTACCAAGACATCAAGGTGGCGACAGCAGCCCCTGGGGATTCCGTTGTCTGTCAGCCCTTAGCACAATGTGACGCCTCCATGTCCTCCTCCCTGTCCCGCGAGCCGCAGCCCTTCAACAAGCGCCATTGTAGGAGTTTTGACTTTATCGAGTCGCTGGAAGAGCTGGGCACCCCCTCGGCCATGGAGCGCGCCTGTCCGCGCCCCGGCATGCCCGAGCCCACGCCGGGGCCGCCGGGCAGGCAGGTGCCACCGAAGCCAGACCCTTACAGCGGCAGAGCCCCCGCGCCGCGGAGCGAGCCGAAGCGCCGAGCCCGCTCCAAGAGCGCCCCGCGGGTGAAGTCCACCCTGACCCCGGTGCCCATCACTGTGGCGGCATCACCGCCCCCAGCCCGGCGTGGGCGGGAGGTGCTGCGGGTGGCACGGGAGCCCTCCCACACCGATCCCTCGCCGCGCCGCGAGGGCCCGATGCCGCTGCGGGCGCTGGCCAACGAGGTTCACCCCATCAAGCTGCAGCCGCAGCGGAGCAGCGTCAGCCGCATCTCCCCGCTCTGCCTGGGCAGCAATTGCTACGAGGAAGGGCCGGGGACGAAGGTGGGCGCCAGCCCCCACGTCAAGTGCCGAGTGGACATCAAGCCGGACGAGGCAGTGCTGGTGCACACGGCGCGGAGCCTGCGGGCAGCCCCGAACCGTCCGGAGCCGCCGCGCTGGCCCCGCACCCCTGGGGCCGCCCGCAGCCTGACCGTGCCAGGGAGCCGGCAGGCGTCCGCGTCCCGCACGCCCACCCCCAGCGACTCGTACAGCGGGGACCCTCCGCTGCTGCCCTACTCCGGTGAGTACTACGAGGCAGACCCCCGGGCACTGGCGTACCAGACAGTGCCCGTGCCAGCCTCACGGGAATTCAGGGAGTACCCCGACAGGGGCTGCATGACCTTTTCGGCCCCCGGCGTCCCAGCCAAGTTCTTCTACGCAGAGGAGTCAGCGCGGTGCCCCAGCCCTGCCATGCCCCTCCGCAGCTCTGGCTATGCCAGCTACCCCTACCCCAGCCGCCACGCCGTGGCCCAGCCCTTCTACACCGAGGACCCGGCCAAGGCTGCTGCTCACACGATGCCGCCCCGGACGTTGTACGTGGAGGAGGCGCGGGGTTACCCGGTGCAGGAGGCACCTGCCCGCACCTTCTATGGGGATGAGCCCCGCTACTACGCCCCGCGTGGGACCCCTGTCAAAACCCTCTACGCCGAGGACGCTCGGACATACCCAGCCCTCGGCTCCTCCCCGCGGCTGCTCTATGCCGAGGACTACGGCAAGTACCGGGAGCGGGAGGTGCTGTCGCGCACGTGCCCCCCGCCCCGCAGCGCACAGCCCCTGCACTTCGGGGACTGGTACTGCCCCGAGCGGGCCACGCTGCCCTACCAGAGCCTGCAGCTGTCCCGCTTCACCCCACAGCCGGCCGGGCGTGAGGCCATGTTCTCCTCCTGGCATGCCAGCTACGGAGTGACTCCACCACGGCTGGGCCGGGAGACCCAGCACTACTCCAAATCCTGGGATAACATCCTGGCGCCGGCAGCACGCAGGGAGGAGGCCCTGCTGCGTGGGCGCAGCTATGAGAACCTGCTCGCCCATGAAGAGCACCGTGCCTTATCCCCCGAGGAGCGCCGGCAGCCTGTGGTGATCAACCTGTCAAGCTGCGGGGGGCTCTGACCGGGGTCGGGCGTAATCGCAGTGAAGGGTGACCGTGGCGGGGATCAGGGAAGGCGAGGCAGAGCCGCGGTCGTGGCCAAGGCCCGTCACTCAGGGCGCCCGCGCCGCCCTGCCCGGCCCTGCTCCCCGCTGTGGATCCCGGCACCGGCACCGGCACCGGCACCGGCACCGGCACCAGCCTCCACCGCCACAGCCGCTGCCCGGCGGGACCCCGCGCCAGCTGTGGGCGGGGCCTGGCTCCGCGAGCGCTGCTTGAACGCCGGGAGGGGGAGGCGGGAACATGGGCAGGGGCCGGGTGCTGGTTGGACGTTGGGCGGAGGAGGCGGGAACACGGGCAGGGGCCGGGCGCTGGTTGGACGTTGGGCGAACCTGTCAAGCTCACCCAAGCGCTACGCGGCCCTGTCTCTCTCCGAGAGCTCCATCCTCGAGCGGGTGCACGCCGACGGCAGCCGCGGGCCCCCAGGCCGCTCCTGGTACGTCACGCCGGAGATCACCATCACCGACAACGACATCCGCGCCGACGGGCTGGGCCGGAGTGAGAGGCGCTCGGCCAGCTGGGACATGCTGGACGCGGGGCGGGAGTGCAGGCCCTACGCCGTGCCCTGTGCCCCGCAGCCCAGCGCCAGGGAGAGTGGCTCGGGGCGCCAGCGCAGCCTGGAGCAGCTGGACGAACTCATCACCGACCTTGTCATTGACTACAAGCCGGCACCGGGCCACCGCTCCGGGGACAGGGACAGCCTCGCGGAGCAGCTCAAGCAGCTGCTGAGCAGTAATGCCTCGGGGCCCCCCCGGCGCGGCGAGGGCAGGCGGGTCTCTCACAACGTGCCCGAGGGACCCCGACCCACAAAGGAGCAGCCGGGCCCCAGCTCCCACGCTGGCACCCCGCGCCGCCCACCGGCCACCGGCCCCTTCGAAAAGTCACCGGAGAACTGCTCGCCCGACCTGAGCGCTGAGGAGGACGACATGATGATGTGCTCCAATGCCAAGTGCCGGCGCACAGAGACCATGTTCAACGCCTGCCTCTACTTCAAATCGTGCCACAGCTGCTACACCTACTACTGCTCCCGGCACTGCCGGCGCGAGGACTGGGACACGCACAAGGCCAGCTGTGTCTACGGGCGGGTGGGCAGCGTCTGCCGCCACGTCCTGCAGTTCTGCCGCGAGAACACCGAGGTCCACAAGGCTTTCTCACGCATCGCCAAGGTGGGATACCTCTCCCGTGGCCGTGGCGTCCTCTTCCTGGGCTTCCCCAATGCGGGCTCCGCCGAGAACTTTCTCCAGTTTGGGCTGGAGAGCCTGCTGATGTCCCCCACGTACCTGTCCCTGCGGGAGCTGGATAGCTACTCGGACAACCTGGGGGAGTATGCCCAGGAGCTGCGGGAGACAGGCAGCCAGTACGACCCCAACGAATGTTTCCTCCTGAATGTAACCGTGGCCGTCACTCAGAAAGTGCCAGAGAGGCCGTCACCGAAGATGCAGGTGCCGACGGTCAGGAAATATGCCAAGGTGGCCTTAGCCTCCTCCAGCCCTGAGAAGAAGATCTTGAAGAAGGAGCGGGACATGGAAACGTTGATCCTGACGCCACCGCCGGGCACGGCGGACATCGACAAGGAGGGAGAGGAGGGCCGGAAGGCACGGGAGGTCTGCTTCATCAACATCCAGCGGGAGCTGCGCATCCGCGGCGTCTTCCTGCGGCACGAGTTCCCCGCTGTCTACGAGCAGCTCTGCGACTTCGTGGAGAGCAACAAGCGCTTCACCCCCACCACCATCTACCCCATCGACAAGAGGACGGGCAAACAGTTCATGTGCATGATTATGGCGGCCTCCGAGCCTCGCACCCTCGACTGGGTGGCCAGCCCCAACCTCCTGGACGACATCATGTGAACGCAGGGCGGGGGGCACCCCCTCTGTAGATACGTGCTGTCCTGTCAGAACCCCCTCGGCTATTACACCAAGGGGAGGGGGCTGCGGGCAGCCGGCAGTGCTGGGGGGACGGGGGGGGTGACGGGAGCACAGCCCGAGGTTTGCCCTGGAGCCCAGAGCCTGGCGAGCCCCTGCAGAGCCCTCTCGGGTGAGCGGTGCCTGGCCAGAGCAGGGGCGCTCCGCATCCCCCCAGCCCCTGCCCACCGGGCTGCCACAACCCAGAGCCCCTCGGGCCTGCCCCAGGGTCCCCTCAGCACCGGGGGTCCCGCAGCGGCCGCACCCAGCGCCTGGGGCTGGGCTGCAGCAGGACCGTGTCCCCACCGTGTCTGTGCAGCCTGTGCGTGCTACTGCGGGAGCCTCAGGTGCTGGGGGGCCCCGGGATCCCAGAGGGCTCTGGGCACAGAGCGGGGCAGGGCTGGGGGGTCCCTGGACGCTGCCGGGGGAGGGGGGAGCGACCGCGGTGAGCCGCGCCAGCTGTGGGCGGGGCCTGGCTCCGCGAGCGCTGCTTGAACGCCGGGAGGGGGAGGCGGGAACATGGGCAGGGGCCGGGTGCTGGTTGGACGTTGGGCGGAGGAGGCGGGAACACGGGCAGGGGCCGGGCGCTGGTTGGACGTTGGGCGGAGGAGGCGGGAACACGGGCAGAGGGCGGGCGCTGGTTGGACGCTGGGCGGAGGAGGCGGGCACGGTGCGCGGTGGCAGCGATGGCGGGCGCGGCGCTGTCGCGGGTGCCGGACGTGCAGATCGATGGCGATGGTGTCTTCAAGTACGTGCTGGTTCGGGTGCGCGAGGCCGGCGCGCCCCCCAAGGACGTCGTGCGAGGCCACGGCTGGGCCGAGTACCACGGTGAGGGGCGCCGGGAGTGCGGGGCTGTGGCCCAGGGTGCCGAGGGAAGCGGCCGCGGGCCCTGGGGGCGGGCGGGGGTTTGCCGGGCGTCTGGCCCGTCACGGGGCGGCGGCTGAGGCGGGGGTCCCCGCGCCACCCCCGCTCCCTCCCTGCAGCCGACTTGTTCGAGCGCACCGCGGAGGAGCTGGCGCGGCACGGCCTGAGCTGCGAGTGCCTCGGCGGCGGCCGCCTGTCCCACCGCCCCGAGGAGAGGAAGATCCACGTCTACGGGTACTCGGTGGTAAGCGGAAGCCGGGGGGGCCCACGCGTGGACGCGGCATCTCCCTTCGCGGTGTGGGTCCCACTGACGGCGGCCGAGTTGGCATCGCATCCCCTCGGGGCTGGAAGGGGTGAGCGGGGCGGCGCTCCCGGGGCTCCTGGGCGTTCTCCCGAGTGCCCGAGGGAGGGGGGACTTCGCAGAGCCCTTTCGGGTGAACAGTGCTTGGCCAAAGCACGGTCACCCCATGAAGCCCCCAGCAGCTGCCTGTGGGGCTGCCACACACCCAGAGTCCCCGGAGGCCCCATGGGCACAGTGGCTGTACCCAGCGCTGGGTGCTGCCAGGGGGAATTGGGCTGCACAAGAACCCTGTCTCCACTTTGTGTGTCCTGAGGGCGTTCCTGCAGGAGTGTCCGGTGCTGTAGGGGCCTTGTAAGGGTGACTGGAGGTACCCTCGGGGACATCACTGTCATGGTGGGTCCCTGGATGCTGACCCCATCCCAGTGCTGTGCTGCAGCACCTGCTGTACTGGGTGTTGAGTGCAGAGCCCAGCTGGGACCAGGGCAGGGTGGTGGTCCCTGGGCGCGTAGTTTTCCCAGCCTCAGGGTGGCACTGTCCTCTTGCCTGCGTGCAACACCAGCAGCAGTTGGAGTCAGGAAGGGCTGGCACAGGCTCTGTGGCCTCTCTGCTGCTGGGGTCTGCCAGAGCTGCCCTGGGGATTTGCCAGGCTTCCTTGCAAATTCCCACCAGCTCTCCTTGGGAACCCTCTTTTCCTATGCAGGGCTTTGGACGAGCTGACCACGCTGTGACCACAGAGAAGCTGAAGGCCGAGTACCCCGACTATGAGATCACCTGGGCAGATGAAGGGTACTGACTCCTCTGTCTGTGGTGCCAGCCAAGAACTGGCACAGCTGTACGCAGCACCAGGGTGGTGGCAGCAGGCTCCCCATGCTCGGCCGTGCTCCAGGCTCTCCTGATTTTCCTCTGTGTTGAACTCCCCCATTCTCCGCTATCACCGGACTGTCCCCGTGCCAGGTGCTCCCACCTCCCTGGCATGGCAAAGCTGGTGAAGCCAGTGGTTGCTCTGCCCCAGCCGCCTGGTGCCAGAGGCTCATCCACGTGTATCTGTGAGAATTAAAGTCGTCAGAGGAGCACAGCTGCTCTGTGGCCATGCTCACGGCTCGGCTGCTCCTTCCCAGCTCCAGGTTGTGCCTGTTGACAGTGGAAGGGACCCCCCCAGGTTATCCGCCCCTTGAGGGGGGCCTGGCCTAGGAGCCTGGCATGGGAGCAGGCAGAGTCTGGGGTGGGAACAGCAGGAAGTGTATTGGGATTTGCCTTGGAAAGGGTTGAGGCAGGAGAGAGGAAAGCAATGCCCAGGCCTGGGAGAGGGAAAGGCAAGATGGACCTGGGGGAGAGACCAGCCCCATCTCCTGCAGGGAGGAAACTGAGCTACCTGGGAACATGATTGGGAAGAATATGGCCATTCTCCCTCTGGCAGGTGGTCACACCTTGAGGAAGAGCATCCTCCCTGACTCCATCCCTCCAGCCACCCAGGACCACCTCACAATTTCCCAGGGATTCTCCCTGCTTGTGCTTTCAAGTGAGGAGCAGTAGAGGGAGACTGGGAGAAGCTGCTGGAGACTTCAGTGGCTGGAGAACGCCAGGGAGATGTGTAGGCTGGGTTGGTTCAGTCGCTGTCCTATGTGAGGCTGGGGCTGGAGGACCCTCCCAGCCCAGTCCCAGCCCCATTTCATTGTCAGACTCTGACCCTGCATGCTCCCTGCTGCTGCCTCTGCCTCGTGCCTTCAGGGATGTGGGCTCCTTCCTCTGTGTCCAGAGGCATGCAGGGTCAGCTCAACCTGCAGAAGCTCAACCTGTGCCCAAACTCCAAAGGAAGCTCACAATAGGGGGATGAGTTTCACAGGCAAAAACATGGCTCTGCTGTGCCTCGTCCTCCATCCTGCAAGGTGTGACTCTCCCCTGTGCTGGGGGGAATGTTATCGAGAAGTCACACAGTCAGCTGCAAACCTGCAAGTCACTGGATTGTGGAGCTTGGAGGCACCTCTGGGATGTCCTGTCCATCCACTGGCCTAGCTTCAGTTGGTCCATCGTGGTGGGATTGCTGAGATGTGCTGTGCAGACTCGGGAGTTGAATTCGACAGTCCTTGTGGGTCCCTTCCAACATAGGGAGTTCCATGATTCTGGTCTAGAATTAGGCTGTGGGAAGCTGTGACCAGGTGGGGTTTGAGAATCTCCCCAACTTGGACTTCCCAGCAGCTTGGGAGTCTGCTCTCGTTTTACCAGCCCTCACAGAAAAAAAAAAAAAAAAGGTTTTTCTTTTAAGTGACATTTGCTGTTCTTGCTTTGTTCTTGTCTCAGTCTTTACCGGGACACTCCCTGCTCGAAGGGTTCGCTCCCTGCACCCTCCTGCCAGGGCTTACCTGGGTGACATCCCCCTACACCTTCTCCAAGCTGGGCACATCTAGCTCAGCCTCTCCTTGTGGGAGGTGCAGTCCCCTCATCATCATCAGGGAATATCCTTCTCTGGAGATACTCAAAAATCATCTGGACACATCTTCCAGGGAGCCCTTGTGGAGCAGAGGGATGGGATGGGGTGACCTCCTGTCATGCTTTCCATTCTGTACTGTACTGTGATCATCATCACTTGATCTGTTCCAGTATGCCCACATCTCGTACTGGGAGCACCAGCATCCCTAGTGCGCAGGGGAGGGGTCAGATCTGTGAGAGAGGCGTTGCCTGTGGCACCCAGGAGGCCAGTGGCTACTGTGCCAGTGGCCAGCTTGGTGCTGCCAAGGTTCCTGGGCAGGGCTCCTGCCCTCCAGCATGCCTGGACTGGATGATGTGGGACTGCTGGTCCTCACTGGGCCTGGCTGGCACTGGGGGAAGGAGCTGAGCCTGTGTTTTACTGCCCCTGATGCAATCCCGCTGCAATCTGCCTTCCAAGGCCGTTGGCTCCCTGGAAGGATCTGCTTGATGGGGCCCCTCTCAGGGCACGAAGACTGCGGCAGCAGAGGGGAGAGGGGTCCTGTGGGGTAGCAGGCTCTTCTTCCTCTGCCCAGGTAGGGAAACCAGTGGGGTCAGTAGTTGCCATCGCCAGGCAACACTGGTGGTGATCTGTGGGCTCTGGCTGCCAAGCTGTGCTTCTTCCAGGCTCAGCCCTTGCTGGGGCTCTGCCAGGAATGTTTTGCCCCAGGACTGACCTGGTTGTGACCCTGGAGCTGTGCTACTTCACCCCACAGCATTCATGAGCTGGGTGCTGAGATGCTCCTGCCAGCTGGAGCGGAGCAGGCAGGGCGAAGGCTGGCTCCTCCTGATAGCATCTTGGGATCCTCAGGCTCCAGGGGGACCTCAGAGCCCCTTCCAGTGCCTAAAGGGGCTCCAGGAGAGCTGAAGAGGGACTAGGGACAAGAGCTTGGAGTGACAAGACAAGAGGGAATGACTTCCCACTGCCAGAGCTCAGGGTGAGATGGAATATTGGAGATAAAGCTGACTCCCAGCTCAGCTGTTCTCGCTGGCCAGAGTGCAGCCCACTGCCAACCCTGCACCCAAAGTCTCTCACTCTCCTTATGCACAGGGACTGGCAGAGCCCCCATATGCCTGGCAGAGGTGCCAGCTTCCCCAGAGGGCTGGCAGCATCTCTGGCTCTGCAGGAAGTGTCCTCATCCCTCAGCAAGCCAACACATTCCACTGGGCTGTGCCCCATCCCAGTCAGAGTGTCACCCACCGTCTTGTTCTGCGTGGAAAACGGGCTGAAGAAGAGAGGTTCAGTGGGGAAAAGCCGAAGGTCTCCATGGGGCACCTGGCTCCAGCTCGCTGCTGAGGTGCCGGCAGTGCTGCTGACAGGATCGCGCTGCACTGTCCCAGTCAGGACAGCCTGGCCATAAACCCGCTGCCTGGCCAGGGGGCCGATAACAGCGGGGCTGAAGTCCAACGCAGGCAGCTCCAGGGGAGCACATTCCAGCCCGGGGCTCCCAGTGTGGCCTCTTCCAGCTCCGTTTTACCGTCGCGGTGGCCGGGATGGCTGCAGGCAGGCAGGCGATGCTGGCCCTCCTGGTGCTGCTGGGTGAGCTCTGCCAACACGGGCGGGGGTTGTGTCGCTGGAGGGAAGGGGCCTCCGTGCTGGCTGCTCCACTCCGGTCCTCCACAGCAGTTTGCCCCAGCACTGGGCCAGCCACTGGGCTCTGTTGCTGAATTCAGGCTGGGGTTCCCAGGGTGAGAGGGTGCCGGAGCCCCCAGCACCGGGATGGGGATCACCAGTGGCTTTGTTCAGCGTGGGACAGAAAACGTCCAGATATTCCTTTTTCTTCCAAAAAGGGGGCTGGGACTCGAAGCACGGGTGTGATATAGCAGAGTCAGTGCCCCGGCAGGCTCTGGCACCCCAAGGCTGACGGTGGGAGGTGGCAGTGTGAGATGTGGAGTGCCGGGACAGTGACAGGGAGGTCGTCCAGGCAAAGATGCCACTGAGAGCTCAGAACCTGCCCCAGCAGGGTCCCAAACCGAGGTGCCCAGGCAAATGTCACCTGCAGGTCATGCATGCCCTCCATCTCCTGCTGCGGGCACCGTGCTTAGTTCCCTGTGAGTTTTCAGCCCCATTGTCTCTCTCATAGCCAGAACCGTGCTCCCCAGTGGATCCGTGGTTGTCAACAGCTGCAGCAGCACAGCTGAGCAGCTCTGCAACTTCGTCTGTGACTGCAGCGACTGCTCGGATGAAAACCAGTGTGGTGGGTGCTCAGACTCCCCAGACCCTCAGACACACCCTCAGGCCCTGCTCCTGGGGTAGAGAGCAGGCTATGTAGTGGGGGGTGTTGTGGGTACAGGTTCCTGGGGTGGTGCTGGTGCCCAGGATGAATGCAGGGTCCCCCAGGATTGGTACAGTACCCTGGGGTGGGTGCAGATCCACAGGGTAGGGGCAGGTCCCTCGTGCAGGTGTTCAGGGTGAACACAGGTCGCCTGGGTGGAGGTGAGTTTGCCAGGTGGGTGCAGGATCCCAGGCTGTGTGCAAGTCCCCTAGGCTGGCCACAGGTCCCTAGGGTAGGTGCAGGTCCCCTCGGTAGATGCAGCCCCCCGGGATGGGTGCAGTTCCCTGGGGTGGGCACAGGTCCCCAGGGTGGCCCCAAACCTGCCTTGACCCCCCGCATCTGCCCACCTTCAGGGTACCTATGGGGCTCAGCAGTTCTGGGCACCCCCTTCACCTGTGACTTCGAGGACAGTGACTGTGGCTGGCAGGATGTGGGCACCTCGACGTATGGATGGGTGCGAGGCCGGGCCAACCTGGCCATGTGGGGCATGGGGCCTCATTCAGACCACACCGTGGGCACTGACCTGGGTAAGTGGGAGCTGCTTGGTGAGCAGGCTCTGGCCACCCACAGCACCACTCCACTGGAGTCGGGTGCCAGAACACCTATCTTTGTAGGGTGCAGGGGAGGGAGCACACCTGTGGAGGGGTAGGAGTAGTGCTGGCACAGCTCTGGTGCCACCCCATGGGGCTGCAGCCCCCGCTCTGCTTTCTGCCCTCCCCAGGTTGGTTCTTGGTGACCATGTCCCCCCCAGCAAAGACCGCAGCCACAGCCTGGCTCAGGTCACCAGAGATGCGGGAAGCAGCTGCCACGTGTGAGATCAGAACCTGGTATCACCTCTCAGGGAGCTGTGAGAGCACCCAAGGTGGGCACAGGCAGCATCAGCTACTGGGCAGTGAGGATGGGAGGCAGTGGGGAGGAATGGGGCCATCTGCTCCTGTGGCAGGAACAGAACCACCTTGAGATGGGTCCTTGCCATCCTGTTTGCTCTTCCACGCTCCACACACAGAGCTGGTGGGACCTGTGGGTCCCAGTTCCAGCCCACAGAGCTGGCAGGGCTCCGTTCGTTCCTCTGGGTACCCCAGGCTGCCCTGTACCAAGGGCACTTTTGGGGCTTCCCTCAGGGCTGAACCAGACAGAGCGGCCGGTGCTGCGCCTGGCTGTGGCACACAAGGATGAGGTGGTGGAGCTGTGGCAGAGCCCTGAGCGCAGCAGTGAGGGCTGGCACCAGCTGGTTGCCTACCCTGGACGGATCACGGAGCAGTTCCAGGTGAGACAGTTTTGGTACCTTGGTACCCAGGCACTGTCCCCATAAACTGGGATCAGAGGAGCTGGGCAGTGTTCTGAGACCTGGCTTGGGCAGCTCATGCCATCCTCATCCTCCCATCACAGCTCATCTTCTCTCTGACACAACCACCCACCTGCGGGGCAGAGGCAGCACTCGATGACATCATGTTCAGGAACTGTGGCTTACCAGGTGAGTCCCACATTGTGAGCTGGGATCTTGGGGAAGAGGGGGGGGTGCAAAACCCAGGGGAGCTCTCCCATCGCTCAGTGCTCCCAAATTGCCTTGGGGCACCACGGCCTGGCCAGCATGAGGTGGGCAGTGAAAACCTGTCCCTTGAGCCACCCCAAGGAATGATGTAGCAGTGCTCACCATGTCCCCGTGGGAGCAGCCACTCGCTGACATGTGTCCCCCCACCCCAGAGGCTGGGCAGCAGGCCTGCGGGGCCCAGGAGAGCCGCTGCCACCGTGGCTCCTGCCTGGCACAGCGTCGTTTCTGCGACGGCACCGACGACTGTGGGGACAACTCGGACGAGGGCGCGGCGCAGTGCAGTGAGCAGCCCCGGCCCCGGGGAGGAGTCCTGCGGATGGGCTGAGGGTCTGCCTTGGTGGGGCAAAGCTGTGCTCTGGGCTGGCAGGGCCCCAGCCAGTTCTGCCCCATGCTAGGAGGGCAAAATGACCCTGAGGTTTTGCAGAGGGATGGCATCAGCCCAGGCCATTGCAGGGATCTACCTGTCCAAGGGAGGGCTGGGACCCCAGTTTCTGTGTCACTGCTGTCCCTTCTTCTGACAGAGAACTTCACCCGCTGCTCCTTTGACTATGATCTCTGTGGCTGGGAGACGGTGGCTGGGCCACCAGTGTGGGGCAGGAACACGAGCTTGAACCTGGGCACCTCCTACAGCATTCCCACTCGGGACCACAGCAACAACAGCAGGGCTGGTACGTGGTGGGGCACCAGTGCCCCAGGGGAGCCCCACCGCAGGGGGATGTGCCCTGGAATGACACACGCCAGGGCTCTGCTCAAGGCTGTGCCAGGACAGCGGTGTCCTGCACCCACACATATGCCTGGCTCCACTCAGCTCCAGCATCTCCTGCAGGTTTTTTCCTCCATGTGAGCAGTGACCCCACTGCACAGACTGGTGGCACAGCTCAGCTCAGCAGCCCCACCTTCCAAGCCACCAACTCCTGTTCTGTGAGTCACAGCTGGGACCTCATGTCACAGCTCACGTGGGCATAGTCGTGACAGGAGATGGGTTCCCAACTCTGGGGACCCTCAGGCGGGGCTGGGCTGGCCCTTGCTGGGGATGGGCATCAGGTTTTTGGGGGTGTTTTGGTGACATCTCTGGTGCCCATTGGAAGCTCTGAGCTCCTCATAGCCCCTCTGTGGGATGCAGGGGGCTGTGTGCCCCTGCCCTAAGGGCTCACCCTGCCCCCAATCCCCAGCTCGTGCTGTACTGTCACCTCCATGGCTCAGCCACCAGCAACCTCAGCATCTCCTATGTGACCAACTCTACCAAGCACCTGATGAGGGAAAGGACAGGAGACCTGGGCAGCTGCTGGGTCCGGGAGAGAGTGGACTTCAATGTGATGGATCCCTTCAAGGTGGGCTGCTGCTGTGCTGGGGGGAGCTGGGGTGCCTCTGGGGCCCGGGACCACAGCTGCATACAGGAGCAGCACCACCCCCCAAGCCCACTGTGGCCATGCCAGCCCATGCTGTGCACCCCTGTCAGCCACTGCTCCCACTGAGTCCCTTCCCGGGGAAAATGTGAGTCAGTCCATGACAGGTTCTGGCTCCCCAATCCCATGGCTGCCTGGTGTCACCCTAATCCCTGCAATATTGTGCATGACCCCTTGCTGATGTTTCTGACATGGTGCTTTCCTGCAGGTGCTGATCGAGGGGGTGGCTGGCAGCGGGGGGACCGTGGCCATCGATGACCTGATCCTGTCTCAGGGCTGTGTGAAGGAGCAGGGTGAGCTGGTGGGCAGTGTCCCTCACCCTGCTCCAGTGTTGGCAGCTGTCACAGGTGTCTTGCACCCATGGCACCATGCCTAAAGGACAGGCATGGTCTGCCTGTCCCTCTGCTCATCACAGGGACCATCCTGGGTGCAGCACAGCAAATATTTGCCCTGGGGTGCTGGTGTCTGTCCTGTGGCTTTAACACTCTATCTTCTGTGTCAAAACGTGTCACACAAGCAGCTCTTACTAGGCCCTGGACCACCTAGCCGGTGGCAACTAGGTTGGGCTGGGACAGAACGGGATGGGATGGGAAATGGAGAGCCAGGAAGATGCTTGGGGACATGGGGCATGGTTTGAAGGGCTGACACTGATGCTGTTGCTGGGCCTTTCACCACTGCTCTCCATCCTGGGGTGTTTCACCATCAGAGAAGCCTGTGGTGACACTGCCGAGCCAGGCAGGCGCCAGCCTCTGTGCAGCAGACGAGGTGGCCTGTGACAGCGGGGAGTGCATCGCCGCAGAGCTGGCCTGCGACTTCGCTGACACGTGCGCCGATGGCTCCGACGAGAAGCGCTGTGGTGAGAGCCAAGGCAGGCACCTGCACCACTACCCCATCAGTGGAGGGGACCAGACACCCCTGGGCTGGCATGGCTGGGACACTTGTGTGCCTGCACAGCCCCTGGGAGAACAACGGCCTGGCAAGACTGAGCCTGGAGTTTTGGGTTGCCCAGAGAAGCTGTGCCTGGAAGTGTCCAAGGCTGGTTGGACAGGGCTTGGAGCACTCTGGGATAGTGGAAGGTGTCCCTGCCCATGGCAGAGTGGTGGAATAAGATGAGCTTTAAGGTCCTTCCAACCCAAACCATTCTGGGATTTTGGGATCCTTTGACTTTGCAGGGACAACAACCTTCGAGTCAGGGGCTGGGGGCTGGCACGATGTCAGCGTGGGGCGGCTGCGCTGGGGTCTGCAGAAGGTCACTGAATCTGACGTCTTCCTCACAGGTGAGGCTGTTCTCACCACCCAGACAATGCTCTTCAGTGCTCAGCACCACGGGAGCCCCCAGAGCAAGGACTCCCAGTGCGTGCCACTGCACAACGGGGCATGATGCCCAGGCAGGATGCTGGGCTGGGGGTGCTACCAGCGATGTGGGACCCCAGTCCTCACCTCACAGTGTTTCTGTGCCCAGGGACTTTCCTGGCCCTTCAGACAGGAGAAGGACAGATGGTGGGTCCTGCGAAGGCACGATCGCCTCTGCTGGGCCCCTCTGGCCCTGCCTGCACCATGGAGATGAGCTACCACATCCACAGTGACCCCCAAGGTAACCTCCTGCCCACCCCAGGGTGCCCTGCCTGCTTCCTGCTCCCAGACCCCCCATGCCCACCTGCCTTTGCTGCCTCTCCGAGCCGTGCTTTGCCCCATCACATCATCCTGGAGCTGGGGTGTCTGTGTCCCTGTCTGTGTGCCTGCACCCTGTGACCGTGGGCTGATGCCATGGATGGCTCCTACAGGGTGGCCAGGGTTTTTGGGTGTCCACAGCCTCTGCACCACCTCTTGTTGCAGGCTTCCTTGCCATCAGTGTCACAGATCACACCACTGGCACCACCCAGCTGGTCTGGCAGACACAACGTCGTGGCAGCACAACTGGGGGTCGTGTCCGTGTCCCTCTGGGGGAGAGAAGCCGGCCCTTTCAGGTGTGCTGGATGCACAGGGACCAGCCTGGGGGCTTTCAGTGGGACAGTGCCAGTGCTGCCGGGCACCCCAGGCTCATGGCTGCTGCTCCCAGGTCGAGCTGCTGGCACTGGTGGATCTCCAGGGCTCAGCGAGTGTCAGTGTTGACAACGTGACATTTGAGCAGTGCTACCTCAACACGGTGTCTCCCACAGCTGCGGGTATGGCCCAGGGGTGTGTGGGCAGGGAGGGAGACCCCACACCCTTTCCACTGGGGCTGCCTGGTGGCTGTCACTCTGTCCAAGAGCAGGACCATGGTGCACAAGGCCGAGGGCCAGGGCCAAGCACATATCCTGCCTTGCCCTGGGACCCCTGTGTGGGGTAAACTTGGGGAGTGGGGCAGGGGAGCAGGGGGAAAGGGACGTTTGGGGGACCCATTTGCTTTTGTGATGCCTTACCCCTTTCCACCCTCTGTCACCTCTCTGGCCAGAGCTGTCCTGCAACTTTGAGAGAGGCATGTGTGGCTGGTACCAGGATCTGTCCAGTGACTTCAAATGGGTGCACAGCACAGGGCAGGGACAGGGCTCTGACCACACCACTGGCTCAGGTAAGGGGCTGGTTGCTCTTTGGGGGAACCCAGGAGCCCAGGGCATCCCATAGCCTTCAATCCCCAGGGCCAAGACATGCCTTGTACACTCCCAGCAGCCCCATGCCTATGGAGCAAGCTCACCTAGGGCAGGCTGGGAGCACCCAGATCTGGGCTGTGGGTGATGTGGAACACTCACATCATGAACCCTCCACCCTGGCTGTCCCCGACATTCAGGCTATTTCTTGTCTGTGGACTGCTCTGTGCCATGGAGCCATGGGCAGCGGGCCCAGCTCCTCACCGCCCCCCAGAAGCCGGCCGCTGCCCCACGCTGTCTCTCCTTCTGGTACCGTCTGGCCGGCCCACAAATTGGTGCGTGCCCCATGGCATCCTCCTAGGGCTGCCCCAGCCTGGCTCCACTCTGAGGACAGTGGGGTCCCCAAGGGCTGTGGGATGGCTGCCCCCATGCCCCCTCTGCGCAGGTACCCTGAACCTCAAGCTGTGGCCACAGGGAGGGGAGGAGGTGGTGCTGTGGACCCGCCGAGGAACCCAGGGCAGCATCTGGCACCGGGCATGGGCAACACTGCCCTCCACGGGCCAGCAGCGGTACCAGGTGAGGACCGGGCCCCCGTGTCCCTGGCACCAGCAGGGCACAGGGTGTCTGACACCGCTGCCTGGGGGCAGGTGGCTTTCGAGGTGCTGCACGATGGTTTCCTGGGGGACGTGGGGCTAGACGACATCACGCAGACAGCAGGAGCCTGTGGGGCCAAGCTCTCCTGCTCCTTCGAGGTGGAGGACTGTGGGCTGGCAGCCAGCGGAAAGGGCACCTGGCAGCGACAGAGCAACGGCACTGGCACCACCGCTGGCCCTGTGGCCGACCACACCACCGGCACCGCCGCAGGTACAGGGCCGTGGCAGCCCTGTTGCTTCCCTGCTGCACTGAGTGTCCCCCCTGCCTGTGCTGAGTGTCCTGCCTGTACCTCACGCCAGCCTTGCCTGCTCTCCTTGTGTCATGCCTGCCCTGCCCTCCCCAGGATGAGAAGGCAATACTGCACAGGGCTTCCCAACCCTGGAACTCCTCAAATGCAGAGTCTCCCAGCCCCAGGGCTCCCTAATCCTGGGGAGGTTCCCAGGCTGGGGAGACTCCTTGACCTGGGGGGGAAACCCAGCCCCAGTTGTCCCCTAGTGCTCCCCAGCAGGGCTGGGCAGGGGTCACAGCACAGGGGCTTCTCTCCTCCAGGCCACTACATGGTGGTGAACACGGGCAGGGTCTCCCTGCCTGCAGGGCACATGGCTGTCCTCACCTCCCAGCCCTACCAGTCCTCCGTGTCCGCCCAGTGCCTGGCTTTCTGGTACCAGCTGAGCACTGGGACTCCAGGTGAGCACCACCTGCCCTGAGACCCCTGGGGGCACCTCCGGATGGGTGGGAGCCCCACACAGCACAGCCCTGGACCCCTCCTCCATGTTGGGTGCCCTGGGCAGGCTTCCTTAGGGTGTTCGTGGAGCAGAGCAGGGTGAGGAGGAAGGTTATGAGTATGAGCACCGTGGAAGGGAGCAACTGGCACCGCAGCCATGTCACTGTCCAGCCTGGTGGTGACTGGCAGGTGAGACAGGGCAGGGTGCTGGGGGCAGCTGGAGGTGATGAGGGGTGCATGGAGGCTGCCAGCCTCAGCGTGTCACCCTGCCCAGGTGGTGTTTGAGGCAGTGGGAGCTGGGGGTGACCACGGATACATTGCACTGGACGACCTGCACGTGTCGGTGGGAGCCTGCCCCAAGCCAGGTGAGATCCCACCCCACAGGGGCACTGTGGATCAGAGAGGGGGATGGGACAACCTGTGGGGGCATGTAAGCCATGGGGATAGGGACAGACCTGTTCCTGCCCTGAGCTTGGCCTGGCCCAAAGCTGGGGGTGGTGTGTACCACCCAGGTGCCCCATCTCCTGCCAGGTAGTACTGGGTGTCTCACAGCCGTGCTTTCCTCCCAGCATCCTGTGACTTTGAGCAGGACACTTGTGGCTGGAGCAGCCCCTCGGACCCCCGCTTGCACAGCTTTGCCTGGGGCTGGAAGAATGGGATCACCCTGGCCAAGTACCCTGGCCCTGAGCAGGATCACACCCTGGGTACAAGGAACGGTAGGAAACACCCATCCCTGCCTGAGAACCCTGGCATGGCCAGAGCAAGGAAGAAGAGCTGGGGGTGGATGGGGTCAGTCCAGTACACCTTCTGAGGCCTGGCCCCACAGCATCTCTGTCCCCTCTTCACGTGGGAGGGGAGCTCGGCCCCAAGGGCACTGAGGTACAGGGCTGGTTTGTGTTGTCCTCCAGGCATCACTCTGGGCATTTGGGGGAAGAGTGGGACAAGTGGGGTGGGACAAATGGGTGCAGGACTGAGGGACACCCTGTGCTCTGTCCCTGCCTGCCCAGGTCACTACATGCACTTTGACACCAGCGTGCTGGGTGCCAGGGGCACCAGTGCCCTGCTGGAGAGCCCACCCCTGCCCGCAGCCACCGACTCCTGCCTGCGCTTCTGGTACCACATGGACATCCCGGAGCACCTCTGTGAGCACTGCAGGGGCAGGAGGAGGGGTCCATGGGTCCCTGGGCCTCATGTATGGGAGTGGAGGCCTCAGTGCCCCCCACCTGTGGACCACAGACCCTCTGCTTCAATTCCAGCTGGGCAGTGGCGACGGCCCAGTCCCTCTGGGAGCTGCCACCCCAGTAGAGGATGGCATGGCTGGGAGGGCTCGGTGGCTCCTGTGGGCTCGGGGCAGCTGGTAATGCCAGGACGCCTGTGCCCCTCCTTGCAGCCAGTGGGGAGCTGCGGGTGACGCTGCAGGGCACGGCGGGGCAGCGGGCGGTGTGGAGCGTGGCGGGGCACCGCAGCCGGGGCTGGCAGGGCGCCGTGGTGCCCGTGCAGAGCCCCAGTGAGTTCCAGGTAAGTGGGGCCACCCTGGGGTGCAGGGTGTCTTCGGGCGTGCATCAGCCCCCCAGACCTCACCTTCCCCCACAGATCAGCTTTGAGATCACCACACGGAGGTGGCCGATGGAGGGGACAGTGGCACTGGATGATATCATGTACAGCACCAGGGTGGGCTGCCATTCCAGCCCGGAGAGTCCAGTGGAAGGTGCAGGGAAGGAGGGGCGGGGGGGATGTGTGCAGTTCTGGCTGTGAAAGGTCAACCCAGAGTTGCCCAGGGTGCTGGGCTGAGGCTGGAGGCAGCTCTCTGGGCAATGGGTCGAGCCTGACAGCATTTTCTCCCCCTGCAGAGAAGCCCTCCGGCAGTTTCGTGGCGGAGGTGGTGCTCAGTGTGCTCCTGGCCCTCGTCATTGTGGCGCTGGTGACTGCTGGGGGCTGGTACTGGCTGAAACAGCGAAGGGTGGCGAGCAGGACACCGACAGAGAGCAACACTTCCCAGGGCTTCGACAACATCACCTTCCGAGATGTAAGGGCAGGGTGAAGGACTTCCCTGATTACCCCAGCTGTGCTAAAACAGCGTTTTCCTAAAAGCTCAGCAAATGCCAGCAGGCTCTCCCTGACCCCGCATTCCGCCAACGCGACAGGAGGTGCAAAGGGCTCTGCCTCTTATCTGCTTGTTGACAAACAAGTGACCCTGAGCTGTAGGACTGACCTAAAAGTGCTGCTGCCACCAGGCAGCTGCTCTGGAAAGAGCTGAGTGTGCTCCCATCCCAGAGTCCTGTGGGAAGGGGGTCTAGCAAACCTGGCTCATCCTCACTCAGCCAGCACTCAATTCCGTGCAAGGTGGCTTAAGCTGCAGGTCCCTTGGACAGATTTGGTGCCGTGACATCTGCAGCAGAGCCACCAGCCCCAGCATGGACTCCAACAACAGCCAGGGGCCCCCTAGGCACACTGGGGATTGGTGCCTCTGCTGGGGTCACAGGGGGCTGGCAAACAGATTGTCCTTGCTGCAGCCTAGAAGAAATCCTGGTGTTTCACAGCAGACAGCCCACATTTGTCTCCAATTCCTACTCACCTTTCTTTACAGGACAAGGTCATTATATCTCCACGGGAGGGGGATGAGTCTTGAAATTAGCAGCCGGCAGCAGGAATTGCCTGCTCCCCCCTGGGCAGACCACCCTCGACAGGAACCCACACTCCATCAGCTGCCTGCTCTCTGCCCCCGGCGCCGGGGAGCGGGGACCCGGGGAGCCTGCCCTGCCCAGGGACACTCCGCTGTCATCACTACCTCCAAGTGCTCCGGAAAAGCGTTTGTGTTGTTTGTAACATGAACTTTTTGCTTACAAGACACAGCAATGGGCCCGTGCTTTGGCAGGGGGCACGAGTCAGAGTTCTCACAGTGGCTGTCCCCACCCAGAGTTCTGGCCATGGAAGCGGGGGTGAAGTGTGGGGTCCTGGCCCCCAGAGCTGGGAAGAGCAGTGGGTGCTGCAGAGCGTGTGAGCCACTTTCCAAGTCCAGGACAAAGCACAAGAGCTCCCAGGGAGCAGAAACCCCAGGGGGAGGAAGCTCAGTGCTTCTGCTGGTTTTGGGGAGGGTGAGTGGTGGGGGGGAGGGCAGGGGGCAGAGGGGAGCATCACACAGCTCCCCTGAGGGCAGCAGGCAGCTCCCACTCTGCTGTACAGATGCCCACATGCTGCCCACACACCTTGTGAATGCACTTGATAAAGGTCACTGGGAAACCCAGTGCAGGCTGAGGTGCAGGCTGGACTCAGGGACTGGACCCCCACCCTGCAGCCAGCACAGCCGAGCCCAGGACCCCACCCTACACCCCCAGCTTTCACACCTTACCTGAGAACTCCAAACCCAGCCCCACACACAGCCTAGTTCAGCCCCTGCACAACAAGGAGTGTCCTGCTACCCCCAGCCCCCATGTACAGTGGAGGGACATCCTGCTTTCCCAGACTGTGACCAGAGCCTGTCTCCTTCTCACCCAGCTGTGTCCCCCTGAGGTGATGCCTCAGTCATGCCAAGCACCACCCCCATAGCCCTGTGCAGCTTGCAGAAATGAGGGCCCAAGAGAGCTGAGAGGCGGGGAAGGGCAAAGAGGGCTCAGGCTTCACCTGATGTCTCTGCACCTGCCTGGCTCTGCAGATCCCCACAGCCTCCCCTCACCTCCACAGCACTGATTCCAGCCCCAAGCTGCTGGCCAAGCTGCACCATCCCTGACGCAGGGAGAGATGACACAGCCAGGAAGGTTGTGACAGTGCTGGCCCTCATCCCAGCCACCCCAGGCATCCCTTTAATTACAATCCCAGAAGGAAGAAGAGGTGATGCAGCTCCAGTCACACCCAGCCATTTACTACCAGCTGGTCACATGCAGCAGCTCCCCTGGGCAACTGAAGGGTATCAAACTTTATTATAGATCTCTTTAAAACAGGCTGGAAAGAACAAACCAAACTCATTGAGATACAGTGACTGAGTCATGATTTCTGATCAAGCCCCAACTCTCCCAAATTATTATTTATATATAATATATCTCACCCATCTCCCAAATTGTTTCAATTAAATCCTCACATTTCAGACCACCCTAAGTGCCTTAACATCAGCTGCTGCTAACACCACAATGTACATGTTTTCTGGCAAATCAGAGGCAGGGTTTGGGTTTTTTCTTGGGGTTTAGATCCTCAATCTCTGAAAAGGAGCAAGGAAAAACAAACATCAGGAAAATTGCTTCTTTAAGGTTGCCTTTTTACAGCAGGTACAGATTCAGCAGATTTCCCCCCAAAGCAAGTCTGAAACCCTCTTGTTCAGCTTGGCAATATGCAGAGTGGTTGAGGAGAACCAGATCAGTCTGAGCAAACTGATTTCGAGGCTTTGTTGTCATTTCCCTTTGGGGCCAGTTTCCAGCGGTTTTCCAATGTCCTTTCCACGGAGTTTGAGGCCTGGAATAAGACAAAGGAGAGCACCACCATCAGCACTCAATCAATTCACCCAGTAACTTTTATTTCACCAAATTCAGCCTTAAGGAAGAGAACATCCAGAAACAGAGCAGGGGAACCAGAGTTCAGGAGAATCCTACTTTAGTTTCTAAGAGCACCAGACCAACTTCAAACAAAACCCAATTGGATGGAATCTGAACCAGCCCAGGAGAGTAAAACACAAAATCCTTCTACAAGTGCAATCAGGCTTCCATGGGTCTCAGCATCTCACAGGTTTTGGGGGCAAGCACACAGGGATGGTCCCCAGGGCACAGCTGCAGGCCTGAAGGTGCAGACAAAGATCAAGAGCTCCCAGTTCTGGTTCAGTCAGCAGACCCAGGTTTTACCAGAACATGACTTAATGGCGCCACACCCACAATAAACTCCAGGCAGCAACGCTCCTCACAGGAAAAAGGTAAATACTTTCCCCCAAACCACCCCTCCAAGCAGTATTTCTGAAGTCTCCCTTAACTCACCAATGGCTCTTTCGATCTTGCCCATGACCTGGTTATTGGGGATCGCTCGTCCTGATTCGTAGTCAGCGATAACTTGTGGTTTTTCATTGATTTTCTGAAAAGAGAGGATGAGTCTCAAACACAGCAATGCTCAGCAGCAGCCCCCCAGGACTCACACAGATAAGGAATGGCCACTCATTATGCCAGGACAGATGACAAAGTGCTGCTCCCAGGCTGACTCCATCCCCACGGGCACCTCCCTGAAGTGTCCCAGTGCTGGTAACATCCATCCTGAAGGGACTTTGACCTCCCTCCTTCTCAGGAAGAATAGGAACACCAGGGATTGCTGTTCCTTCAGATAGCAGGGAGCTGCTAACACTGCTCAGCCCAGATGGTACAAACCTCTAGGGTTGGTGTGAGCTGCTGGGAGGAAGAAGGGAGCAGCCTCCCACCAGCTCAGCAGCCACAGACAGGCTCTGCCTCCAACCTGGGACTCAAGGGCTGCACAGACAAACCTCAAAACTTTTCCCAGACAACTGAAGCTGCCAGGACAGCAGACACCAGCGATACTGCATTCCTCAAACTTCCAGCCCATGACACCATCCCACTGTGGCTGCCCATGAAGGAACAGAAAGGTGCCCACCCTCACCTGGAGGTGCTCCACTCACCGTGGCCAAGTCCTTCTGCGTGAGGCCCTTGCTCTGTCGGCCCTGCTGGATCACTTTGCCCACTTCCAGGGAAACTCTATCATGGTGCAGCTCCTCTGTTTCACGGTCAAGCTTGGCCGTGTTCTTTGTAATGAAGTGTTGTTTGTTCTGGCCTGCTGCCCCTGTTATTCAAAGCAAGAACGAAAAAACAACCAAGGACAAACAAAATAAGGCTCAGAGCTGTGCCAGAAAGTATCAAAGGACTTTTCCCAAGCCCTCAGCTGCCCAGGATCCCAGGGCGCTCTCAGGATTTTAACACACCAACACTGATCTCACCCAATTCTCCTGCCCATCAGGCAGGAGAACCTAACCCTGCTCGTAGTGCTGTGCACACCTAGCCATGCAGAGCCCTTCCTTTTCCCTACTTCACACCTGAACTTCCCTCCAGACAGGACAAGTCCTTCTTTTCGTTGGGGATTTAATGCTCTAACCTTACTACAGACACATATTTGTGCTGCAGCACAGAGAGGTCAATACTTGAACTTGAATTGTGGTTGCTCAGTACAAGGCACCCCAAGTAAGTAGCTTTTAACCAATTTTCTGACATCTTTGATAAGTAAAGTCTAATTGTAGTTAGCTTTGCTAAAAGCTTCAAAAACATTGTTTTCTCTCATGTTAAATATAGTATTTAAGCACTAGTTTGGATCCTTTCTCTCACATTAGTCTCTGACATTCAGTGTCCCAATAAAGCTGATTAACCTTCTTCAAGGATCATCTCTCTACTTCCAACCATCAGACTAGCCTCCCTACAGTGAGAGAACCCAGCAACTTACATCAGAGAAGAAACAAGGAATTTTTAAAGAGCAGCGCCATAGGAATGTCGGCAGCCATTCAAATTCGCAAAAGAAAGAAGCTGGGGAGCTTAAGTGTTGTGATCACAAAAGCTCTTCCAAGATCTCTGCAGGAACCAGGCAGATCTCTGCCCTGGGCAAGCAGAAGCTAAGGGGCAGCTCCAGGGGCGCCATCCCGGCGGCTCCCAGGGCCGCCAGTCACGGCCCAGCCCGGGATCCCGCCCCAGCCGGGCGGTGCCGCCGTCTGCCTCCTCGCCCCGTGCCAGGCAGCCGCCCCAAACCGGACCGGGACCCCCCGCGGGATACCCACACTTCTTGGAAGTTTCCACGTCCTCCCCGCGCCGCTGGGCCGCCAAGATCGCCTGGGGAAAGAGCGAAGGTGCGCGGTGAGCGCGGCGCCGCTCGGAGCGGTGGCCTCGACCACGCCGAGCCCAGGCCTGCCGCCCGCATCCGGCCCCGCACCGCTCCCCCCGCTGACCTGCTTGGACTTGGCCTGGGCCGCGCTCGGGCCCTTCTTGCGCAGCACCGTGACCGTGTCCCAGTCGCTCTCCGCCATCGCTCCGACCCCGCCCGGGCCGCGCCCGCCGCCGGGCACCGCCCAGTGCCCGCCTCCGGGGGCGCGGCCGCGCGACGGCCGCTGATAGGGCGAGGCGCACGCCCGTCAGGAAAAGCAGGCGCTCATAGGTGAAGACAGGAGCGAGCGCAGAGGGCGGGGCCTAGATTCCTGCACGGACTGTTGGCTTAACTGCACCCAGGCGCGACGCAGCTCCGATTGATAGGCGCAGTTACCTGCCAATCAGCCTTCCCGCTATGTGACTGGCTGGTGCCCACGCCAACCTGGGGCGGACGGCACGTGCCTGTACACGCTAAGATTGGCTATCGGCCCTGCCAGTCACCCGTCACCCGGCAGGGATTGGTTTGTTCTGCGGCGCTGTCAAGACCCGTTGACCTGCTCGGCTGAGCCGAGCCGAGCATGCGCAGTGCGGCGGTTCGCCGTGTCGGTTTCCCCTGGCTCGTTGGCACCGGGCGCGCCTGCGGGCACCGGCAGGGCCGGGCAGGGATGTGCCGTGGGACCTTCGTGCTGCGGGGAGCCCAGCAAAGCGTCTACAGGACGGACACGGGCATCGGGACGGTCCGCAGGGGCCAAGGGAGGAGCGGCTGAGGGCCCTGGGTTGGTTCGGCCCAGAGAAGGCGATACTGAGGTCGAGCCTCTCACTGGCGCTGCAGCTCCTCCCGCGGGGCAGCTCCGATCTCTGCTCTGGGACAGGGACAGGAGCCAGGGCACGGCTGGGGCTGGGCCAGGGCAGCTCAGGCTGGAGCTCAGGGCAAGGTTCTTCCCCCAGAGGGTGCTGGCACTGCCCAGGCTCCCCAGGGAATGGGCACGGCCCCGAGGCTGCCAGAGCTCCAGGAGCCTTTGGACAGCGCTGCCAGGGATGCCCAGGGTGGGCTTGGTGGGGGTCTGGGCAGGGACAGGGGCTGGCCTGGGTGATCCTGGTGGGTCCCTTCCAGCTTAGGATATTTTGTGATTCGATGAAAATCCCTAAACTGCATCAGAATCACCCAGAAAGTTTCGCAGTTGCAGTAAAGGCGTGAAAAGCTGTTCCTGTTCTCGTCATTTCTGAAGCGAGAGGGCACAAAGTTAACACTCCCCAGGCGGATTTTTGTGGGGTCTTCCCATGACAAAGCGCACAACGAGTGGCCGGATCGCGGTCACGGTGATGATCCAGGCATTGCTTGGAAATCAGGTCGGCCCGGGGGTTTGCATTTGTCATCTCTCACCGCAACACGCCCGGCCCCGGCTCCCGGGCACCGGGAGAAAGCAGCTCCGGAGGTGGGGCATCAGCGGGGTGCAAGCCTTTCTCCTTGGGCCGTGCGGTGCAGCCGGCGTGTCCCGGCAGGACTGGGAGCAGCCCCGCGGTCCCGTCCCTCGGCGGGCGTTCCAAGCAAGCCTTTGGTGCGGGTTTCCTGTCCCCTTGGGAACAGCATGTCCTGCTGCCAGGTCACGGTCATTTCAGGAAATGTAGACAGGATTTTTTTTTCGATGGATGACATCACCAAGTTTTCCATGCCGGTGTTCGCAGAGCAGTGCGGCTGTGCTGGGAAAAGGGCTGTTGCGGTGCAGTGGGTGGAGCGGTTCCCATGTCGGGGGAGCTGTGCCCGTGCCATTCCCGGTGCCGACACACGCAGGGATGCACTGTCCCCGGCTCGCTGACAGGGAGCATCCCGCCCTGACGGTGCCTGAGCAGCACCTGGCCCCTCGCCAAGGGCTCGGTGTCCCGGAGCCCCCGCGGCCCTGCCGCGCCCTTCACTTCGACCCCCTCCTCTCCGGCCCCATCTTCGCAGCCAGGCTGCCGGGAGTCACCTTGGCCGCTGTGTCACTGCTCGGTCACTGCGCCCGGCTCTGACAACGAGGATTTCCCCGGCGCCGGGTGAATTCCCCGCAGTGAGAGCCCGCCCATCCCCGCCCCGCCGGCGCGGCAGGCGGTAAAACCCCGGAGCCCCCGCGCTGGAGCCGGGCTAGGGGGGCAGGCAGGCTGGGGACCCCGGGTGACAAATCTTGCTGCTGTGACTTTCTGCCGAACAAGTTCCTCTGCAAAAAGCACCTCGCCGTGACCTCAGTGCGTGCTGCGCCGCGCGTTTCCCCCACACGGCATTCTTCCTGCGATCGGCGTCCTGCCGTCTCCGTCCTGCCACCGCCCATCCTTCCCGGCCGCTGGCCTCCACCTGTCCCCCGAGCCGGCGCCACGGGACGCGAGGTGGCCATGACACTCTGTGCGCAGGTAGGCGAGGGCCCACTGGTACCCAAAATGGCCAAAAGTGACTTCAAAACAATTCCTCAGGGTGCCAGGGCTCGCTGCGGGCCGTTTCCAAGGGACCAGTGGCTGCTCACCAGCGGAGTGCTGGTGATGGAGATGGCTGTCCCCGATGGGACCCCGGGTGGGTGAGGTGGCCCCAGGTTGAGCATCACAGTCCATCTTTTCCCCCCTCCAGCAAATGCAGGGGATGCGTGAGGGGAGGTCCCACGGGATGGATGGGAAGTCCCTGGGATGGACGAGGGCGCCCAGGAGGTCCTAGGAGGTGGATGAGATGGACACGGAGGAGGGATGAGGGAACCCAGGGGGTAGATGAATCGTCCTGGAGGAGTGTGAGGGCGTCCCGGGGACCTGGGTTCATTCCCAGCAGGGTCGTCTGAAGCAGGGATATGGCAGGGGACAGGGGGCGGTCAGCGAGGAGGGTGCTGGGGAAGAAGTGACAGAGGACGGGGTAAGGGAGTGACTGAGGAGCTCAGGGGAGGTGACTGAGGGGTGACAGTGGGGGGGGCAGGGGGCATAACTTGGTGTGACGGTGGGGTGGTGGGTGTGGTGACAGAGATTGATGTGGGGGTGTTGAGGGTGCGGACGTGGGTGACGGTGCGGTGGTTGTCGGAGTGGGGGTGTCAGGGATGCAGGGATGGGTGACGGTGTGTTGGGGACATTGGGAATGCAGGGGTGCGTGTTGTTGGGTGGTCGAGGGTGTCGGTGTGGGGGTGTTGGGAGTACAAGGGTGGGTGATGGTGTGGGGGGTGTCGGGGCCGTTCCCGGGGGCGGGGCCGTTCGGGATGGGATACTGGGTCATGTGGGCGGGGCGATGCCAGGGGCGGGGCCGTTCCGGTCGGTGGGCGGGGCCCGGGCTCGCCACACGTGTCGGGGGCGGGGCCTGGCGGGGCTTCCGGTGCGGGCGCGCAGCGAGGGCCGGTGAGTGCGGGGCCCTCAGGGAGCGGCGGGGTCGGGCCTCGCTCCGCTGGGAGCTCGGCTCGGCAGAGAGCTCTCCTGGCCGCGGGGAGCCCGGGCCACGGGAAGGCAGCCCTGGGCTCTTCTCCGGTTCGCGGTGTCTCTGCTCGTGAGGGCTCTTCCCGGAGACAGGCTCGGGGCGTTCAGCCTGGAGAGGAGAAGCTCCAGGGCGACCTCAAAGTCCCTTGCAGGGCCTGAAAGGACTCCAGGAGAGCTGGAGACGGACTGGGGACAAGGACATGGAATGTCAGGACAAGGGGAGCAGCTTCCCACTGCCAGAGGGCAGGGAGGGATGGGATACTGGGAATTAGGAATTGTTCCCTGGCAGGGTGGGCAGGCCCTGGCACAGGGTGCCCAGAGCAGCTGTGGCTGCCCCTGGATCCCTGGCAGTGCCCAAGGCCAGGCTGGACACTGGGGCTGGGAGCAGCCTGGGACAGTGGAACGTGTCCCTGCCCGGGGCAGGGTATGGAATAAGATCAACTTTAAAGTCCCTCCCCATCCCAACCACAGGACTCCACGGGTGTGCTCCCTGGGTGTTTTAGGTGGCTGTAGCATGTAGTCACAGAGAATGAAGGTATGAGATGCATAAGCAACTAAAACAAAAGCATTTTATTCTTTGCCTTCTTTCCAATTTGCTTGTGCCTCTGTGTCCTCATTTTCCATCCCTCTGGAGAACGGTTTGTGCCTGATTGGGCACCACCACTAAATCTGGGCTCCACTGTGTGCCCAGCTTCCCCCAGGAGCATCCAGGACCAGGTGCCTCTGGGCAGAATTTTGGTCCCTCCTGATAGCTGACAAGTGTGAAAGCAGGCATTGGTAGGCTGTGGTGGCCAACAGGTTTTTAGTGAACTGAATTTATTATATTTATTTCTTATCACCTTTAAGGCAGTTTTTTACCTTATTTGGAGCAAGAAGACTTGATATCTCTAAACAGGCTGCATTTCAGTCAACTCAGACAGGGGGTTTTATTAGGTCTGTCCTTCCTGTCTCTGTGTTCTGGATTTAGTTCTAAAATTCAAGTTTCCTCACATATTTGGGAGGTGAAGGCAGGCTTGTAGTGTGGTTTACATCAGTATGTTTACTTGTTGGGGGACAGTCTAATAAACTGTGAGTAACACAGTTTATATGAGAAATCATCCCCATGCAATTATAATCAGTTGGAGAAAATACTTTTATTTTCAGTCTCTGGACATACAGCCAGAACTTTTCGTTCACATGGCAGCAGCAAACTCTTCTCCACCTGGTTCTCTGGACCTAAACCAGCCTGGCTTTGCAAAGGAGATCCTGGGAACTAAACTGGAGGTCAAATACCTGTGCTCTGATTGCAAGAACATCCTGAGGCGGCCGTTCCAGGCACAGTGCGGCCATCGCTACTGCTCCTACTGCCTGAAGAAAATCATCAGGTAACTGCTGTGCCTCCAGTGGGAAGGCAAAATATTTGAAAAGGCATTTTCAAGAACAAAAGCAGAGAGAAGTGTCATTTTCAGTAAGGGAGCTGTGTTCAATCATTGAGGTTCAGCATCATCTTTTCTCTAATGGTATGTGTAATCTCTGACTTGCCTTTGTAGATGCTTCAAAGTTCTCTTTTCTAGAATCACCTGCATTGTTTTTGCCATTGAGGAGGCAGTCCAGGTCTATCACCCATCTCCTTCATCACAGTCATAAAGTCATAATTTCGTTGTTGTCTCAAATGGGAGAGGTTTAAGCACAAGCTGGCTTCCAGAGAAGTTTCCTTGTGTTCTATCTCACTCCTACCTTTGTGTGAGGAAAGATAGAATGTTTAATTGGCAGAAGAAAAAAATTAGAAACAGGCATCAACAATACACACAAGCAAAGGCTCAATGTGTTGCTTTAAAAACAAGAAAATGCTGTCATTTCATAAAGTTACCAGAAATCAATTTATTCTTAAATTTTGTTTTTGTTGTCGTTTTGTGTTTGATTATTATTTTTCTGTCTGATAGTGCTGGACCTCAAAAGTGTGCCAGCTGTATCCAGGAAGGAATATATGAAGAAGGAATTTCTATTTTGGAAACAAGCTCGGTAAGGAAAAATGCATTGAAAGAAACCTAACAGATCACTGGTGTCAGTAATACCAGTTACGCTTTTTGCTTAAAACATGAGCTCTAAGAACTCCTTATTCCTAGGAGCTCTCTTCTGAAGCAGTGAGAAGGGTGATCACTGTGTTGGACTCCTCGGTGCTGAAATCCAGGTCACGTGTGTGTAGTGGTGCCCTACTTAAAGCTGTCACAGCGATTTGGTTGCTGTTAACACACCTCTGAGGGTTGATGGGGCAACTGGTCTGGGAGGAGTTTTCAGAAAGGATTCAAAGTCCTGATCAAAACTGCAACTCCTCAGTAATATTTGTGGTCTGCTTGTTTTTTCCATTTCAGGCTTTCCCAGACAACGCGGCACGGCGGGAAGTGGAGAGTCTGCCTGCTGTCTGCATCAACAGCGGCTGCACCTGGAAGGGAACCATCAAAGAGTACGAGGTACAGGCCAAAGCAAGGCTTGGCACATCTGCATCCTTCTTCCCTCTGTTTTTGGGGAAGGCTCAGGGTGTTGTCTGTGCTCACTGACAGTGGGGAAAAGTTGTCAAATCCCTGGACTTTACTGTCAGCTGAAGAGGTTCCCTGAATGAGAGTTTGTGTGCTCTGCTGGGGGCACAGGCTGGACTGAGATGAGTTCAGATTTACTTGTGAGCACAGGGATTTGCTTGTGAGCATGTTCTTTCCATGATGGGAACCACCTGCTCCCTTTGCAGCTCTTTTCTGCTGTACAAGACTGTCAAGAAATTGCTGTGCCATGAAATGGTTGTGAAGTTCTCTGCATTATGTGAACCTAAAACTCCATCAGCTCACTGTCTGGTCACTCATCACCCAAACTGTTCTGGGACACAAGGCTGCTGGGCAGGATGATTTTTTCACCTCACTTCTCCTCAAGGAGCCCAGTAGCTTTTTAATACAGGTTGTGGCTGGGGGTGCTTAGTCTGTAGTGTATGACTGTATGTGAAGCTTTTGGCTCCTGAAAGACCATTTTGTCATCCCTCTTGGAATGGCAGAGCCATCACATGGGAGGCCTGAGATAAGAGGAATACATTTTATTTCCCTCTAACACTCACTCCAGATTAAGATCATAGCCTGGTGGTTTACAGAGCTTTGGCAGTGACTGAGACGTGTTTCAGGAGCTGGTTTAACCTTGGTCTGTCCAGGCTAACATTGGGATTCTTTCGATGATGCCATTCCAAAGTGGAAGGAAGAAGCAACAGCTGTGCATCAGGCCTGAGCGTTCTGCCCAGACTGTGCCTCTGCCTGTTAGCAGAGAGATGCTTCTGCAGGTCTTTCTTTGTCCTGCTGTCTGAGCCTTCTGCTGAAGTTCAAAGTTCAGTCCAAGAGATGAGGATGTTGGTGCTAAATGGTCCTGCTGCTGTGAACCCCCATTTGTACATCTGTGAGAGACTCGTGGTGTGGATGTGGGACTGAAGAAGTGTCAGGTGAAAAGCTTAACACTACCACAGCACAGAGTTTGGGGATTGCATGTCAAGGAACAGGGTACCCAGGTACTGAGCTTTCAGGTTCAGGCTGTGCTGGTGGTGTCTGCAGATTGTTTGCTCCATAATTTAGTTTCTGCTGGTGCCTGGAAGTCCAATGTCTTCTGCAATGATTATGGTGAGCTCATCTTCGTTAAACTAAACCAAATTATATCTGTCAGCAACTTCCAGTGCTGATTGTGCTGTGGCTGATGAGCCGTGCTGAACTTTTTCTTCTGGTTTTAAAAAAGGTCTTAACGTGGTCTTGCAGAGCTCAGCAAAAATCTTCTGCTGCCAAAGGTTCTCCCTATGTATTCTGATGAGTGTTAGAGTGCTTGGGTCTGGCCAGAGCTCCCACTGGGAGTTCAGAAGGGCAGCAGGCTGTCCTGGGATCAGGGCTGCAGGAGCGTGTGATGCCCCAGAACCTTGCACACAGCTGATGAAGAGCTCCTGTGTGGATGAGCCTGTGCCTTGTTTTCACTCTCCACTTGATCTTCCCAAACCGCAGTTTGGCGTTTGCTGGGACAAAGGATGATTGATAGTGGTGTGGCCCTGGAGTGCGTGGGCTGTGGGTCTGTGGCATCTGTGACATCTTCCCTGCCAGGGGTTTTTATGAGTCTCGGGGAGTCCTGTGTGGTCCAGGGGGTGTGGGGGTTTGGAGCAGTGCTGGCTGTTTCCTCTCAGGGCTGAGTCACCTCTCCTGCCTGCCCTGGTGGCATTCAGCCTGAGGAGGCAGCTTATTTTGTGCCCTCTCAGGAAAAGCTGGCTCTTTCCTAGGAACTGGTGGGAGGAGGCAAGGTCTGGCTTGTGTTATCTCCTCTCGTGTGCCTGCCAAAGAGCTGTGGCATTTAATCAGGACTGGCTGTCTCCATGCTGCCAAAGCCATGTGTGTTGATGAAGAGGGCTTGTTGATGGGAAAGGAGGCGTTGAATGGCTGTGTTAGCCCAGAGCCTTGTGATATCTTGGGCTAAGGTAAAACCCAGCCTTCAGGGCCACAGTGCAGAGCTGCCTGGTGCAGAAGAGCTGCATCTGTAGCTGCACTGTGGGTAATGTCCTGCAGCAGCTCAGCACTCCCACTCTGGAAAGTACCTCAGAGCTATTTCCGAGAGGACATGGAAAGTCCCTCAGAGTGAATTCACTGTTTGCTAATTTTAAAATCGTGTGTTGTGCTGAGAGAGGCTGCTCTCCCCTTGCAAATGAAAAGATACTGTCACTTCTGGCTTGCTAATCTTATCAGGGCACACACAGGGGAAATATGTTCTCCAGCTGGAAAGCTTAAGCCTCAAGAAAAGGAGTAAAATGGATTTCAGTTTTGCTTTCTGTTCAGGTAGACTGAAGTTTGGCTCTCAAAGGGAAACACAAAACTGAATGAGTGCAGTCTGCTTGGACATGACTTGCACTTTGCTTCAAGCTGTGTGGACCATGTGAAATATTTAAGTCTGGATTTATGGCTGCATTTTTCAGAGTCTGTAATATTTTGTGGCATTTGGATAAAGTAGTTTGGGGGGGGGGGAAGGGGCTGAAGGGTTTTTCCTTTTATTGGTGACCTTGTTTCCTGATGAGTCTGTCTGCCTGTACATTTTGAAAATCAGGCTGTGGGCATGAACCTTTAGATTCATGAGCAAAGTCTGAGAAGGGCTGCAGAAACTAAACCCAGCCCATGAAAGCAAAAGGAAAAACCTCAAAAACGGTCCCAGTGATATCCAGGAGAGGGAGTTTGTGGTTCCTCAGCTCTGGTGTGTTTTTCCTCCCACCTTTCAGTACCTCTAGCTGCCACGTCCCTCTCCTGTTTATCAACATATTGTTGTCAGTTTTCATACACCTTTTATTTATGCTTTTCATCCCACCAGTTTCCTTCCTGTGTCCTCCCCCAGGACTGGGATGGGAGGAGGGGGCTAAGGAGGAGTATACACAGGGTCAGCTTTGGCATTCCCCTTGGTTACCCCAGACAGGGCATTTAATGCAGCCTTCTTCAGTGGAAGCAGAATTAACTGAGACATAAGGAAATGAAATTGTCCAATTTTAGGAAGGAGAACTAAGTTTTAAGCTTAAACATGACATCAGTGTTTAAACTAAGTTTTGTGGGGTTCAGATCAGCTCAGCTTCTGAGGCCAAGCAACAGTCAGGTGTGGGAACAAGCTGGCTTAATCCATGCTGGAGGGAACATGCTTTCTTTGAGTTTGTTGTTGTCACTTTGGTTTTAGAGAGTTCTTTCTAAATGAAACCTGGAAGGCTGCAGAAGGTGCAAAACTCCGAACTCAAGTGGTGTTACTCAAAAGCCTGTGGTGTCAGAAAGGATGTCTATAGCCCCTTCTGGTCTGTGTGGCTTCCTGGCTCCAGAAGAACAGGATAACCAGGCATTCCCTTCTGCCCACTGTTCATACTTAGGAGATGCTGTAGAGCCCCTACTGCACCTTACGTAGGGAAAACTCCCTCTTGGAAAGTGCTGCTGGGGGCCCTGAGCCAGGGGTGTGCCCCGTGTCCTGCCCCTCCTTCCCAGCTGCAGCCCGGGAGTGTCCCAGGAGGTTTTGGTGGTGATTTTCAGCTGAGGCTGGAACTTCATCTGCAGGGTTTTGCACATTGCTTCGAGCAGAGCTGTTGGTCTTTGAAGCTCGTTCACCTGTCTCCTGCTTCACAAAGTTGTTCCTCTGAGTGTTTTATCATCGTTGTCTGTGTGGGGCACAATGCTTGAGGTGCTGTGGCAGGAACACTTGGTGCTGCTGTAGCAGGGTGACTATCCTTCTCTTTAAAACCCAGTACAGCATTTATTGGCTTCTTCTGAAGGCTTTGGCTCCGAATTCTGGGCTGATGGTGAAGTGCAGTTTGCAGCTAGCTCCAGCAGGACCAGACAATTTTCTGGTGACTGACTTGCACATGGAGGTGACCAAAAGGACCTTCTGCTTTTGGAAAAGGGATAAGACACACCTATACTTTGCAGAGGCAGAGCTGAGGCCCACAAACACATCCCAGCCACAGTCCCCGCAGGAGCTGGTGCAGCTGGCTGCCCGGACACGAGGCGATTTCCCGTCCAAACCTGTGGTGGGAGGTAGAGCCATGGGGAGTGCCAGAGAGCATGCGTGGGAGGGGATTGGAAAGCCCCGGCTGCAGAGGGTCTGCTCTTCACTTCTGAAACCAGCTCAGCCTTCTTGTGGTGGCCCAAAAAGTAATAGTTTTGACATCTGCTCCTTGGGGAATGAAAAGCTGTAAGTCACGAGCTTTGAAGTGGAGGTGTGTGCTAAGTGTGGCTCATACGGTTCTACGCTGTGAGGAATGTATGGCAGCTGGAATGCAGGTGCGGGAATTGTGGAGAGATTTGGAAAAAGCGTCCTGGAGGGTACCACAACTTCATGCTTGTTCATAGTAGAAAGCAATCAGGAGTGGCAGAACGTGTTTTTAAAAATTACAGAAAACCTGCTGCCGCTTCAAATGTGTTTTGTACTTTCCTCTGCCCTAAGAAATCACTCTTGCCTTCACACTTGTCTTCAGTACCTGAAACATTGCCTTGGTGTCCCTCTGCCAGCAATCCCCAAGTCAAACTCTGTCCAATCAGCCCTAACAGTTGATGAACAAAACTTATACACTGAAAACAAGAGTTCCTGCCCTGGGCCTGAGCAGAGGTGTGAGCCAGGCCCACAGGAACCCCCACAAGGCTTCTGCTCCTTTTGTCCTCACTCAGGGGGGCACCAGGGCACTGAGAGCAGTGAGGGTGTGTTGGGTTCCCATCCCCTCACTGCCTGGCCAGCTGGAGCCAACAGTGCCTAGTGATGCAAACTTCATTTTTGGTTTTGACAGTTTCTTTGAAGTGATGCCAAGTGAACTTGCTTGGATCTGTCAACAGCATGTCCCAGCAAGGGAGGAGTTTGTGTCTGGCACCAGCCTGTGTGATGGTCTCAGAAAGCTCCCATTCCCATTTGGCACTGGGAATTACAGACTGGGTTCCTGCTTTCCAGCCTTGTGTTGCTGGGCTCCATGCAGAAGCACAAGGACTGGGTGTGTGGTCACCCTGTGCTGGGTAGCCTGACTCACCTGTGTGGGAAAAGGTTCAAGCAAGCCTAGCATAGAACCAGCTTAGGACTTCCCTGTCAGGAGGAACTGCAGCACAGAAGGGCACGGGGACTTCAGAGTAGCATGTGGCAGCAGAGAGCAGGCGCAGGCCTTCCCAGGCATTTTTCCCTGGCGAAGGCTGCGAGGAGTTGTGAGAAAGCTGAGAAAGAATTAAAACAATTACTATCTCCACTTGCTGCACCTGTTGCTAGGCAAATGTGGAATGTGTTATGGAGATCTGTTTACCAAAGGGTGGTGCTGTTTTGGTTGGTTGACCAATTAGGTCAAAGCTGTATTGCATAGGCTGGAAGGGGTTATGGGTTTCTTAAGAATATAGTATTAATATAGAAGAATAAAGCAGTGGTTCAGCCCTCTGCATCATGCAATCAGTGCTAATTACACCTGCGTCAGGGGGACCCCCATGTTGACAGGAGCAGGACATCCCAAAGCACCTGCCTTGTGTGCCACATTCCCATCTTGCAGGCTCTTGAGCCCCTGGGAACTGACAGAGATGCACAAAGCAACCGATGCTTCTTAACACAAAGGATTCAGGTTCCCTCAAAATTCTCTCTTTTACACTGGAGACACTTTTCAGTGTTTTCTCTACAATTCCATGGGCCCACCCTTTTCCTTGTAGCCAGGCTACTGTGTCCAAGAAACCAAGTGCTGCACATGGCAGTGCTGGGGCTGGAGACCACCCAAGCCCTCGTAGCCACCACTGTGCCCTGTGTCATGGCAGCTGGCTTTCCTCTGCCATCATGGTAGTTTTGCTTACTTCTTGTAGCTCCCTTCCAGCTGCCAAGCCCTTGAGCTGTCTGCTTATGGTTACTGTTGCTGTGCTTAGAGGAGACGAATGGAGTGACTGTCCATGACCAGAGGACTTTGCAGGAGAGCTGCACTGTGCAGTTCATTCTGAGCCTGTCCTGCTGTCCCTTGTCCCTCTGCCAGCCCTGCCCTTTGCTGTGGCCTTCCCACAGGCTTTGGCAGAGGTATCTCACAGCAGCTGCTCCAACAGTGGCATTTCCCAGCTGCCTGCCTTGTCCCTTCACTGGAGGGGGAGCCCGGTGTCATGCTGGTGGATTCCTAGCATGGTTACAAGACCTCCAATAAAAAACTGGCCATGTGTGGATGTGGCAGGTTATGAGCGGAGCAGCCAGGCAGCAGGGGCATGTCCTGCTCCACCACCAGAGTATGGAGATAATGATTTCCAGCAGAAGCCTCTTCCAGAGTTGAAATTGAATTTAGCAATACCCTGAGGTGAAATGGTGATCAGGTTAAACTTCAGTTTTCCCCATTGGCTGAGGGAGAAGTAGGGAAGCAGGCTCATCCTGGCATTGCATAGAACCAGAGAATATTCCAAGCTGGAAGTGATTGACAAGGATCATGCAGCCCAGTTCCTGGCCCTGCACAGGACACCAACACAGACCCCCCAACAAGCCCACCCTGGGCATCCCTGGCAGCGCTGTCCAAAGGCTCCTGGAGCTCTGGCAGCCTCGGGGCCGTGCCCATTCCCTGGGGAGCCTGGGCAGTGCCAGCACCCTCTGGGGGAAGAACCTTTTCACAACATCCATTCTATCCCCATCCTGACACAAGTCCAGCCATTCCCTTGAGTCCTGTCACTGGCACACAGAGCAGAGATCAAGAGCTGCCCCTCATGAGGAAGCTTCAGAGCTCAGTGTGATCTGCCCTCAGCTTCCTTAGGAATGATCACTGTGTGCTCCAGGGATCAGCTGCCCTTATTAAAACCCACTTTTCCCTCTGTATGCCTGCACTCCCCTGCACAGCTGCAGTGCAGAGTGCTGGCTTGCTGTCTGGGATGAAACAGCCTCATCCTGCTGCCAGAGTGTTCAGAGAGAAACCTTGTCTGAAAATACTGCAAATTTAAATAATGTACAGCTTTTCTGCTTTCCTGATACTGAGGTGGGAGATTCCCAGTAGAAACATGCAGCTCTATTTGCTAGTAGGCCTGCAGGCAGATGAGAGAGCTCAACACCTTTGAGCAGCCTGGAGAAGAGAAGGCTCTGGGAAAACCTCACTGCAGCCTGTAAGTGCTTAAAGGGGGCTTGTAAAAAGATGTAGAGAGACTTTTTACATGGACAGATAATGACAGGAAAAGGGGGAGTAGTTTTAAACTAAAAGAGCAGAGATTTAGATTAGATGTTGAGAGGAAATTCTTCCCTGTGAAGGTGGTGAGGCCCTGGCACAGGTTGTCCAGAGCAGCCGTGGCTGCCTCATCCCTCAGAAGTGTCCAAGGCCAGGTTGGATGGGACTTGGAATGACCTGGGATAGTAGAAGGTGTCCCTGCCCACGGTAGCAGGGTGGAATGAAATTGGAATGAATTTAAGGTCCCTTCCAACTCAAACCATTCCATTTTTCTGTGATTCTGATTTCCCTCACACACAGTCCCTGACTCTGATCCTCTTGGTTGCCCTGATCCTTCCATGAGCTGTGGTGTCTGGTTTTCTAACCTTTCCAGTGAGCTCCCAGAGAATGACCTCTCTGATGGTGGTGGGTGATGGGCAGGCTGCTGTGGGGTTGTGTCTCTGCTTATTATTAGGGAAGGAAATTTATCAATCAGCAGCTTTGGTTTTAATTCAGTGGGAAGAACCAGGTGTTGCTGAAGGCTGTTAACTGCCTCATTTGATTTTCCTGGTCCTACTGTTGGATGCTGTAGGCTGGTGTGTGCCTTGCTGGGTGAGCCATTGACTTCCAGCTCCACTTTAATTCTTCCATGGCTGTCCCCTCTCTCTGATGCCTTTGCAGCTTGATTTCCACTCTGGTTTCCCTCTGGGAGAGTGCCTGCTCTTGCCTAGTCCCACTCACAGCCATAGATGGCTTTCTAGAGCTCCCAAAAACTTTCCAAGCAAGTGCCTGAATGTGAGTGGTGCTTATCCCTGTAGCAGAAGCTACAGCTGTGGGTTGGGAAAGACATAAACAGGAGGATTGCCCCATTTCTGGGGGAGTGGAGTGTGGCAGATCAGGCCCAAGTGCCAACCCCTGCTCTTGGCTCCAGGGTGGGTTGGACTTCTTCCAGGAGTGATACCATCCATCTCTGTTCTGACACCCACGTGGGGCAGGAGGAACAGGGGTTTCCAGAAGAGCCTGAAACTGTTTATACAGAAATGTTTGGATCTGTGCTGGCTGAAGCTTCTGGGTGTCTTTAACTATTTACATGCAGAACAGTTGCTCTTTGAGCTCCTTCCCGTGCTGCAGGCAGGGCTGCCCACTCTTGGGCATTACATTGTGGTGCAGAGGGGAATCAGGATGGAGAATAAATGCTGGGAGGTGGGGAGTGTGGAGGGGGTGGTAGTTTCACACCCATGTGTTGGCATGGGAAACCATAAGTTTAAAATACTCCCTTTTAAAATAGTTGCCTCTGCAGCAAAGTTTCCTTCTTTCAGCCAGACCATCTGTTCTGCCAGTGCTTTGTGGGTCATGGGGTAGATGTTACTGGGTGTTTCTAGAACATGAGAGCAGTAGGTGGGTAGAAAAAAGGTCTCACTCACTCTGAGTGAGTGCGATAAAGGCAGGCACTTGGCCTCCTCCTCCTTCTCCTCCTCCTCTGCAGGCAGCAGCGTCCGTGCTGGCAGCAGTGCCCTCCAAAGCCTGCTGGCTGGCCAGTCATCTCTCCAGGGGCACACGGTGAAACTCTGAGCTTAAGTTACTCACTTAAAGCATAAAAAGGAGAGAGTGACCAAGAAGCCGGGGTGGAGTTACTGCTGGTTTCACTTTCCACTTCCTGATGTGTGACAGGGTGAGGTTTGTGTGTGTTCCCCTAGAAGGCAACAGAGATCCATTGTGACCAAGTTTTCAAACATCTGGGTTCAGATGGCTGCATTAAAAAAGCTCCTGGTTGGATTTTTTTTCTGTTCCTACCATGGCAGGAGACTTCAGTGCTCTTACATTTTAATTTGAGTTTTGATCTGCATATTCATGGTGTTTCCAATGCCTTGTTTCAGCTGGTGGGTGTATGACAGGAAGGTTTAATCAGTTTGGAAATGGCACAGAAGCAGTGGCATGTTCCAGCATTCCATTTAGCCAGCACTGTTGCCAAAGAGTCTACTGAGGACAGAGGATCACGTTGCCCTGGTCGTTTGTTCAACCTCTCTGGCCATCATCCAACCCTGAGTCTGGCTGCAGAGGCAATTGCTTGTGTGCAGGGACTGGTAAATGAAACAGTTTAAAAATATTTTTCTTTCTGCTTGAAAAATGGTATTCTAATTCAAATGTGAAGATACAATCAGACAGCTCAGCCTGGCATGTGATGAGCTGTCATGGGGCCTATGCCTCAGCTGACTGATAACCATTACAGTGGAAAAACTACCCAAATTATCCTGCTGAGGTAGTGGCTCACTCCACTCAACCTGCATCAACGTGTCTTCTCCTGGCAGAGCCATAAATGGAGTTTCCCGTTGTTATCTTGGCCATCAAAGCAATAATTTGAATTTTTAAAAAGTCATTGTAGCATCTTTTAAATAGAAGTTGAGGCTACGTAGGTACCCAAAACTGGGGTAACCTGGAGGTCACACGATGAGTCAGCAGCTCAGAGGGATCAGCATGACTAAGGTCTGAGTGTAGTTTGGTAAATCCAGTGTTTGTCTGTAATAGGGTATAAACCCTTGGGGTTGTGCCCATTACAGAACCTCCATGAGCCTTTTATTTGAGGACAAATATCTCCTGTATGTTCCTTCACAGGCTCATGATGAAGTCTGCCCTGAATTCCCGCTGACTTGTGAAGGCTGTGGGAAGAAGATTCCCAGGGAGAAGGTATCCATCTGACTCTGTGCCCTGGGGGTATTTGGTGTCCTGATGGGCTGAACTTGGCATTCTGGCATCAGGGAGGTACAGAGTCCATTAGGAAATGAAGTGGGGAAAACAACTGAGTGGCAGCTGTTAATGTGGATGTGAGTTTTCCATAAGGATGGGTGTGAGGTAATGTGGCTCAGGGGCACTCCAGGTCAGTGTCGGTGCTGCCACTGCCACCTCCCTTGGAACCATGTACGGGAGCAGAGCCTCTGTGGGAAAAGCACACTCATGGGTTTATGTTCTGTGTGAGCAACTGCATCGACTACTGCTGCAGTTTTGGAAAGAGAGCCCATCTCCAGCTGTATTAATTGATATCTAAGTAATAATCTAATGGAATCCATGCCTATAGCATTTCCAGGCTGCTGGCTCCTGGGACAAGGCTCAAAAGTCTGAAAAATTCAAGTTTTGGGAAACATTTTCAAAAAGCACATGCATCTGAAACCATCTTGCCTTCTACAGGCAAATATTTTTAGTAGCAGTGTTGGAAAAAGCCCTTTAGCAGGGCAGGGCAAGAGAAGTGGCAAAAAGAGGAGCAAAAGAGTTCTTCCAAATGGGCAGCATAAGGAGGGGCTAGGGGTGGTGGTACAGCCCACCTTATCTGCAGGCTGGGGTTTGGGGTACAGCCCAGCTTATCTGCAGGGGGGAGCTGAAGCTCTGCAGGAAGCCAGCTCATGGGGTCCCCATGGGTGATCTACTCTGGGTTTAAATATTAACTCCTGTGTTTATTTTTCCAATCTCTTGTTCATTATTTTGTTGCCATGTTAACTCAGAGTAACCCACTCATTACACAAGCCAGATGGATCTAGAAGCCTTTAAAAAAGTGGTTTCAAATTAGTTTTAATTGACATCTGTTGTGGCAGATGTAGGAGTTAAGTGAGGAGGGAATATGGTGGTTGTTCAGAGCAGAGCTTTGGTATCTGATGGTGAGGGGTGTACTAAACCCAAGCTGAAGCTGTGACAGTGCTCCTTGGATTAATCATGCGCTGTGTGGGAATCTGAGCAAGTTATCTCAGTGCTGAGGGGTTAGTGGCACCTCTGTAGAAATGTAATGCTGGGATGGAGGTAAAAATAGCAACCTGTAGCATGTCCTTACCAGAGTTGTGTGAAGTGCCCAAGAAGGATGTGTCCTTGTTTCATGAGATTGTTGCCTGTGCCTCCCATTCTTCAGCCCTCAGGGAAGCTCATTATTCTGCATCCGCAGCTTGTACCTGTAGCCATTGCTTTTTCACTCTTGCATATGCTTGTGAGCAGTGAGACCTCCCAGCCATCAAGAGAAGGAGAAATTAGGCTTTCTTCAGGTGTCAGGGCTGTATTTGTATTGCGGTGAAAGTCATGCCTGGTGGCGGGCAGGGCCCAGGTTTAGTGGGCACTGTGACAGCTGGTGATTAGCCGTAGCTTGGCCATCCTTCAGCTTGGCTGTAGTTTCCCAAATGTCAGTGGGATGGAAAGGGAGCACTAGGGACACATAATACTAATACTGCCTTCCTTCCTCCCTTTCCAGTTTCGGGACCATGTGAAGACGTGTGGCAGATCCAAAGTACCTTGCCGGTTCGAGGCTGTGGGCTGTGCTGAGGTGGTAAGGACTCCTCTCTGGGTTACCTTGGCGCTTTTCAGTCCCAGCATTAGAGTTGCTGCAAACTGCTGTTACCCAAACTGTCACATCTGTTTTCCTTCAGGTATTTGATTAAACCCATTGCACATGGAGCTTCACATCATCTGCTGTGCAGAGTCTGGGCGTCCCAGGAATTAAATTCCTGTGGAAGGAAATCTCCTACTTTAAGAGCACTCTAAGTGCTTTGGGACTGTGGTGGTTATGCTTCTTTCAGGGGGAATGGCTTCACACTGCCAGAGGTCAGGTTTAGATGAGATTTTTAGAAAGAAATTGTTCTTTGTGAGGGATGGGAGGCCCTGGCACAGCGTGCCCAGAGGAGCTGTCCTTGGATCTCTTGGACAGGATGAGCTTTAAGATCTCTTCAAGAAAGTGTGTAATGACTTGTGATTACCGTGATTCTGTAAGCAAAGTACTGGAGCCAGGCCATTTCTCTATGTCACTTAGTTCTTGCAGGTCCCCCTGGTTCAAATAAATCCCTCCTCCAGGAGGTTGTGTGAGGCTTTGTCCTTTGTTGCTGTTAGGTACATCTGACAGAGTTTTTCTGGGAGGAAGGCAGAGCAGACTAGTACAGCTGGGGGAAGCGTTTAGCATCCCTCATTGTATGTAATTTGAAGCATTTCTAAAACTAAACAAAAACCCAAACCACCCCCACCAAAACACATTTTTAAATTATTTCATTGGTTTCTCCCCTATAAATTATAAATTATAAATCTAAAAATGATGTTGTGACCTGGATAGGAGGAATTTGTTCTGTGGATGGTGACAGTGTAGCTGCACATGCTGAATGGGGGATGTATTTCTCTTCATGTAGGTGGAAAATGAAAAGCTCCTGGAACATGAAAGGAAGTGTTTGGCAGAGCATCTCTACATGCTTCTGAGCTCTGTGCTCAGCCTCAAGACTGGTGCTGGGGACCTGAAACCCCTTCCTGTTCCTTCCTCATCACAAAACAGCTCCCCACTTCTGGCAGCAAACTCACTGTGCTCGGAGTCGGAGCTCTCCCGGTCCCTGGAGCTCTTGGGAAGGTGTGAGGCCCTTGAGAGGAAAACAGTTACCTTTGAGAACATTGTCTGTGTGCTTAACCGGGAGGTGGAGAGAGTTTCCCTGACAGCTGAAGCCTACAGTCGCCAGCACCGGCTGGACCAGGAGAAAATTGAAACACTGAGCAACAAGGTGTGTAACTGCTCACCTGGGCTTTCCAGCACTCCCAGCAGAGGCTGTTTCCTGTTTCCTTTCCGTGTCATGAGCTAGCAAAGCTTCAGCACTCGACCCTGAAACTCCACAAATCTGAAGGCAGAACTAAAATACCCGTTGTGCCTGTGCCCAACCCTCAGCAGCTCCCTGGAAAAGCTGGGAATTTAACTGACCTGTGTAAAGCATCAGACCTCTGTTAATTATCAAACTGGGCAAGATACCGAGGGGTTCTTCCTCAGCAAAGTTTTCTGACAACAGCCAGAGCACCCAGAATTTCGCTGCATCTCCTTGTGCTGCATCTCACTGAATCTGTGGGGCTGCTCACCTTCCAGACTTTTCCAAAGGAGTGCTGCCTTTGCCAAAGGAGTGCCATCAATGCTGCTGCCTGCAGCAACAGGCTGGAGGTGTGAAGGAGCTGCCTCCACCAGTCTGCTCCAGCACAATGCCTGTGGAGGGCTCCTAGTGTTCCTGCACCTGGAGCTGTGCAGTTTGCAGCGTACCTGCGCTCTCTGGGCAGCTGATCTGGCGTGACACTGTGTGAGCTGGCAGGGATGAACCCTCCAGAGGGTGTAGGTTCTTTTCTTTCATAATTTAGTTTTGTCACATTGCTGAGTTATTGGGGATTTTTTTCCCCATTCTCACTTCTTGTGCTGCTCAGCCAATGGAGCAGCTCCTTGGAAGGAGTTTTACATTGTCTACGGGAAAGTTCCCAGCTCAAGCACTAAGCTGTATTGATGGATCTTCTCCAGAGTGACAGGGTGCAGACAGAAGCTTCAGTGAATTGGCTTATGTTGCTTGGTTTCTCCCTCCCATGCTCCCTGTCCATTCTGGAGAAAGTCTCTCATAAGAAGCAGTCCCGAGAGGATGCCGGGCTCTGTTGGGGTTTGCCGGCTGAGCCTGCGTGTTTCTAACTGCACCGTGTGTCCCACTGAGCAGGTCCGGCAGCTGGAGAGGAGCATTGGGCTTAAAGACCTGGCCATGGCTGAGATGGAGGAGAAGATCCGCAACATGGAGGCTTCCACCTACGATGGGGTTTTCATCTGGAAGATAACGGAGTTTGCCCGGAAGCGTCAGGAGGCGATAACAGGCCGCTCTCCTGCCATCTTCTCTCCAGGTGTGCAAAATCCCCAAAATCTTTTGCATCTCAGCTGCGTGTGGGTCTCATGACAGGTCCTTTTCTTGGGAAATGTTGCCAAGGCCAGGCTGAGAAAAGAAATTTTCCATGTGGAAGGAGGTGTTTTGTTTTGGAGGGTGAAGCATGCAGACCAGTGCTGTTCCAAGAGGGAAGAGAGGGCTGAGAGGAGAGAGGTGCAGGCTGTGGATGGGATGAGAAAGGGAATTGGCTGTAATTGTTTGGTTTGCATTAAATGTAAAGACAAGGAAATACCAGCTGATATCTGTGTTAAAGAAAAGGAAGTGGAGATTCTGCGTGCAGTGTTGTGAGGACAGAGTGCCACGGGGTTTGGAAAAGGCCAAAATCTTGAGTTCAAAACAGCAAGTTGTACAAGGAAGGTTCATTCAGGGCCTGATCCGCCACAAGCCAGGGTGAAGCTCATCAGTCGGGAGGGGGGAAGGGGGAGGGCCTCACTGGGCTTTTGCTCTGCTCCTTGCCTGGGCATGGGAGAGCAGGATGCCCAGCTGCATGGTCACTCTCCCTGGCTACTCCCACCACTCTAGCCATCTTTCCTTCTGTTCCTCGATGGGTTTTACATTCAAAGGGTGATGGGAGTGCTGAGAAGGCCTAGAGGGGCAAGTGGGGATATTCTCCTTGGACTAGCAAAGGGGTCATCTGTCCTGAGAGCCTTGGGGTGAAGCAGGTGGGGAGGAAGGAGCAGAGGAAATGAGCTGGGCATTTCCAAGAGGGACGCAGTGACAAAGACCCGATCTGTTGCTCCTCACCCTGTGGAAGAGCAGCGTCTCTGCTATTCATAGTCTGCCTGTTGGGAAAAGCACCAAGTCCTGCAGTAAAATATTGGCTGTGACCCCTGATCTCTGCCTGTGCCTGCTGAGCCTCTCCAGTCCCAGATGTACCGCTCTGTGCTGCTGTGGGAGGGTAACTTGTGGCAGGTCCCCTTCCAAGCTGTGACCCCACATAGGTCTAGTGTCACACCACAGCCATTCCCAGGACTACTGGGGAAGGAAAGTGCCTGACATCCCATCCCAGCCATGTCCAAGCCATGCCGTGGGGATCCAAATGAGAGTTAAAGTTCACTTGCTTGAGCCCCTGCCCAGATCAGAGGCACCAGCTCACAGTGGGAGTGTTGAGGGTGCTCTGCCGGCCAGGTGCTTTATGGAGGGGGTTTGTTCCTGGTCACCGGTGTTACTGCCATGAACCACCGCTCCTTCAGCACTGGGGTGCAGGAGGATTGGCCCAACTCTGGGGCAGATCTTCCCTGGTAGTGAGGGGACAGCCAGGGGACTGGCGGCTGTTCTGTGCACAGCATCTGCTCTGGCCAGGGGCTGCACTGCCTGGCCTTGGGCTTTCCAGACCACCTCTGGTGCAGCCCAGACTCGGCTTCTCCCAGATTCCAAACTTCAGAGCCCTCAGAGTTCAGAGAGATCTGCTGGTGCCAGGCTGTGCTGCATTGGACTCTCACTGTGCCTGTTCCACACTTCTCTAACAGCTTTCTACACCAGCAAGTACGGCTACAAGATGTGTCTGCGCGTGTACCTGAACGGGGACGGCACCGGCCGCGGGACCCACCTGTCCTTGTTCTTTGTGGTCATGAAGGGACCTAACGACGCGCTGCTGCGGTGGCCCTTCAACCAGAAGGTGGGTCTGGAGCTTAGCCCACTGTGTCCATCTGCAGCCTCTCTGGTTTAGCACCCACTTGAGCTTCTCAGCACTGTCACTCCTGCCTGCTTGGCAACGCAGAGGAAGGGCTCTGTATTGGCTGCCCTGGGAGTTCCCCAGGTGTGCTGAGACCACCAGCTGTTCTGTGGGGCAAGGGGGTGACATGGGCTGTTTGGAACCGCACAGAGCCTCTGCAGGGGTTGAGGGCAAGGGAAGGTTGTGGCAGCCTGAGAGCTCAGGGGCAGCAGGTGCTCACTCCCTGTCAGGAGCTCAGATCCCAGCTCCTGGGTACTGCAGGTTTGTGGAACGCGTGGAGGCTGAGTGAGTGGGCACAAGCAGATGCAGAGAGGACAACAGCCCTCTCTGCAGGCTCAGGGAAATACCTGAGTGTCGGTTCTGAGAGCAGAGTGTAGATTTTCAGTCAGTCTGACAGACTGTGCTGCCACAGGGAAGTTTCCAGTAACAAGCAGGATGTGGGGATGGGGAAGATTTCTACAGGACATTACTGAGGTGATGTTCTCTGCTGGTCCCACTCAGAGGCATTTCTCTGATTTGCAGGTGCACAGGGTGGCTGTGGCTGCTGGTACCTGCATGTGTCACAGCAGGTCACTGGGCTGGGCTTCCATGTGTCTTTTATTCAGCCACTCCCTTATGCTTTCACCTTTCCCCACAGGTCACCCTGATGCTTCTGGACCAGAATAATCGGGAGCACATCATCGACGCCTTCCGCCCTGATGTAACATCCTCATCCTTCCAGCGCCCTGTCACGGAGATGAACATCGCCAGTGGCTGCCCCCTCTTCTGCCCCGTGTCCGTCATGGAAGCCAAGAACTCCTACGTGCGGGATGATGCCATCTTTATTAAAGCCATCGTTGATCTCACAGGCCTCTAACCCTCCTGACCTTGGAGCAGTGAGCATGGAACCAGCACTGCCCAGGGCATCTCCCACTTGTGCTGCACCTCAGGCAGGTCTCAGAGCAAGAGAGAGGAAAAGCCCTTCCTGAAAGGGACCTTTGCTCTGAGTGGAAATGAGGTGTCTGATGGGAGCCCTCTTTACTGAGGGTTGGGTGGACACTGGCAGGCTGTGGAATATGGAAGATTCCCTGCAGAGACTTGGATGTCTGAACTGCTGCTCTCTGGACTCCAGTGGAAACCAGTGCAGCTCTTGCTCTACCAGCTTAGCCGACATCCACAGCTCTCTGTAGTAAAACAGTGGTTTGCCCTGCCTGAGCTCCACCTCCTGTGGATTTTGGCTCAGCTATCTAGGATTTCCTTCTGAGATCTCCGTGTTTCTCGAAGTTGTGCGCTGTGGGGTGCCATGGCTTTGCACTGCTGGTTGCTCCACACCCCGGGAGACAAGGAGGGTGTGTGACAGCTGCAGTGCCAGCTGGGCAAGAGAGACACAGACTGGTTTGATGCCGTTGCTGTGTTAGGAGGGTGCTGAGCCCAGCTGCAGGGCAGGGGAGCCCTGAGTCCAGCCTTGCTGGGTGTGTGATGGGTGGTGTGTCCTGGAGTGTGGAATGGGGCAGGAGGTGCTGCTGCCCAGGAGGGACCTTGGGGCAGCACCAGGGAGGCCTTGGGGAAGAAGTGAATCTGTTGTAGAGATTGTCCCTCCTGTGCCAGGAGAGGAGGGTGACACAGAGCTCGGTGGGCACCCTGAGAGTTCCACGCCCTGCCCCTCTCTGCCCTGTGTGCCGAGCAGCACTGGGTGGGATGGGTGCTGTGCTGGGAGCTGTCTTTGCTCATAGGCAAAGAGAACTGGCTTTGTTCCCACGGTGGGACAGCTCCAGCAGCCTTCAGCTGCTGAGCTCCACATCCATCTGTGGCTGCACTGTCCTGTCTGTCTGGGCACTGCAACCTTGGGCTGTGGGATGTGTACTGTCTGCCCATGCAGTGGGCACTGCTGGCCAGCCCCTGCACTCTCAGCACCTGCAGTCATCAGCAGCAGGTCTCCCTCACTGTTCCTCCCCATCCCTGAGCTGTTCCTCCACTTGGCCCCCCATTGTTGAATCTGCAGCCAGCTGGGTAGGATCTGGGGGCTGGAGAAGTGAAGTGTGCTGTCCCTTTTCTGTCCCTGGATTCCTTCCCTCTGGGCAGCACATGTTCAGCAGCCATGAGAAGGTGTCTCGGTGTTAGTGGGGAAGAACAGGCTGCCACATCCCTGCATAGTGCCCTCTGCAGCTTTATTGTGGCCATGGGTAGCTCTGGATTGGCCCTGATCCAGGGTGTTGCCTCCTTTGCCTGGGCTTCCCACACCCCTGTCAGTGGCTGAACGTGCCACAGGAGATGTTTTGTTGATGACAGGAACGAGCTGTGAACACCCTGCAGTGATCAGGGGCCCTGGCTGGCTCTTGTGCTGCTCCTCGGGCAGTGGGGCTGGAGCACGATCACCCTCAGTGGCTGCCAGGGATTGGCCCTCCACTGCCAGCAGCTCCTGCCAGGTGCCCAGCCCGGGTCTGATGGCTGCAGAGCCTGCCAGGCTTGTGATCTGCTCACACCTTGGCTCTGGCACAGCCACTCTGAGGGGTCCAGAACACCATCAGGCTCTGCCCTGGCAGGGAGCCCTGCAGGGTCTGGCTGTCCCCCCATGTGCTGGCACAGCCCTGACCTGCCCCTGGGGCTGTTTGGAATTTCCCTGCTGCTGCCCAGGAACTCAGGGGCCTCTAACCCTCCTGACCTTGGAGCAGTGAGCAAGGAACCAGGAACTTGGAGCAGTGAGCATGCCCAGGAACTCGGGGGTGCCCAATGCCCTGCAGGCTGAGCTGGACCCTGGCCCAAGCTGAACTTCTTGCACCCACGGCTGCTGTGCTGGCCAGGTGCTCTCCAGACAGGTGCTGGGGTGACCTGTGAGCCCCCTTTGGAATTGCTGCATGGAACTTCTCACATGTGTGTGCAGGGTCTGGGGACAGACCCAGCCCCTTCTGTTGGGGGAGTGGGACAGAAGCTGGTGACAGCACAGCCTGAGGTGGGAGAGGGGTCACAGGACCCTTCCTTTTGTGCAAAGCCCCCTCCAGCCTGTCCCAAGGGACAGATCAAGCCCTGTGTTGCTGCTCTCACCCTGTGCCTTATGAGGAAAATCCAGGCTAGCAGAGCCCTGCTCTCATCTACAGCAGCTCCCCAGGGATGCTTGGAGAAGCCTGGGAAGGGAGAGGAAGGTGAGCTCTGCTCATAGAATTTCTGGGAGTTAAGTGTCATGTGGGGGGGAGCTTGTTCTGTGTTGATCAGAATGTCTGCTCATGGGGTGCTGCCTGCAGCGGGGCTGGGGGCTCTGGCCAGGTAGTGCCAGGAGGGACTGTGGAGACACTGGCTCAGCTGGGGAGATCTGGGCTGCTTTCAGGGTGGGAGCTGGTCCTCCTGCCCCAGCACATGTTTGGAAGGACTGTGGGAGAGTCGATGCTGCAGCAAAGCTCAGGCTGAGCTCTTCAGGCCATGGGCTTACTGCAGGAGGGGAAACGTGGCCTGTCAATCCCTCCCACTGGGAGCTTTTTCTTCCCCACCCTTCTGGTAGTGCTGATGCTGTCCGGGCCTTTTTTGGCTCTTAGCAGCTCTGGAGCTGGCAGCAGGAATTGTGCTTATGTGCTGCAGGCAGGGGCCCTGTCCTGGGCACAGCTCTGCCAGCCTGGCAGCCACATGGACAAACGCTGGACACAAGCCACCCCTGGATTTTTGTAGGGGTTTTTTTTCCCTTTTGACTACACTGTCAGCCTGGCACTGTGAACTGGGTTTTGTTTTCCTTGAGGGTGTAGTATGGTCAGAACCACTAATAAAAGCTGTTTGAACAGCATCGCTGTGTATGAGCCAGGGGGTCCTGGGCACAGCATGGGGGAGGATTGCGTCAGGGTAAGGGGTTTCTGTGCTGGGGGATTCATTCTGTGCTGGGAACTCTCCCCAGCTCCTGTGTCCCTGCAGGAGATTCTCAGACAAGGAGGGAACGGCGGGGGGGGGGGGGGGTCTGTAATGGGAAGGGAAGGAGCTGGGGTCTGGCTGCTGGAGCTCCACTGGGCAAAAGGCCAGTGGGAGCCAGTGCAGCAGTGCTGGGCCAGTGGTTCCAGTGGTTCTACTGCTGCTAAGGCAAATCCAACACTCCTGTTCCTGGGTTGTAACAGCTCTGAGCTCCTCCAGAACAGGCTGCTTTATCCCTCACTGCTGTTGGGAGCCCAGTGCCTGCAGGATGCCTGTTCCTGCCCCTCCCAAGCTGCAGCACCAGCCCAGGGAATAAACCTGAGGGCAGCAGCCTGGTGGCCTTTACTCACTGTGTATGGAAGAGAGAAATGACCATGGGCAAGGAATGACCATGGGCACCTGTCCCCTCTGGGAAGCCCCCAGATCCCCTTCATACCACAGCAGCTGCTGCACCAGGGAGACGCAAAGGGCAATGAGGGGACAGTGGCATTGCAGCTCAGGAGGCTGCTGTGGCACAGGAATGCCAAACAGCATTGGAGGGCTCTCTGCTTACCCCTATTCCGTGCCTGTTAGTGCTTGGAAAAACATAAATCCAGGAGGGATCTAGCTGCTGGCCTGTCCTGGAGCCTGCAGTGTTCAGCCCTGGCTGCCATGGGTGCTTGCTGCCCTCAGGCCATCCCCTGCCTCTCTCCTGTTGCTCACAGCTCTACCCACACGCCCCCCGCCAGGGCAGGTAACCACAGGCTGGGCAGCAGCTCCTGCAGTGCTCCAGCCCAGCCCTGTGACAGTCCTGGCCTCAGCTCTGCTTCAACAGCGCAGTGCTTAGAAAAACAAGCTCACATTGCAGAGATGCTTTAGCAGAGTATTTATTCGATGCCAGAGTGAAGAGCAAAACTCAGTACAAACAACACCTCAGTGCCTTGCTTGCTGCTGCACCGAGCCATGGGTGGAGAGTTCACAGTTGGGGGAGGAAGGGGAGGCCGTTCCTTCACTGTGTGACTGGACAGAGTAGGATGTGGAGCCTGTGTGCACACACAGGAAGGAACCCCTAATTTCATGACAGAAAACCTGAGTACGGGGGTTTTGGATGAAGGTGGGGCACAGCAGGACACAGGTGCTGACCCTCCTGCTGCAGAGGCTGTTAAAGCCATCAGTGCCATTGTGACAGAAGATGCCACCTCTGTCAGGTTTATCAGCAACCCCAGATTGGGAATGGCACAGGCACCTGCACTGGAGCTTCCAGGGGGGCCCCAAAATGCCTCCCCCTGTGGTTCCTTCCCAGCCCTGCTTCCAGGAGTGACAGCAGCTCCTCAGGACCCCGTCTAGGCCAGGTCAAGATCAGGAGCTTCATTTTAGGCTCTGACATTTGGGTACTTGCTACAGGGACAGAAGCTCAAGGGACAGACAGTGAACACCACTGAGTCCATAATAACTCCAAGTGACCATCCCCACTGCCTGTGGGGTCCTGGAGGAGCTGACCCCCTCCATGGTGGGTCAGCCCCAGGGACAGGGAGCTTATTCAGCTGTCAGGAGGGCAGCAGCTGCAGGCAGGAGGGCTCCATCCCCATCACCTGCAGGAGAATGAATACCTGCAGCACTTGTGGGTGCCTACACCTATTCACAGAGAACATACCAAAAGAACCTAAAGTGCCATGGGTAGCATGGGCAGGAGGTAAGCTGTCCTCATGGGTACCCCAGAAAGGGACAGCAGATCCCCCACAATAAATACGTTCCCGATCCATAGCTTATTGAAGTGCTACTCAGAGGAAGACAGAGGCAAAGCCAGCACCATGTGACCACCAGCCCTCCCCCCTCCCAAGTTTGGAAACTGGCAATACCAATACACAGACCCTGGGGCCAGTCAGGCTCCCAGCCCTGGCCCTGCTGCCCCCTCACTGCCCCCAGTCCCTGCTGCCCTCCTGGGCAGAGGTGCCATGGGGAAGAGGCACTTGACATTCCGCAGCAGCCAGACGAGTTGCCCATGGAGCTTTGGGACAAACACACATTAATAAAACGCCAATATTAGGAGAGTCCTGCAGTCAGGCAGCACAGCTGCACCGTGGCTCCTGCCACTTTGCAGCTGGTGGCTCCCAGTGTGGCTGGCCACGTACCCAGCTCACACAGGCCCACACTGGACGTGCCTCAGTGTCCCCTGTGCCAGAGCTCACCCAGAGAGCTATGCCCAAGTAGCGATGCTGGTGAGAAGCTGTGGGAGCCCACCCTGCAGTGACCAGCTCAGCTGCTGCCCAACAGAACCACAACAGGGCCCCAGCTCTTATGTCCTGTCTGAAGCCGATGCTTCAAGGAGGAGGCGATTCCTGCTGCCAGGGCCCCTCCTGGCTCAGCCATAGGATCTGTGTGCCTAGAGCTCATCTCTGTGCAGGGCTCAGGGCTCTGTGAGATCAGAAGGAGGTGCTGCAGTGAGGAAGCTGCAGGAGCAGATGTACCTGGGTTCAGCTTTTCTGGTTCAAGAGCCAGGAGAAGAGCAGTTTCCTGGGCCGAGGCCTCCTGGCCTGCCGGATGCGCACGGCCCGTGGGGACCGCCACACCTTGATGGTGGTGTCATCACTGGCTGTCAGCAGCAGCTCCTGCTCCACCGGGCTGAATGCCACTGAGTTCACCACGTTGTCATGCTGCAGCTTGGCCAGGCAGATGTTGTAGTGCCGGTCCCAGATGTAGCCGTGTCGATCCTCTGCCCCGCTGGGGTGAAGAGACAGTGGTCAGGGTGTCCCACAGGTCCCAGTGTCAGCCCAGCAGCCCCAACACCCTGCCCTTCCCTCTCCTGTCCTTCCACAGGGAGGGGGGCAGAGGGTACCCAAGGCCCTGTCTCCATGAGCTTCATACTTCACAGGCAGCTCCCTCTGGGATCCAGGGCCCCTCAGCTCACCCCGCAGCACCTACAGCCCCAAGAAGGGCATTTGCCACCTGCCACCAAACACACCACAGCCCCAGATTTACCCTTTCCTCCGGGATTTACAGCAGGACCAGGGCAGCCCCCTTTATTAGCACTTTGCAAGTCAGTCCCTCTGTTCTTGCCAGTCCCACTCCCTTCCAACACGCAGGAGTGTTCTGCTCACCTGACCATCACATAGCAACAGGCCCAGGCCTTCCCAGATGCAGGATCAGGATCCTGCCCACCCCCTCACCTCGCTACAAAGTCCCTGCTGACGTCCAGGAAGATGAAGAAGCACTCCTCATTGGGTGTGTAGGCCCGGTGTGCGCGCAGCGCTCGCTTCACCTCCTTCATGGTCTTCAGGTCAAACACGTGCAGGTCGATCTCCTCCGCGATGGGAGGCGGCTGCATCGGATCCGAGATGACGCAGTCCCGTGGCCAGGCCCGGCTGTTCACATACAGGTACCTTGGGGAGGGCAGGGAGGGGTTACCTGCACTGCACCAGAGCTCACAGAGCCCGCTGGCACAGCAAGGATGAAGCTTGCAGCCCAGCTCACTGAAATCCAGGCTGAAACAGGGAACAGGCTGCTGGAACGCTCCTGGCCATGGAAAGGACCACTGCACCTGAAAGGTGACGCTAGGGGTCAGGTGACACCTCTCTAATCTCACTGAAACTATCTTTAAGGATGGGGCTGTCTTCTGGGCAGCACATGAAGTGGGGCTCTGCCCCCCTGCTCCGTTCAGGTGAGACCCCACCTGCAGAGCTGCCTCCAGCTCTGGGAACCCAACAAAGAAGGATGTGGAGATGCTCGACTCCAGAGAAGGCCACAGAGATGCTCCAAGGGCTGGAGCCTCTCTGCTCTGAAGCCAGGCTGGGAGAGCTGGGGGTGTTCAGCTTGGAGAAGAGAAGGCTCCAGAGACACCTCAGAGTCCTTTCCAGTGCCTAAAGGGGCTCCAGGAGAGCTGGAGAGGGACTTTGGACAAGGGATGGAGAGACAGGACACAGGGAATGGCTTCCCACTGCCAGAGGGCAGGGATGGATGGGATACTGGGAATAAACTGTTCCCTGTGAGGGTCGGAAGGCTCTGGCACAGGATACCTAGAGCAGCTGTGGCTGCCCCTGGATCCCTGGAAGTGTTCAAGGCCAAGTGGACAGAGCTTGGAGCAGCCTGGGACAGTGGAAGGTGTCCCATGGCAGGGCGTGGGGATTAGATGTTTTTTAAGCTACCTTCCAACACAAACCACCCTAAGATTCTATCTTAGGAGATCTACCTCAGAAACAAGACACATTGGTGTGGGCAGCTCCTCCACTCTTAGAAGGAACCACCCTGTCCTGAGCTGGCTCAGGAACACACTCCTGCCATGGCTGGGGGGGAAGCTCAGCAGTAACACACCATCATCGCCTGTATCAGCAGGCACCCAATTCATCAGGCACCATACTTCATGTCCTGATCACCCCACAGAGCCTGTGAGCAGCTCTTGCCCACCCTGGCAGTTGCTGAAGCCCTCTGTGCTCACCGGTGGTCAGGGGAGAGGCCCATGCCAATGATGTGCCCATGGATGTCGATGACGTGATCCAGGGAGTCAAAGAACTCATCCGAGCGCCGTTCCTCCCCCAGCACTGGCCCTGCAGTCGTCATCTGATGGGGCAGGATCCTTTTAATCCCTGTGGGACAGAAAGCAGACGGAGGCAGTTCCACAGGCTGCTGCCAGCAGGGCTGGGGGAGGTCCCAGGCTTCGGGGAGGGGCTTGCCTTGGTACAGCTAAGAAAGGAGATCCAGCTTGCTGTGCAAGGTCTGGGACAGGGCTGCTGTCCTGGCCAGGCTCCTTCAGCTCACTGGGTTTGGACCAGGACCCTGCCCATGAGCAAGCTCCTGACACATCCAACCCCAGACAGGGAGATCCCAGTGCCTGTGGGTACAGCCAAACCTTGCCTCAGCCCATCTCTGGAGCACATAGAAGCTGCGTTGGTGCAGGAGACACGCTAGTTGTAGAAGGGTTTTTCTCCAAATGATTCCCTGGGCTGAGCCCATTCTCTGCAGTAGCCAGCCTGAAGCAGCCCAGCAGATGCACTGGCTGTGGCAGGGCTTTCCCCTGACACTGTCAAGTGCAGGAGGGGATCTGTCCCAGAAAGTTCAAAGTACAGACATTTAAACCCAAACTGTGCTCAAGTTCAGCTTCTGAACCTCCTGACTAAATGAGACAAGTGATGGGTCAAGCCCTGTCCCTTCCAGCTCTGAAGAGGTCCAAAACACAAACTGATCCATAAATGGTCCATCCCCAACGGCTTCCTGGAGGACCCCTGTGAGCCTCAGTAGCTTCTGGGCACACACAGGCTTCATCCTCAGCAGGTCCAGGGGGAGCTGGAAGGTGGCCCAGCCCGACCATCCCATCCCATCACCCCTCTGCGGGAATTGCTAACAACACCTTTGATTTTAGCTGTCTCCTGCAGCCCAACAAGACACAGTGACACCCCACTACAGCTCATGTCCAAGGCCATTCCTAATATTTCTGCCCCTGAGCCTGGGACCTTTGAGACAGGACTAGTGTTCTTCCACCCCACTGGTGCTGCTCACCAGCATCTTCATCCTCACTTCCACAGCACCATGCTCCCTGTTCCAAACTCAAACACACATGAGTCAGCAGGCCAGGCTGCTCAACCTGGAATCATCATGAGAAACAGGAACTTGATTCCACGCTGGAGCAGCACTGCATAGAGTGAGAGGTGAGCACAGAGTGAGCTCCTTCAGGTCCTGTGGGCACAGAGCAGGTGCACAGGGCCAGTTCTGCACACAAACCAAAGGACAAACGACACTGCAGTGACTCACGGTGGGACAGGATCTGAGCCAGTATCCAGCCTGCAAGCAGCAGCCTGTACTGCAAGTGCTGGCTGCCAGCCAGAGTCACAGAGCTCAAAGGCGTCGCACAAATCCCTCAGCCCTGGGACGCTGCGGAGGAATTCGGGAGCCCAGAGGCCCTGCCTCGGTGTGTGGCAGGCTGCAGTCCGTGAGGTGGCCTTGGCTCAGCCCAGGGCTGAGTCACCACGGCTGTCTGCAAACCCAGCCCACAGGCAGGAGCACGAAGCAGAGCTCATTCAGTCCAGGTCATATTCCTAACTGAGGTGGGCAAAGACTAAGTTGCTTACAGCTCTGGAAACTGCCTTCCCCCGCCTTACTGGGCTGTACTGGTGTGGGACCATGTAATGGGAAAGTCAGGAGAGCAAGAAAGCAAGGCTGTAACTGTGTGAGCAGTGAAAAGAACTGAAACTGTCTGGCTTCATAGCAGTCTTGTCTGAGAGCAGCTCCCTCCTTCCCCACACTCCTGGTCCTTTCCACCTCTGTCACCTTTAGGGTCTCTTGGGGAAACAGCCAGTCTCCCTGCTCCTGCCCCCCACTGAGGAGCTCCCTGCAGGGTTTCCTGTAAATTCAGACTTTGCTAGACCTGTTGTCTTAACAGGGGTACTCCAGATGAGAGCAAGTGACATCCTAACACAGGACAAGGTCACCTGCAATGCCATGGCCTGGTGCATGCTGCACCCACAGCACATTGCACCCCACTAGTACAGTGGAGGAGGCTGCAACCTGCCTTGCTCACCACACAAACACAGGCTGGGGCAGTGAATAATCCCCTTGGAAACCTCCCCAGTCCCAAGTGTCTCACTGAGGCTGGATGCCCACAAAAGGGTGATCCCGCCCATGGCAGAGGGGAGGCAGGCAAGGGGCAGGGGCACTGCACAAGTGACTCACACATCAACCCCATGCTGCTCAGACCAGCCCTGTCTACCCCCACAAGAGAACAGGACTGAGGTCCCTCCACACACTCCTCCAGGGCAACTGCTGTTCTGCCCCTACACGCACTGCTGCTCATGGCTGGTGTCCTTAACCAGAAGCTCCTTCTTGCTTTTCTGCTCAGCCCTTGCCATGACTTCAGCCACGTGTCATACTGGCAGCAACAAAACAACCCTCAGGCAAGTGGTGGAGGTGAAACTCCCCACAGTGATGGGGTCTCTCAGAACCCAGAGCAAACCCCAGCTCACACCTCGCGATCAGATGGCAGAAAGACCAAGCCTTTGTGCAGAAAGACCCAAATCCCAAGTGCAGCTGCAGCCCAGGGAGCCCGGCTGTCCCAGGCTCAGACCCAGCCTTACCTATCTGGTGCGGGGAGTAGGTGAGGCATCCTGTGGTGAAGATCAAGTACTTTGTCTTACTGTTGCTGTCTGTGGGGAGCAGGTTTGGCTCGGGCGGTTTAGTTCTGTTTCGCACAAACAGCTCGGCCACCTTTGTCTCCAGCTCTGTCTCGGTCATGGCAGGCCTCATGTGGCCCTCCATGATACCATCAAAGAGCTGCTGCAGCCCATGCTCTGCTGGCACACCCCCAGCATCCGGCAATTCCTGTACGGCTGGCTCCGGAGGCGGCTTGGGCTTGGCCCCTTCTTCCTCACTGTCACTGCCGAGATCAAAGACGGGGCAGGTGGAGGAAGCAGCCAGCTGCTCCTCGTAGTCCAGGAGCAGATCCGGGGAATCGTACCGGCTGCAGTCAGCCACCATCACAGTCCGGATGGTGCTGGCATTCAGGTTCTGGATTTTGAACAGTCTCTTCACTACATTCACATTCTCAGACTCAATGCCCTGCAAGCAGAGGGGAGAAGTGAGCAGGAACCACCCCAAGTCACTCCCACAGCTCAAACCAAGACGTGAGCTAGCGCAGTGACACCAGCCCCCATGGATCCCTCCACACCGTGTGTGGGGCACTGACACAACAAGGGGCCCCAGACTTGCCAGCTCTACCGAGCTCCTTCCTATCCTGGATGGAGACAGAGCAAGGGAAAACGTTCCTGCAGGCAGGCAGCAGTGGAGCGAGGAAGCACAGCAGCTGGGCAGCCCTGCTGCCACCATACCCTGAGGTAATCAGCTGGTGCTACCTGGTGCTTTACAGTGCAGGGCCAGGAGCTGGACTTGATCCTTGTGGGTCTCTTCCACCTTAGGATGCTCTACATTCTATGACTGACAAGGATTTCAGGAACAGGCCCTGTGATAAGCATGAAGTAGGATCCCTCTGGCCCACAACAGCAGTGGCAGAGAATCCTTGTGCTCCTGGAGTGTGCTTGTACCCCTCAGCAGAGGCAGCTTGGTATCTGCTCCAGACACACAGAGCAGGTCCCTCTCTGCCTCACTGTTCCCAGCCTGCAGCTGTACTCCCACACCCCTGTTATGGGCAAGGTCCTTCCTGGCCTCTCAGGGATGGAAGGTGTAATGCTGGTGTAATGCCTCAATGTAGCTGAGATGTGGCTGTGGGAAGAGTCTCTGCTACCACAGGATTTTACCTGGGGTTAGCATCTTGTTAAAATCACAAAACATGGGGATGTGCAGGTGTGGCACTGAAACAGAGGCAAAACATGGTGAACACGACTCAGCAGCCCAAGTGCCAGGGAGGGAACGAGCAGTTTGGGGCCAGCACACTCGGCACTCTGAGTCTCACCACAGAATCAGAGACAGCACCTGGCCCAAGAAACCTCAGCAAGGCCAGGCAGGACCGAGCTCAGCCTCCAGCTCACACAAACACAGTGAGCTACCAAGTGGGAGAAGGGCCATTTCTGGGACACACGCCAGGCTACAGCAGTCCCAGGACCAGCTTCGGACTATCGAGGACCTCAGCAGCCCCTGCTGGGCAATGCACGCTGTGGAGCACTGCAGCCAACAAACACCTCAGCCTAATTAATGTGGCAAAAGTTAATGAGATCTGAGGGCAGAGTTAGAATATTGTAGTGAGTACCACAACACTGAGCATGGAGAAACGTCATGCAAGGGTTGCCTTGAGCTCAGGATCCTGAGGGCAAGTCAGAGGAGACAAACAGGGAGGACAGGAGGATTGAGCCATCCTCCCTGCAGCTTTCCCTCCCCCAGGAGCCAGCAGAAAGCTGCACTGCCTGTGAAGCTGGAAGGAAAGCAGCTCACCTGGAAAGCATTGTTCAGCCACAGCACCGAGCAGGAGGTTATGCGCCCAATCCGATGCAGATTGCCTGATATCAAGTTGGTTTCATTCAGCCAGCAGCCAAACACATCATAGGGCTTATTCCTCACCCTGGAAAGCAGAGTGAAGTTCTCTGCAAGGGAAACATGAGTGTGAGGCAGTGACTTCCAGCAAGAGCTCTGAAGAAACCGTGTGGGACAAAGGAAGTGGATCAAGGTCTCTGTAGGAGAGGCCAACCCCCATGCAGCTCCCAGCCACTGCTACAGAGACAGATTATTTCTCTTTTCTCCAGAGAAGTGTGATGATACCTTGCACAAAGGAAACCAAAATAACAGGCCAGTGCACAGAGCCAAAGCAATTCAACCTCCCACCCTTTCCCTGAGCGGGGCCCAGAGCAGGTCCTGGGGACAAGAACGAGTTAAACACATACAGAATTTCCCTCCCACCCCTGCGGCTTGGGGCCTCTCCAGCCAAGACAGCTGTGCACTCCTGCTTCCTGCTGCACTCCTGATTGCTGGTACTGTGGGACTCTGCACAAAGATGGTGAGATAACAGCAGGGATAAGCCTCACACACAGAGCTGCAGCAGAAGTGAAAGAAGCTTAGGTGACAACACCTAAGAAAGCCCTGTGAGACCTAAGGGTGAGACTAGGGCCACAAAGGTGACCTGAGAGCTAGATGCAGCCACTTTCCTCTGGAGATGGGCTGAGAGAGCTGGATGTGTCCAGCCTGAAGAAGAGAAGGCTCTGGAAAGACCTTAGAGCCCCTTCCAGTGCCTAAAGGGGCTCCAGGAGAGCTGGAGTGGGACTGGGGACAAGGCATGGAGAGACAGGACACAGGGAATGGCTCCCACTGCCAGAGGGCAGGGATGGATGGGATATTGGGAATTAGGAATTGTTCCCTGGGAGGGTGGGCAGGCCCTGGCACAGGGTTCCCAGAGCAGCTGTGGCTGCCCCTGGATCCCTGGAAGTGTCTAAGGCCAGGCTGGATGAGGCTTGGAGCAGCCTGGGACAGTGGAAGGTGTCCCTGCCACGGCAGGGGGTTGGAATAAGCTGAACTTTAAGGTCTCTCCCAACCCAAACCATTCCAGATTTTTGTAGCTCTATGCCTAACACCACATATGCCAGAGGCAGAGGCTTCAAGATACGTGCTGTGGATAACCCTTGCCCAGACTGACACTTAGAAGAGAAGTGAGGGTAAACACACGAAACACTGCCTTGAGGTGCTGCTGTAGTAACCTGAACAGAGTTAAGGTTGTCTTTGAGGTTTCCCTCCAGAACCGTGATTGGAACCCCTCAGCTCAGGAGTCAGGATGAGCTGAGACAAGGCTACTGCACACCCAAAGAAGAAGGGAACCCCCTGACCCAGCCGCAGGGAGCCCCAGGGAAGCCCCACTTACCCATGCTGATCACAGCAATCTCCCCGGAGGAGGAGTTGTGAGGCCCCACAAAGACACCGGATACCAGCAGGAGGGAGTCATCAGAGTTGAACTGGGAGAACTGGGTGTAGCTCCAGTTGTATGGCCTCATGTTGGAGCTGTGCTGCAGGGAGATGTCCAGCTCATTGCTCCAGATCTACAGAGAGACGGAGAGTCAGGAAGCTGCTGAGAAGGCTGAGAGTGGTTCTGCTTTATCTGTTCTGCCAGTACTCAACGGGACATGAAAAACAAAAACCCCATTTAACTGCCTCCCACTCATCACACCCCTGTCCATTCCCCTGACAGAAAATGGAGAGGGGCCAATGGAGAACTGCTGCTCCATTGGCCAGAGAAGGTGTTCAGGCAGTGAATGGTGCTACCACAGCTGGGTTTCCAGCATGTTCAGACAGATTCCTCCCATGACAACCACTCAGGGAAGACATGATCCACTGCAGTGGATGACTATCTCTCCAGTCTCCATCAGACCCAGGGCACAACAGGACACTGATCTGCACCTAGAAAGCAAAGCACCTCGGCCACCTCCACACACGCTCGGGCTGGAGCTAGAACACACAGCCTCAAGGCTACATTTGCAAGGGTCATTAGTTCTATGGCTTAGAAGACAGCTCAGCACCCACAGGAACCAGCCCAAATCCAGGGACATCTGGTCAAACCCCTCCAGACTTCCCAAAGGCTGCTCAGGGCTAAGCCCCACTGGACCGAGGCTGCAAGAGCTGGACAGGGCACCTACCACTTTACCTTGACCGTGCAGTCTTTGGAGCATGATGCAAACAGGCAGCCAGAGTGGGAGAAGCTCAGGTGCAAAACCTGGTCATTATGCTCCTTCAGGGCCTGCACCTCCACACAAGGGATGGTGTCGTAGAGCCTCTGGAACTCATCGTACCACGAGACAGCACCTGCAGCACAGAGCGGGGCACGGGACACAAGTGTGAGTGGAGGGAAGCAGAGCTGGGCTAAACATGGCACCAGGCTTCAATAAACCAATCCAATAAAGCAATCCTGGCTCCTGAGCACGGCTAGGAGCTCTGCTGGGGCACCAGCCCAGGGCTGCAGCTCAGCTATCAGCCCTCAGCATTTCCCTCAGCAGCTCCCCTACTCCCACATACAAAACCCCTTTCTCCAGTACACAGACAGCTCCACACACTTCTGCTTTCCAAACCAGCACAGCCCCTGCTGGAGCAGCCCGGGAAGAGGTGCTGGCTGTCAGAGCAAAACCTTGCTCAGGACAAAACAGTCCTGAGAAGGAAAACGTGCACCAGCACAACCAAATCAACCAGGTGGGGCAAGAGGGAAGCTGGGAAGCTGCCCCTCACCATAGCCAGCTCTGCACTGATTACCTCTGTCTTGTCTGACACAGAATTAAGATGGCTCTAGAAAGGGTCTGGGACCAGGAAAAAAAACATCTCCATGAGACAAGAGACTTGAAAAAATGAAAGAGAAGAAGAGAGGCTGGGCATAGTGTGCTGAGCACAGCCTGGGGCACACTGAGGGGAGTCTTACTGATGGACAATAAAAAACAAATAAAGAAAATTTTTAATGAAGGGCCTGGCCAGGCAGCCTACAGACTTCTTGTAGCAGCAAATCCCAGAGAAGCAAAGAGGATTAGACATGTATATGGATAAGGGCCAACTTTCCCAGTGACACTGAACAGGACTGAAGGATTTTTTGGAATACGCTGCAGCCCAGGAGGCATCTGCTCCTGCAGGCAGGGACCAGCTTGCTGCCAGCACATCCCACTGCTGCTCAAGGCTTCAACCCCCTCCAAACCACCTGGTCGTAGCCCATCCAGCTGGGAAAAGCCTGGGCAGGCCCCATTTGGCCAAGGAAACCCAACATTTCACCTTACAGACCCACTGGACATCATTCCTGTAACCAAGTGGCTGCCCAGGGCAGCCAGGCTGGCAGAGCTGCCCCACACTCCTGCTCCAGCCCCTGCCCACGCCTGCCAGCTGTCCCTGTCCTGCTGCCATGTGCAGGGTGCCCACAGCTCCAGCAGCCAGGGAGGTGCCTGAATACACCAGGCTGAGCTACACCAACTGCTTGATCCTAATTAGTGCTCAAGAACAGGGCTGGCAGCTGACTAAGCTGCTCCAGGAGGCTGGGAGGGAACAAGCTTGGTCAAAAGGCTTCAGAAAAACCCTAAAGAGAACATCCTCAGCCCCATGGAGCTCCCAGGGTCTGCAAGAGCAAAGTCACACAGCCTGCAGGAGTCCCATTGACATCCACCTCCCCCGAGAGCCCTTCTGCAGTGGTGTTCCTGCTGCAAGGAGATCAGCTCCCAGTGCCTGATCCTTGGCATTTCTTTCTGCCCTTCTGTAGCCACTGCTGCTCACAACCCAGGATCCAATTCCTCAGCCACAGCTGGGGGCCCCCTGCACAGTCCTCCCATGCCCCACCACCCACTGGGAATGAGCTGCTTGGAGAGAAAGCCCCCTAGGCAGCAAGGGCTCCTGCTGCCAGGTCCCAGCTGGTGTGACAGAGCTGGCCCATCCTCCCAGGCTGCACCAAACGGCTTCCAGCACTGGCTGCTCAGCAGGGAGCAGAGCTGTGATCACACGACTGCCACCCCCAAACCTTCTCACAGCTCGGCCAGGGACAGCCCTGCCAGGCTCTGTCAGCTCCTGCTGTGAGCCCAGATCAAGTCCAACCTGCCCTGGTGCTGTGGGGCAGCTGCTGACTCTGCACTGTCCCCAGCGCTGTCACAGGGCCACACATCCCTCAGACAGACGCCGGTGTCCCTGCACAGCCCAGCCCTGGGACCCTCGAAGCAGCCAACAGTGCTTGTGGCTCTGCTCCAGCCGGGGAAGGACAGAGCTGCAGCAGAGGGGCCAAGCCAGCAGCGATTCCACAGATCCCTTCCATGAAGGCTGGGATGCAGCAGCATGTGGTGACTCAGTGCAACTCCCGGGATCTCCTTGGACCGCAGCTACAGAGAGCACCTGCCTAGAGAGCTCAGGAAACTTTCTTTCTGCGGAAAGAAGGGAAAGGCAAAGCATTTTCAGCCCTCTGACCGCCATGTCAGACCCAGAGCCGTTCCCGTGCACATCTCAGCCCGCGGCACCGTGACACAGCCGAGGCAGCGCGGCTCAGGGGTTCCGGCACCCGACAGCGGCGGGCAGAGGGCGGAGCGGGGGAGCGCACTCTCGGTCCCGGGCTGAGCCCCGCGCCCCGGAGCGCACCTGGGTGCCGCGGCACATCCCGGGACACGCGGTAGTAGCGGTAGAAAAGCTCCTTCCACAGGAATTCGTCGCGGGCCACGGCGCGCCACTGCTGGCAGACCAGCCCCACTGAGAGCACGTCGGCGTGGTCCAGGTACAGAAAGATCTCGAACAGGACGGTGTCTGGGAGCCGGGGGCAGCCCGCGTCCATCGTGTCATTCTGCCGCCGCGCCTGCAACCGAGCGGGGTGCCGCTGTCAGGCCCGGAACGGGGACCCGCACCCGCCGCGGGCCCGCGGCTCCCTTCGTGCCGTGCCCGGTGCCCTGGCGGCGCCCGTGGCCGGTGTTCCCCCCTCGCTGTGCCCGGTTTCCCCGGTGTCCCCCCCCCGTTACGTGCCGTGCCCGGTGTCCCCGCTGTCCCCCCGCACCTCGGCGGCTCCGCTGCCCCCGCCCCGCCGCGCCACTTCCGGCCGGCGCTCCCGGCGCTCCCCCGCCAGCCAATCACGGAGCGCGTCCAGCCGCAGCCCCGACGGCTCGAGCACAGAGCTCCCCGCAGCGTGCCAGGCACAGCGAGCCGAGCGCAGCGCGATCGCTCACGAGTGCCCCTGCAGGGGCGGTGCTGCCCCGCCCAGCCCGGTCAGACCACGCCCCCACGGACCACGCCCCCATATGACACGCCTGTCCCCGTTAAACCACGCCCCGTTCCAAACAGGCCCCGCCCACCCCGGGAGTCCCCCGGCCCGGCCCGGCCCCTCCTCAGCCGCCGGCGCTGTCCGGGCCCGCTCTCTGGGCTCCAGCCCGGCCCCGCTCTCTGGGCTCCAGCCCCGCTCTCTGGGCTCCAGCCCGGCCCCGCTGACCCCGGCCATGACCCCGTCCAGCCGCCACCAGGGCTCCTGGCTCCCTGCCGTGCCCGCCTGGCCCCGCTGCTTCCCGGCAGCGCCGGCCTCGCACACGGGCACATGGCGGCCCTGCGCACCCTCCTGCTCCTCGGGCTGCTCCTTACGGCGCGGGGGCAGAGGGCGGCGCAGAGACGGCGGCCGCCTCCTCCCCAGACTGCGCTCGAAAAAGTGAAGGCTGAAGAGGGGCTCAGCCTTCACCAGGTGAGGGGCTGGGCTGAGGGCTCTGCGCGCATCCGCTGACCCCGCACTTGGGTGGGCTGCAGAGAGCCGCGGTGGCTCCTGTTCCGTGTGCCCCTGCGGGGCTGACCCCTGGTGTCCCCCCAGACCCGGCTTTGCAGCCCATCCTCCTGTATCCGCGTCCGGCATCCCCGTCCAGCGCTGATCCCCTGTGCTCTTCCTCCCCAGGCCCACCCTTGCAGCCCGTCCCGTCCCCCTCCAGGAGTGACCCCCACTGTCCTCCTCAGCCTCCGAGCCCATCCCCCAGGCCCGAGCCCCTCAGTGCCCCCCACGCACAGCCGGGGCTGCCAGAGCCCAGCTCAGCCCCGGCACTGCCTGCAGAGCTGCCCGCAGAGCAGGCGCTGGGGCCGGACCTCACAGGGATCCCCGTCCTCACCCATCTGGAGCTGCCGAAGGGCCGAGGTGGCTGCCCTCACTCTGGGGCTTGGGCTGAGCTCGGGGCTCTGCTGGCGGGGTGGGCTGGGGCTGCAGCGTAATGTGATGCCCAGCACACACCCACTGTGGGGTGCCCGCAGTGCTGGGGGCAGTGTGAGCCATGGGCAGGTGCCTTGGACATCCCCTACACACCCCCAGCGTGTCCCCATGTCAGGCTCATCCCGCCCTGCCATCCCACCACCCGGCACCTGAAGGGCACCTGTGGGCAAGGCTGGAACAGGAACAGTTCCTAAGGAACAGCCTGTGGGCACAGCTGCCAGATGAGGGGGAGGGTGCTCAGGGTGGTTGACTGGTGGCAGCCCAGGCTGGTGGCCCTGTAGATGGTGCCACCCCTGTGCCATGCAGCTCTCAGGGAAGTGGTTCCTGGTTGGCATGGCCTCCCAATGCAGCTACCTGGCAGAGCACAGCCACCAGCTGGAGGCCACGACAGTGACAATGACCATCCTGGATGGGCAGAGCCTGGCCATCAGCACCTTCAGGAAGCTGTGAGTGATGCTGGGCACAGGGACTGCGGGCAGGGACAGGGATGCTGCAGGCAGGTTGGAACAGGACCAGTGCTCTGGGATGGGGACTCTGAAAGCAGTGCCAGTGTTCTGACCACAGGCCCCAAAGAGAACAGAGCTGCCCCAGAGCCAAGTGTGGGTGGGATACCCTCCTTTGTAGTCAAAGCCCTGGCCACGATGGGCGCCCTGGTCATGATGGACACCCTGCCACCCGCACGTCCATTAGCCCAGGCTGAGCTGGGGGTGCCCAGGCTGAGCTGGAGGTGCCCAGGCTGGTCAGTGTGAGGACAGCCAGGCTGGCAAAACTGAAACATGGTGGCTCCAAGGCTGCCCAGCCGAGGACTGGCTCTTAGGGCTATCCTTGGGGCAGCATGTCTGAAGATGGGGACTTTCAGCACATCTGTGAGCATTTGCCCCAGCCCGATGGGCCTTCAGGTCCTGACCAGGCTCAGCATTGCAGGGAGGTGGCAGGGATTCCTTGGGCTCAGCAGATTTTGGGCTCAGCATCTCTCACAATGTCTCCCTCATGTTCTGGGACGTCTTTCCCTGGGGAGAAAACAGTCCCAGGGAAACAAACAGCATGTGTGCCTTGGCAGGCAGGGCGGCCAGGGATCTGGGAAGATCCTTCACAGCCTGTACTGACATCTCCTCCTCCTCCTCTTCCCATGCAGGGACAGGATGTGCTGGGAAATCAGGCAGCACTACCTTCCCGGCCAGGCCCCTGGACACTTCCTGCTGAAGGGTGAGGGAGACTGATCCGAGGTGGCAGGAGGCTGCTGGAGTCCCCAGCCCTGCTCTCAGCAGGGTTTTGGTACCAATGTCCCTCTTTCCAGTGCACTCCAGTGTTTTATGTCTTGGGTCCCTAAGTGCCAGATGCCATCACAGATGACACCATGGGCTGGTGCCTGTGGGGTTGTCCCACTCTGGCTCTGATTTTCACCCCCTGTACACTCGACTTGTGGGGAAATGAAGCCCCTGGATGATGCTGGGGCTAACCAGGATTAACTGGAACTAACTGGGCTATCCTCTCGTCCTTCCCAGGCCATAGGAAAAGCAGCAAAGTGGATGTGGTGGTGGGTGAGGCTGATCCCAGCAGCTTCATCATCCTCTATTACCAGAAGGGCCGCAGCATCTCTGTTAAGCTCTATGGTAGGCTGGGGCTCGGGATTTCATGGCAGGTGAAGCACAGGGGTGGGAAACCTGTGCTGGACTCTGGAGAGAAGCCTTGGAGGACTCAACATTGGAATGGGGGTCACTCCTAGCTGGAGAACTGTTCCCAGATGCTGTGGGGAGCGGGTGAGGGCGGAACTGGGAGCCCACTTCTCTGAGCTGAAAGTCCCCTGGGCCCTGACCTCTTGTAGGGACGTGGGGGGCTTTGGGCCAGGGCCAGGTAGGGCCTGAGGTCACTGATGGTGTCTCCCCACATGCAGGACGGAGCAGCCCGGTCAGTGACGCCATCATGGACAAGTTCGAGCAGCGCGTCAGGGCTGTGGGTCTGAGTGAGGATGTCACCTACTACTTCCCCACCTATGGTGGGTGGCACACGGTCCTCAGGGAGACCCATGTGGGTTCTGTCCCAATGCTCTGGCCACCCCAGGGACAAAGATGCAAGGATGGGGCTGTGCCCTGCAATGTCCTGGGGGTGCAGGGGCTGAAGGGTGCCAGGTCCCAGACAAGGTGATCCCCCTGGGCTCTGTCTCTTGCAGGATTTTGTGACTCTGCAGATGAGTTTCACGTCCTTGATGGTGAGTTGGGGATGCTGGGTGATGTGCTGGGTGCCCCTATGTGCCAGGCTTGGTCCCACACTGGGCACCAGTTGGGTGTCCCTGTCCTGGCACTGGGCTGGGCACACTGGGCCAGATCCATGCTGCACCGTGGCTGTGTGGTCCTGCCCCAGGGATGTGGGAGGGCTGGGCTGGCACGGGAAAGGCCTTGCCAGACCATTCCCGGAACAGAGCCTGTGCCCTTGTGTGGCAAGCCATCACTCAGGATGGGCATCAGGTACATTGTGGCAAAGCAAACCCCACTCACCCCCCACATGGGTCAGACTGGGCTTGATGGATCTATATTGGTGTTTCCTGGGGTGAGGGCTGATCTAGGATGAGATGTCCTGGCACAGGGACATCCTGGGGTGAAGGCTGAGGTCCCTGGGGACAGCTCCATCACTTGTTATTGGTGCTTGTGAAGGCAGAGGTAGGTCTCCAGCCCTGGTGCTGGGCTTGGACACCCCCCCCCCACCCCCAGCCCCTCAGCACTTGTCTTCCTTCCAGAAACAAAGCTGTAGGTGCAGATGGAGTTGCCAGGGGGTCGCGGAGCTCAGCCCTCGCCTCAGCCAGCTGCCCATGGCCACACGGACCTGAGTGCCTCAGCCCCTCCAGCTGTGCTGGCATCTGTGTCTGTCGCTGTCCTGTGCCCCCCAGCTTGTGTCCCCCCTCTGCTCTGTGCCCCACTCTCCTGCAGGAGCGAGCAACACCCCAATAAAAGCCTCAGAGAAGAGCCTGTGTACAGTCCAGTCACCTCTTGGTGAGCCCCAGACAGGCCAGCACTGCCTCCATGGGCTGCCAGTGCCTTGGACATTTGCTCCTGGCTGGGGGGTGCCACAGGGGTGTTGGGGGGCTGGGCAGCCCCCTTCCATGCAGACCCCTGCCATCTCTGTGAGCCTTCCTCAGCCATGGGACAGCAGTGGTGGTTCCTGGTCCAGCTGGCAGGGGCAAGGGAGGGCACAGGGGAACACCACTGTGGCTGGGGCCACAGGGAGCATGGGGCTCCGAGAGAGAGCACAGCATCTACCTTTTCCCCCAACAAGCTGGGAGATCACTCAGGGACCCCGGGGAGGAAATCTTAGTCCCACAATCCTGCTTCCCATCTCCAAGGCTGGGAAACACCCTGTTCCCCTGCCCCAGCCCTGCAGAGTTCATTCCCCGAGGGGCTGCTGCCTGTGCTGGACTCCTGCCTGCACAGCCAGCACCTTTCACAGAGACAGGCAGGGGGCTGCGGGGGCTGCAGGGTTAATGCTGCACCCCTCATCCGACCCCTTCTCCCTGTGTGTGGAACCTGGCCAAGGCCGTCCTGCCACACCTGCAGGCCAGCAGTGCCCATGGCTCTGGCTTCGGGAGGGGACAGGGAGCAGCCTGGCAGCAGGCAGGTGCGGGGCCCCGTCCCCCCCTCCCGCAGCCCCGGCGGGGGGAGCAGCCCTCTTTACCCAGCCCCAGCGTTTTGCAATCCTAGCGGGAACTGGTAACACATGTTGTTTTTCTGGGAATTATGTAAGGGAAGCCACGTGATGTGCCCGCAGCCAGCCCCTGTTCCCACCCCCCAGGTGCGGGACAGCCGAGTCCAGCCCGGCCGCCCCCCGAGCCTGACAGAGCTGCGCTGTGCTGGGTCCAGCTCATTTTACCTGCTCCCCGAAGTGCTTGCACCGGACAGGGGAATAAGGGAGTAAGGGGAGAGCCCCGGGGAGCTCGGCCGGTCCCCAAGGATTCTCCATACCCTTCATATCAGCTCAGCCCATCCGTCGTTGGGGCTAAACCATTTCTGGGTGCAAACACCCAGGTTGTGCCCAAGGGTCTGTGTCCACAGCCCAGACAGTCCGTCCTGCCCCCAGCCCTGCTCTTGCTGCCCCTTACCACCGTTGGTGTTCCCCTGTGCCCCCAAGTGCTCCAGCTTTGCCACCCAGGTCCTTGGGCTGGCTCCCAGCTTTGCAACCCCCAGGACAGCTGAGCACCACCCGGATATCCATCGGGCACCCCCTCCTGGCACCTGGGCAGGGAGCTGGGGGTACCTGGCAGCAGGGGGGACTTTGTATTCCTGTCGCAGTGCCAGTGCCAGTGACACCCCAGGTGTTCCCTGCCTCTGTGCCCAACGGAGAGAGTTCCCCCCAGCACCCTGAGGGTGAGCTCCGGGGGAGACTGAGCCCCAGCCCAGCATACGAGGCCCCAGCCAGGCTCTCGTGATGTCCAGTCCTGCCTGCTCAGCTTTTGTTTTGTTTTCATAAATCCGCGGGGCCGGGCAGGCGCGGGGTGTGCAGGGCAGGGCGGCCTCGCAGTGGGGCGCGGGGAAGGGAATGTGCAGGGGGGGCTGCCAGGGGAAAACCAGCTGTTCTGAAAACATGCTCCTTACGTAAAGCACCTTGGCAGGGCTGCGCCGCGGGGCTGCGGCTCTGCCCAGCATGGCCAGCCCTGCCCAAACCCTGCCAGACCCATGGGCGTTGCTGCTGGCACCCAGCACACATCCCCTGCCCTCACCCTGCAGGGGCGCCCCCAGATTGAGGGAGGCTCCTAAGTTACCCACTGGTGACCCCAAACTAAGGGGGAGGGTATCTCCAGCCCCTCTTGTCAAAGGGTGCAGGGTGGTGGAGCAAGTGGGGTGTCAAGTTCTAGGGTGCATCTGGCTGCATGCTGGTCCCCAGGGAGCTGAACATGGGGCTCCCCAGCTCTCCAGTGGGACGCACCCCAAGGGTGCTAAGGCCAGCAGAGATACTTCCTTGGGTGATGCAGGTACTTGAGTCAAGGCAAAGCAAGGGCATCCTGCAGGAGCACATGCAGGTGTCGAGTCCTGTGGGTTGGGTTGGGACCTGGCAGGCACTGGACATTTCCTCCATCTCACCGAAGTCCCACTCCGGGTCCGAGTGAGGCCACCCTGTGTGGATGGGGCAGCGCTGGCCCCTCTCCGTGGGCTGCTCCCCGTCCTAGCCCGGCAGCTGGGGGCAGGGCGGCCACTGTGCTGGCCGCTGGCTGTTTTCACTGCAGAGGAGTTTGGCACCCTGGAGCAAATATGTCATATCAACAGGAGGGAAGCATTCACAGGATCCCCTGCTTGCCCTTTGGCTTCAGTGCTCTGTCCTGCTCCAGCTTGCATAACGGCACGGGGGGAGGCAGGGCTGGCTCCCCGGGGGCCCCGCAACGCCTGACCATAAATAGGGGCTCGACAAACTCTCCAGCACTGCAGCGCTCTGCCTCCAGCTCTCAGCTCGGCTCGGCTCGCTTTTGCCATGCAGACCACACTGCTCGGCATCCTGGGACTGGCCCTGCTCGGGACACTGCATGCCCAGGACAGCATTCCTGTCCAGGCTGACTTCCAGCAGGACAAGGTGACCCAGGCCAACCGGTATCACCTCTGTGGAGGTTTGGGGTGTTTTGGGGGATTCTTGCCCTGAAAATGTGGGGAGGGGGTGGTGCAGGTGGGTGAGGGCCAGGCTTGCACTGGTGCACATGCAGCCTCCCATCCTGGGGACCTCCCAGCACCTGGGTTTGGTGGCTCTGGAAGGGATCCAGCACCAAGGCTCCAGGCTGAGGGCCAGAACCCTGGGTCAGGCATGGGTCCGAGCTGCTGCTGTGCTGTGGAGTGGGTGTGGATGCACAGGGATCTTGCAGGGGAGAGTGAGAAATGCAATCTCAGTCTGACAGCACAGAGATGGGGCCATGGGAAACCCTCCCCAACAAAGACCCCAGCCCAGGGCCACAAAAAAACAAGGGCTGCTGTACTACATCCCCTACATCCCTTCTCCCCTGGAAAGGTCCTGGGGGACATAGCCACCCCAGGGAGGTGATGGGGATGGCAGGAGGCACTTCCTGCAAGGGCAGTGGTTTGGGATGTGCTGCAAGGGTGATCCCAGCACAGCTGCTCTCCAAGGCGGGCAGCTCCCCTCAGGGGCATCACACTGCTGGCTCCATACACCAGACTGGAATGAGCCATGCTGGACCCAGTGTCCTGACCCATCCTCACAACCCCAGATGGATGGAAATGGTATCTCAGAGCCAGGCAGTCCTGTCACACTCCCTGGGCTTGGGGTGAAGAGGAAGGGAACACCCAAGGGCAGTGAAGGACATGTCATTAAACAGGGATTTCCTTGTTCTGGGGTTTTGTGGTTGCCAAGAGCTGTAGCAGCTCCCTGTGAAATGAGGACCCTGGGACGCTGTCCTGCTGTAGGGAATGAGCTGCCAGAGGGGTCGGTGGGGGCTGAGGGGTGAGACAGGGTCTGTGCCCAGCTGGGGCTGAGTGGAGGTTGTGTGCAGCTCACAGGGAGATGGTACAGCATTGGCCTGGCCTCCAACTCTAACTGGTTCAAGGAGAAGCGGCACCTGATGAAGATGTGCACCACCATCATCTCCACCACTGCAGAGGGGAACCTGGAAGTTACCTCCACGTACCCCAAGTAGGGGCATGGGGAGAGGGTGAGTGGGGAGGGGGTACTGGGAGTGGCCACTGGTGCATCCTCTGCTGCTCTGCTTCCCAGGGGTGACCAGTGCGTGACGAGGAACAGTCTTTACACCAAGACAGAGCAGCCAGGGCGGTTCATCTACACCAGCCCACGTGAGTGCCCAGCTTCCGTGGGGCAGCCCCGGACGTGCTCATAGCCCTGCTGTCCCTGCTCCTGCCTTGTGGCTGATTTGGAGCTCAGGGCTGAGCTGTGCCCCATGTTCCCCACAGGCTGGGGCAGCAAGCACAACATCCATGTGGTGGAGACCAACTACGAAGAGTACGCCTTGGTGGCTACCCAGATCTCCAAGAGCACTGGTTCCTCCACCATGGTGCTGCTCTACAGTACGTCTGCCCTGGGACCCCGTGCTGTCCATGCCCCCCGGGTGTCTGTCTTTTCCATGAGAGAAGGGCAGGGTTAGGGTCATTTCCCAAGCTGGGGTGACCTTGGGGGGATGATGGCTGGGTCAGGACCCCCTGGCAGGGCTGCCTGTGCCCCTGTGCTGGTGGGTATGGGGGCACTGCCTCTCACCCTGCTCTTGGCTGCAGGCCGGACAAAGGCGCTGAGTCCTGAACGCCTGGAGATGTTCACCCAGTTCTCCAGGGAGCAGGGCCTGACAGACGACGAGATCCTCATCCTGCCGCAGACGGGTGAGACTGAGAGTGCAGGGATGGTGTCGGGGACTAGGGGGTGAGATACCACAGGGAGACTGAGAAGGAGACCCTCCTGGCTTGTCCCTGCTTCTCTATGAGGCCAGCCATGGGGTGTCCCCATCAGGGGGGCTGAGTTCCCACAACCCCCAGAGGAGCTGATCTCCCTGTTTCTTCCTCCTGCAGACAAATGCATGGCAGATGCTGCTTAGGTGAGTCCTGCCTTCACTGGAGCTCAGACCAGCCCTGCCAGATGGTATGGGGATGCTTAAAGCCACATCACCTCACAGAGCCCCCAACCCCTCCACAACCCTTCCCTGGGCTGCTGCTCTCCTCATATTGCCTGGGGATCCCCCACCCACACTGTAAGGTGCCTACCCACTCAGTGTGAGGCTAGCCAGACACCAGTAAGGTGCCTACCCACTCGGTGTGAGGCTAGCCAGGCCCATGTCCGCCCTGTGTGTTACCTGGTCTCCCACAGCTCAACCATGCTCACCCCCCATCTTTTCCAGGCAGACCCACCAGCTGCTGCCAGCCCGAGCCCCAACAGCACTGCGAGCTGGTGACCACCCTGCCCATCTGGCCCCCCACACTGCAGCAGCCTTCGCTCCCTGGCTTCACAACCCACACCTGTATCCCTGTCTCGATTAAAGCCCGTAAAAAAACAGCCCTTGCCTGCTGGATTGTGTGGGGCAGGCCCAAAGAAGGCAGTGGGCAGGGGAAAGCATGGCCAATAGGGTTGGGACTGGGGTTAGTGGTCAGGGCTGACCCCAGCTCCTGGCTATGGAGCTGCTGGGCTGAGACCCCATGTGCACTCACAGCCCTGTCCCGTGGTGCTGCCTGGCCACTGAACCTGCCCTGTCCCACAAAAAGGGGTCCCTGAGTCTAGGACCCACTGGGGCATCTGCTCCCCCTCTGCCCCCTGGGTACCCTGGGCTCCCCTAACCTCCCTGCCTTGGTTTTCCTGCTGGAGAGCAGGCTGGCAGCATGGGAATGGGGCAATGGGCAATTAGGAGGTCTCCAGAAGTTTGGGGAAGGATGGACATGAAGAAGAAGGATGTCTGTAAGCTCTGGGTGTGGCTTGATCCTGGCCACTTCCTGGGCTCCATCCCATGAACCCAGACCCTCTCCAGCACTGGCGTCTGAGCCTGCTGCCACCAGGCTAAGAAGCCACCACCACTTCTGAGGGCACCAGGCTGTGGCTTAGCCTGGGGTAGAACACCAACACAACCCTTCTCTGGCACTGAGGATCCAGAGGCAGGATCCATCCCACCACTGACAGACCCTAGAACCAATGGGAACAGCCAGGAGCGGGACCCTGGGATGCATGTCACACTCCTCCCTATACACAGGGCGTGCTCTGGGCTGGGTCTCACACAAGGCTGCATTCATCTGGAACTGGGGGGACAGGGCCAGCACTGTCACCTAAGCCAGGTTATCCCTGCTCTTGTGTAACCTGTTGCATAAAGCTGGCGTGGGCAGGAGTGCTGCCAGCAGTGGGGGCTATAAAGTGGGTGCAGCCTCTCCTGCCCACATCCATTCCAGGATAAGGATGACAGCAGCACTGCCCAGCCTGGCTCTGGCCCTGCTCTGCGGGCTGCAGGCAGGAGCCCAGCTCCCTGTGCAGCCAGACTTGGACACCAAGAAGGTAAGTGGGTGCTACCTGGCACATCCTGCCTGGGCTGGAGGGGTTGGCTGGGGCAGGGGGCCTGTGCTGCACCCCTGGGCACCTGCCAGCCCCATCACTGAGCCAGCTCCAGGGCAGCTTCCAGGAGAGCCTCTGCAAAACCAGGTTAGTCCTGGCTGCTGTATCCAGTGCCAACAATAGCCCCACTGCAAGGACACCAGCACGTGGGGCCATGATGTCTGCAAGTGTGTGGCACTTTCCCAGGGAACATGGGCCAGGTGCTGCACCTGTACTCTTAGCATGGGGTAGGACAGGGTGTTCTGCATGCAGGAAGGTGGCAGGTCCCCATGTTTGCCCCCAGGTGGCTCTGTACCCACAGAGGGTGGCAGATGTGCCACCATTGGCTGGCAGGTTTCTGCAGTGGGCTGTCATGTTCCCCACGGTGGAGGGCAGATCCCCACAGATGGTGGCAGGTCTCTGAAGAGGGTGACAGTCCCCACAGACAGTGGCAGGTCCACTGCAGGTTGGCAAATTTCTGCAGTGGGCTTCCAGTCCCCTATGGAGGAGCGCAGGTCCCCACAGATTTTCCAAATTCCACTGGTGACGCCCTGCTGCAGTTTGCAGGGGTGTGGCATGTCACAGCCATTGCTTCCAACTGCTCCATCTTCCTGAAGATGAAGGATGGGATGAAGTCATCCGTGGCCATCATCAGCTTCACACCAGAAGGGGACCTGGCCATGAAGTTGGTCTGGCCCCTGTAAGTGTCTGTCCTGCTCACCGTGTTTTCTGAGGGCCGGGAACTCCCTTCCCCTCCACAGCAACTCCCCCACTGCTCTGGGTTGCCCACTTCTGCCTCAGTGCATCCCCCTGGGCAGGCTGGGCCCATCTCACCCTGCTGCCTTCCCATGTGGTGTCCAGACACATTTGTCTTTTTCATGTTCCTTTTCCAGGATGGACAAATGCCAAAAGTTTGAGCTGCTCTTCCAGCAGAGCGGGCAGGCAGGGCACTACATGGGTATGTGTGGAGAGGGGCTTTGGAGCCATGGGTACCCCAAAACAGAGGGCATCCCCAGCCCCCATGCCTCAGGAGTAGTGGGAGGTGGGCTTGGCCCCTTTGCCTCCACAGCTCAGCAAGAGGTTGTGGGTGGGTGGGCACCTGGTTCCTCCACACTGAGCAGGGGTTCCTTCCTCATACACCCCTCAGGCAAATTTGAGGCTTGAGCACTGAGCTGTGGGCCTCAGCACGGCTCAGACTGTACCATGTTACCCAGCTGGTCACCTCTGGGGTCCTTAGGTGCACAAGAGAAGAGGAATCTGAGTGTGATGGAGACAGACTACAGCCACTACGCTGTCCTGCACGAGGTCCAGCTCAGCGAGGCAGAGCCCAGCACGGCACTGCAGCTCCTCAGTGCGTTGGGAGTGGGGACCTGGCTCCTGGGAAGGGATGGGGGCACCAGCAGCGGGCAGGGGCTGGGCTTCCCACCACGAGCCAGGGCCGCCACCAGCAGCACCCCATGTCCATCACCTAGGGAATTAATTTTGGGGTGAATGAAACTTTGCACTAAAGAAATCTCCAGCGAGGGTTGAACCAGAGCCCCCTGAAGTGTGCAAGCCCAGCTGCAGCATCCCAAGCCTGCCAGCTGCCCCATACCACCCCAAACAAATGGGTCGCTGATCCCAAGGGGCTTGTGGCCCTTTGCTGCCAGCCCAGGGCAGCTGTGGGTTGCCTGGTGTCCACCCTGCATGTTCATTGCTTCACCTTGGCCCTTCCCTGGGCTCCAGCTGCTGCCCCGCAGTACCTGGACCCCCAGGTGGGGCTGGCTGCTGGGATTCCTTGTACTCACCAGCCCCCACTTTGGGTGTGTGGCTGCAGCAAGGGAGCAGGACGTGAGCAGCCAGCTCCTGCAGAAGTTCATGGAGCTCATCCCCACCACGGGCCTGACCGAGGACATGCTGGCCATCCTGCCCAAGTCGGGTGAGTGGCCCAAGGACACAGCGTGGCAGCTGCAGCCCCCTCTGCTGCCAATTGCACACTCTCCCCTCTCTCTGCTTTCCAACAGATCAATGTACTGGGGACATCAGGTGAGTGTGGCCAGGGAAAGCTGTGACTCCCTTTCAGCATGGCCTGGGCTGAGCAGGGATTTGCAGGCCCTGGGGGATCCCCCACCTGCCTCGGGGCTCTGTCACCTTGGCTTTGCCCTGCTCTGACCAGTCATCTGCCTGTCCTGCCTCTGCAGCTGAAGGACCATGTGTCCTCCAGACCTAGTGGACGATGGGCTCTGCACCCCACTCCATGGTGCTCCTTCCCATCCTCCAGGCTCTGCCAGACCCCCTGCTCCATACCAGGATCACCCTCAATCTCCTAAATAAATAGATGCAGAAGCTACCCCAGAGCTTGGTGCTTTTTTGGCAGAAGCAGGGTGCTGCCACGGTCCCCAGGCACCCTGAACCAAACAGTCCTGCAGCTGACCCTTCCTGTCAGGCCCCCACAGGTTTTAGGGGGCTCCCTGGATATGATGTTTGCTATGCCCAGCATGGGGAGGATGGGGAGCAGAGGATGGGGAAGGTGCAGGGGAGCAGCTGCCAGGGCAGGGAAGAATGGAGCCAGGGTGGACAGGGGCTTGCACAGCCTAGCTGGGTGGTCAGTAGCTCTGGGCAGACAGGGTTAAGCAGTCAGGCTGCCCAGTGCTGCCTGCAGGGAGACCCCAGGAAACCCCATTCCCTGCTCAGTCCTCTCCCAGGCCACCCGGATGGGAGTGGGGTGGCACCAGGGCTGCCTATGGCAGGACTGGGACCCACATGCCTGTCACCCCCCTTGGTCCCCCAATCTCACCAAAGCAAGGCCATGCTGCCATGAGCCCAAAGGGCAGTTTTTATCTGCCTCCACCTCCTGCAGAGCGAAGGCAGCCCCTGGTCCCCCCTCTGCCTCCCTGCCCCGCAGCCCCTCAGTGCCCAGGCGGGTGTTGGGCCGGTGACCCCAGGAGCCTGGCCCAGCCAGGCCACAGGGGACATCACACTCCGGGAAGGAGGGACACACTCCCGCAGCGACATGAGCCCCGTCTTCTGCCCGCCCTGCTCAGGATGCAGCCGGCTCGCAGAGGTCAGGCTGTGCCTGCGGAGGGCTGGGTTTGGGCAGGATCCCAGCAGCTGCCCTGGGGCACGTTTCAGCCCGGCCAGAAAAACGGGTCACCGAGGGCCTCGGTGAGCCGGACAACGGGGCTGCCCCGGGGCCGGTGCCGGGAAGAACCTCCCGCTCCTCCTGGCAGCCTTCCGGCAGCCCGTTGGGAAACAAGCGTTCGCTTTGTTCTTTCACAAGAACTAAAAAAACGGGGGAAATCCCGAATTTCAGCAGTGGAGCAACGGTTCCTGTAACTCCGCTTTGGGGCTGCAGGCACAAGCCCCGCTCCGCCCCAGGGGTTTGCTCACCCTTGGCTGACTGCTGCCCTTCGGATCCACCCCTCTGCCCCAGCCGAGGCCAAGAGCGTTCCCGTGGGCTCGGCACCGCTCCAGCGGGGGCGGCGGAGGACGGAGAGCGGAGCTATAAATCCGACAGCGCCGGCTCCGCTCCCCATCCCACGGGGGAAGCCAGAGGAGCTGAGGCGAGATGGAGACCGTGGGGCTGAGCCTGGGGATGGTCCTGCTGTGCTTGCTGCGTGTGCAGGCTGGGGAGCTGGGAACCGCGGAGCCGGACGAGAGCAAGGTGACCCTCAGCATCCCGGGAAGGGAAGGGAAGGGAAGGGAAGGCAAGGGAAGGGTTTGTTCTCCAGTCACCAGCAGAGCAGGGAGGACTGTAGAGGTGTTTTGGGGACAGCTGGGGTGACTACAGCCACCATTGCTTTGCTGACACGCCCAGGTGAGGACAGTCACCCAGCTCCTGCATAGGTGTCCCTAAGGGAATTCTGTTGCCTGGACAGGATGTGGGTGTTCCATGGACTGACGTTGTCCTGGCTTGGTCCCTGAGGAGGGGACACTCTAGACTGCTCCTCTGGACTCACAGCTTGCTCTCACTGCCAGATTGCAGGGACGTGGTACATCACTGCTATGGCCTCTGACTCCGAGAGCTATCTCCAAAATAAGGACCACCTGAAGATGGCGATGGCCAACATTGAGGTCCTGCAGGATGGTGACCTGAAGGTCTCCTTTGCAATTCCCACGTAAGTCCCACATGCTGTTCTCCACAGGCTTCACTACCAAACTCCTCCTTGGACCTTCACTGGTGGGTCTCCACCTCAGTGCACTCACCAAAGACCTGGGCAGGGGTTGAGACAGGAACACCAGGGGCTTGGGACAGCTGTGGGCACCCCGTCTTTAGGGCAGGCTCAGGGCAACACTGGCCAGGACCAGTGCCACCACAGAGGGTGGGACGGGACCCTACAATTACAACTTTCCCAGCAGAACCAGCCTCATCCCAGAAGCTCAGAGCATGAGTGAGGGCATTGATAATCCCCATGTGCCAGCACTGTCTCCTGCCAGCCCAGGTACCCATTGTTCCAAGGGTGGTATCTGTCCCCTCCTGGCCACACCATCCCATCTCTGAACAGCAAGTCTCACACCTGGGGTAGTGACCCTTGAAGAGGGGAGGGGAGAGGGAGTCACTTCACCTCAGCTGGAGCATCCTTCACTGTTCTGCAGCCCTGGAAGATGCATGAAGTTTGAATCAATCTACAAGCCAACAGACAGCCCGGGTGAATACTACAGCACTGGTGAGTGGGGGTGCCTGGCTCTTGGGGCAGGGTAGAGGCATGTCCCACCATCCCTGTCCGAAGCAGCTGGCTGTTCCTGGGGACATGGCCCTCAGGACTGCCTGCCCCTCCTGTACCCTGGGTGGGACATCCCTCTGCGTCCAGGTGCCAGCTACATCCCAGGGCTGGTGGCCCAGCAGCATGGCAGACTCCCCCCAATCCCTCCCTCTGAGATAAACACAATGAGACCAAGCTTAAACCCTGGGGAAAAGCAGGTTCCTTCTGCAAAGAGACTGTGAGTGGATGTTCCCAAGGGATGGAATAGGAGTGGTTTTCCACCATTCCCAGCCCAAGGAGCAGTCTGACACTGGCCAACAGCCTGCACTGACCATCCACAGCCTCTTCTGTCCTTGCCTCCCCATCCCTCTGCCCTGCTGAGGTCTGTGGGCTCCCCAGGCTTTCAGAGGAGCCTTAGCAAGAGGGAAAACCAGGATGGGGAGATAACGAGGAAAGACAGGCTTGGTGGGCTTCATGCTCTTTACAGCCCCTTTGCAGCATGGGGGTTTCCAGGAGAAGGTAATTAATTTTTCTCCACATCCTTTTGCAGACAGAGGCAATAAGACGGTGCGGCTGGTGGACACCGACGGCAGTTCCTACATGGTTGTCTTTGCCACCAGAGAGAAAGACAGGAAGACCTTGCACATGCTGAGACTTTACAGTGCGTAGCCAGCAGTGGTGAGCTGCTCTGAGGGTCCTGCAAGGCCAGGAGCCAGGGGACATTCTTTCTCCACTCCTGCCCTGGGTGAGGCGCAGGAGCGGAGCAGGGACTACCATGTGTTCCCTGTGTGGCAGGGAAGGAGCAGTGTTTGGGGTGGCAGGAGAGGCTGGGGCTCAGGCTCCCAGCACTGTGCTTCAAGTCCATGGCATTGGGTAAGTTGCTTGGTGGAGAGCGAGGGTCCTGCTGCACAGGTGGAACAGAATCGGTGGGGACAGGAGCCAAGAGAGTGTTCCAAGAGGAACACTGTGCTGGTGTCAGGACCTCTGGCTCATCTTGTATCCTGGGTGGGGTGCCTCATGTGCCTGGCCACCACAGTGCCTCCAGCCTTCTCCCAGGGGCTGCCATCCATCCCACCCTCAGCTGGACACACTCACCAGCTTCCCAGGAGATGCAGGGTCAGGCACAGCCTGGAGCTAACTCATGTCTTTGTCTTTAGGCAGAACCCAGTGGGTGAGACCCAAAATCAAGTTGCTGTTCAAGAGACTTGCCAAGCTGAATGGCTTCACCGACAAGACAATCTGGATTTTGCCCAGGCAGGGTGAGCACTGCCCAGGGCCAATGCAGGGACATGCAGGGACCAGCTCAGCCCTCAGTACCACCACTTCATGGCCTGAGCTGGCAGGAGGGAGTGCTGGCAGCCAGCGGTGCTCTGGCTGGGCATACTGAGCAAGAAAAAAACCACAAATTCCTTCTGAGTAGTCTGTTTTGGGTGCTAAATGGGACTATTCAGACCACAGTGTCAGACTTAGGCTTTTTCTTTGTTTCCACAGAGGATTGCAGACTTGGTGAACCGTAGGTGAGTTGCTGTAGTGCAAAACGGTGTTTGCAATGTTCTCTCCTGGAAATTGACCTTCTTGGTGTCCCCAAGGCAAGGGCCACCAAGAACTCTTTGAATTCCTCTGGGGTTGAGCTGTTTGAACTGGTGCTGGAGCTTGCACACAGGTAGGACCATTCCTTTGGATATTGCTCTACAGCAGGACCCCAAGTAGCAGTACCCAGGGACTCCCAAGAAGCAGTGCCCAGAGACCCCCAGTGGGAAGTGCCTGGCACTGAACATGGGCATGTGAGCTGAAACCACCAGAGAAATGTCTGCCCAGCCCTTTGAGCACTGAAGGCCAGGACACTGGCTACTGCCAAAGGGACCCTGGGCTTGTGGACTGGCAAACCTGGCCAGAATGGGCTGGTGTCTCACCATGCAAACCATATTTGCTGTTTCCCCCCTAGCCTGTGCTTTCCCACCACACAGCTGTAGGGGTTACTAGAACTCCGTTGCTGGAGATGCCTCACCCTACAAATCTGGGGAGAACTGGAGAAGAATGCACTGATCATAATGGAGAGTCCCACTGGTCTCCTTGCCCTCACCTCAATGCCACCTCTCCCACTTGTTTTCCAGAAAGTGCAGACTGGCTTGTGGATGCTCCTGCCAAGCAATGCAAAACCCATGCTCTGAAGCTCCAGACTCCTGCTCCACCATCCTTCTTCTAGCTCTGTTGTCAGGACTCTGACACAGCCCCTGCTTTCTGCCAAATAAACAGAAATCCTCCCCAAGTCTTAGTGTTGCTTTGTGGGGACAACCTGGGGTGCTGGGCCCTGTGGTCCCTCCTGTTGTCCTGGGGGCTGTGGATGGTGAACAGCCAGGAGTGATCCCAGCTGAGCTTGCCCAAGTGAGGGCAGTTTCAAAGCCACAAGATTTTCCCTCCTGGGTGCCTCCCAGAGGGGCAGAACCAGGCCAGAGAGAGGGAAGGCAAAGGGTGCAGTGAGAATCCTGTGGGAATCCTGTGGGCAAGGAAAATATCTAGGAGAAAGGCCACTGAGATGAGGCTGGAGTTTGGAGGGCTGCATCCACCCACACCATCCACCACCTCTCCTCCTCTTGTCCTGCAGTGGCTGCAGCTCTCTGCTCCCTGGGAGCCCCAGGAGCTCATCCAACAGCTCAGGCTGAGCCAAGGCAGGGCAAGATTCAGATTTAGGAACTCTCTGCCCCACTGCAAACTGTTGTGGAACAAGGCTGTCTGAATCCTCTGGAGCCAAACATGGAGAGCTGCCTGTGATTTCTGCCCCTGGGCACCACACAGAGAAAAACCCCACTGGAGCTGGGGTCCCAGGACACACAAGCTGACAGTTCAGTGTTTTCTGGGTGTGAATCCCCTCCATGCAGAGCACTCAGTGGGTCCCCATGCAGGCCTCCATAGTCCCTCAGCCCTTCCATCAAGCTTGTATCTGTCTCTGCAGCTCATCCAATGCTCCCTTTTCCCCCCACAGATCTGACCAGATGTCATCATATGTCTGATAAAAAGGGACTTTTCTTCCCTGAATGTTCCTAAGGGCTTCCTGGGTTTAGGTACCTACTCAGCTGTGGTGGCATCCTGCAGCAAGGAGCTTCACTCACCGCTGCTCTCCCCTTTTGCTTGTCATGCTGATTCCATCTTCAGCTGCCCAGCCAGGGGCTGTGGGAACATACCAGGGCTGGTGGGAACCAGGCTGATGCAGTGGGGATCAGCCCAGACACCAGTTTGGGCTGATGGAGAAAGCAGAGGGGTGTTGGGGCAAAGGAAATGCTGGGACAGCCTTTGATGGCTGAGGGGCAGTTTGAGACCAGCAGCTGATGGCTGCTGGTGATGCAAGATCATCTCTATCCGTGCTCCTTATGCTGTTCCAGATCTTAAATCCTTGACAAGCCTCCTTGTCCTCCCAGCCTCCCCTCTCACCCTTCTCTCTCCTTCCCCTGTTCAGGCCATGTCCCTGCTGGGGCTGCATAGCCAGACCTGGACCTTCACCTTCCTGAAAAGCTGGGGGTACAACTGAGATTTGTCCTAGTCTCCTATTCTCTGATCTTCCAATATCTCCTCGTGCTGCCCCCTCTGGCACTCTCTGCACGTGGATGAGCTGTTTTACCAGACATCCGTCAGTCAGCACACTGACCTCCCTGGGTGACTTTCTTCCCTTTCTCTCTCTCAGCCACTCTTCACTGTGTGCGTGACCAAGCACTGGGACAGGCTGCCCAGAGAGGTTCTGGATCATGTCTGGAGGAGCTCAGAACCTGTCTGGACACTATCCTGGTGACTGCTGTGGGGGACTCTGCTTGAGAAAGGAGGTTGGACTGGATGACCTTCCAGCCTGAATCATTCTGTGATTTATCTTAGTGAGATCTTCTTCCCTAACCTATGCCAGCTTGTGCCCTGCAAACTTTGATAGACTCTTGCCAGGTGACGTGGGGATGTCCAACACCCATGTCTTGTTGACTCCTCCAGAGAGGTGTATTTCTGAGGTGTGATTTTCCTGCGCAAAAGTTGCATTCAGTCTGCCCTGTGTCATAGTTTGCCAAGACATCAACCAAATCTGGCATTTATTGCAGGCTTTTGTGAGTATCTCCTACACTGTGAGGGGACCTACTTATCTGTTGTCCCTCTGACCACCTCTGCAGAGCCTGGCACATTCTCTTCTTCTCATTGTCTGGTGAAAACTAGAAGGCACCAAAGGGAGTGTAAGTGGCAGATGGGGTGCTGCAGTGATGTTTGAGTTATTTTGTCTGGAAATGTCATCTCCTCCACCTTATTACTCACTTGCCCTTCTCCGTTGGTAGGACAGAACTTCTGAAGTGTTTGCAGAGGAGACTGTCCATTCTGAGGATCCACCAAAGCTCCTTCTTGGCCAAGGTGGATGCAGGGTTTCTTCAGTTTTCTATCATCTTCTTTTCTTTGAATTTAACCAGCTACTTTCAAATATTTTCTAGTGTTAAATTCCTGCTGCCAGAGCCTGTGAATAAAGTGCAGCTGTCATTTCTCAAAGCAGAGGAGCAAGGCACCAGATGCTGGTGTCTTTGTTGTTTGTCTTACATTGTTGCTTTCAGCTGTCTTCAATAAGTTAAAGAATGTTTATGCTATTTCTAATCAGATTCTTTAAATTGATGCAATCGTGCTGGGTTCCATTTAGGCTTCCCAATGTTGTTTAGGGCTTCTATTTGCTAATATCAGCTTAAGCACTCAGAGGAAAGCTAAGCTGGTCTTTCCAGACAATCTCTGTGCCATATGTGATAGTTAATCCTCTTGACTTTTCATTTTTTCTCTTTTTAAAAATAAAATGTGACTGTATGGGATCATCTCAGGTTGTAGATGTAAGAGTAGCACCAGCTAGCAAAAGGATGACACTTAAATTTCAGCCTCTGAGCCAGGTCCCACTTGCTGCCTGGGACCTGTGGGCTCTTGGTGATCCCAAAAAAACTGAGTGCAAGGGTGCCCAATCAACCTGCCTGAAGCAGTCTTGTGTTAGAGGCTCCTGGATGTTCCTTTGCCTGTGATGGGTGCAGCACCAGTCACCAGCTGGTGGTGTAGTCACCACAGCAGGACTGTGGCACCATGCAGACATCAGGACCAGGCTTGTCCATCCGCCTTGGATAGTGCAGAGTGAGAGCACAGGGTTCCCCAAGTGCCGCTGGGGTCTGGCGGGTGTGAGCCCAGAACAGCCTTTCCTCTTTCAAAGCACATCCAGGGCTCCATGGAAATCTCACGGGTGTCCCAAACCGCTGAACTGCCCGACACGCCTGTGGTGAAGAGAGAAGCAGCAGCCCCGTGCTGGGGTCCCTGCCCTGGTCTGTTCCCTGCCCCTCCTCCAGAGCCAGCAGTCGGGGCCGTGCTTGCTCTCTCCCGGCACGGCAGCCAGAGGAGCATTGCCTGAGCAGCACTCCATGCCAGCACAGGGTGGCTGCCTGTAGTGGGGTGACCCTGGCTGGAACCCAGGCACCCACTAAAGCCTCTCTATCTGTCCCCTCTGCAGCTGGACAGGGGAGAGAAAATATGGCAAAGGATTTATGAGTTAAGGACTGGGATAGAACACTCATTAAATATCGTCATAGGCAAAACAGGCTCTAATTAGAGATATTAATTTAATTTATTGCTAACAAAATCAGAGCAGGATAATGAAAAGTAAAAGAAGACCTTAAAAACACCTTCTCTCCCACCCCTCCCTCTTTACCAGCTCTACCTCCCTCCCCACAGTGGTGCAGGGAGAGAGGAATGGGACACAGCTCAGGGACAGTAATCACTCCCATGCTCCAGCATAGGGTCCCTCCCATGGGGAATAGTTTTCCATGAACTTCTGAAATGTGAGTCCAGTTCACAAGCAACCGTCCTAGCCAAACTGCTGCAATGTGAGTCACTTTTCCATGGAGTCAGTCTTCAAGGAACAGGCTGCTCCAGCATAGGTCCCACTCAGGGTCACAGCTCCTATGAGCAAAGCTTCTCTGGTGTGGGCTCCTCTCTTCACAGGTCTGCAGTCCCTGCCAGAATCCTGCTCCACCATGGGCTTCCCACAGGGTCACAGCCTCCTCTCAGGCATCTCCCTGCTCCAGCATAGGCTCCCCCAGGAGCTGCAGGTGGATCTCTGCACTCCTATGGCATCCTTGTGCTGCAGGGTCTTCACCATGGTCTTCACCACAGGTTCAGGGGAATCTGAGCTCCGACACCTGGAACAGCTCCTTCCCCTCCTTCTCCACTGACCTTCGTGTCTGCAGAGCTTTCCTCTCACATATTCTCACCCCACTCTTATCTGGCCACAATTACAACTGCACAAAACCATCTTTCTTTCCTTCTTAAATATGTAATCTCAGAGGCATTACCACCACTCCTAACTGGCCTGGCCTTGGCCAGTGGAATATCCATCTTTGGAGCCACCAGGGATTGGCTCTGCCGGACATGGTGGAAGCTTCTGGCAGCTTGTTGCAGAAGTCACCCCTACAGCCCCCCCACCCCAAAGCCTGGCCGTGCCAACCCAATACATTGGTGCATGTCTCCAAGTGCACAGCCTCACAGGCCACCTGCCAGCAGCACGGCAGGAGCCCTGTCCCTGCCCAAACGCAGCACTGCTCACCCTGCCGACGTGTCCCTCACTGCCCTGTGCCACAGCGCGGCTCCTGGCAGTGTCCCTGGCATGTGGCTCCTCATGATCAGCAAGGCTGTGGAGCTAGCCTGTGCTTCCCTTGAGCCTACCTCAAGCTCACTTGATTCATTAGATTTGATTGCAAATCAAATGCAACTTAATTAGCAGAAAGGCAAACAGCCCCTGCCAATGGCTGGCTGATCATTCCCTAATGACTATCGGATCAGCACATGTAATTGCAAAGCCCTAGAGTTATCAAAGAATGAAATGAAGATGCCACTTGCATCCCACTCACCTCTTGCAGTTTCTCCTGCCCTGGCTCACAGGCAGAGGAGTTTCGCTGTGGCAGGACACACAATCTGCTGCACCCTCCACCTTCCACTACGGCAAGTGGTGCCAGACAGCCCAACCTGTGGAGGCCCATGAGCCCGCTGGGGAGAGGGTAATGACAATGCCCTAGAAAGATGCACTACAGGCTCCAAGCACTCCTCTCAGCTCAGGGCAAGGAAAGAGACTTCCCCCACAATGGCGCTCTGCAGCACCATGTTAATTTATCCCAGTTCCATCCTCCCCACTGGCCTTCCCCACCCCTTTTACCTTTATATGTTCATGTTCTAGAGAGTTGTCCCTTCCCTGTTTTCCCATTGGTTTATGTAACCCTGCCCATCCACCCTGGCATTCCCTATTGGTCCCTTCCCAGTGTACCACCCCTGAACCCTCAGACCATTGGATCCCTGCTGCTCTTCTCCGCCCACTCTTTCCTGTATTTATACCCTGGACCATGCTTTGGCTTGGGCTCCTTTAGCATCACTTTACAATAGGGCATGTTGGAACTCCATGCTTGGACCCTCCCATGTCTTCACTGTCAAGCTGCTGAGTGTCTGTCTGTCTGTCTGTACGTGTGTGCTGGTGCTTTCGTGGCTCCTACCCGCTGGCACAAGACACTCTTGGGGAAGGTTGCGTCCACCGCCGCCACAGACCGCAATGCCAATCTGGTTTTCTGGTATTCGGATTGTGCTCTCCTGGGGATACCAGCTCTTTGGTATGCCCTTGGTTATGGAGAGGTCACGGGGTACAGGGAGGGAGCTGGGGGTGGGTGGGCTCCCCGGGGGTCTTGTGGTGGGTGTATCTGTGGGATATCATCCCAGTGGACCAGCCGTGGAGTTTTCTGTGTCTGCTTCATCAAATCAACTTGAAGGCTCTGTGAACACGGAATTGTAGTTAAAATAGGTTTTTACTAGGTAAAATAATAAGTTTTCAGTGATGACAAATGGATTTAGGATCCCAAACACTTTCTGTATTTTGCCCTGTTAAGTGAGCACTTTGGGTCTCAAATCTCCTGGGAAGGCACCATGTAAGACCCCAGAGTTCCCAAAGTGCCACTGGCCATGGGATCTGGTGGTTGTGAGCCCAGAAGAGCCTTTCCCCTTTCAATATAAACCCAGGAGTATATCAAAACCACACAGATATCCCAAACTCTGTCCAAGCCCTCGTGCATTAGATCTAAGGAGCTGATTCCTGGATCAAAGTAATTTTTTGGCACTGGGTTTCAGCCGCCAGCTCTTGCAGGCTTGCTGCTCCAGGGTGGTCCACAGTAGCATGCTTGAGCAAAGGGCTCTCCTTCCTGATGCAGCCATCTCCCAGCTGGGATTTGCTTCTCCAGGCTGACCATGTTGCACCATATCTTCTCCAATGGACTCTCTACTTTTCAGGCATCTTGACAGCCTAGCTCAACTTCCTCCTCAAGTGGGTTTCCTGTGCAGCACCTAGAAAGGTCTCACTAACATAACACAGCATCAATATTTTCCTACACGGACTAGAACCCTTTTGTCCCCATGGCCAGTTTGGCATCCTGTGCCATATTTGTGGCTCCAGATTCCCCTGACTCTCCAGTGAAGGATCCTGCAGACAGGCAGACTGCTCTGCAGTCCCAGAGCTCTTGTGCCCTCCAAGTTTTCTTTCTTTCCCTTGAAGCCTTGCAAATGTTTGGGGTCAGATTCCTCTTCTCCCTCATCACAAAAGCACATTGCACCCTCACTGCTGGAGACACAACGTTCATTCTTCCTGAGTCCAGGTGCAGCCACATTTCCCTCCCTCAGCAAATCTCTGAAGACTTTCCTCCCTCCCTAATGCTGCTCTCCCAGTGCCCTCATGTTGTCACTGTCACTGGACAATGTTGTCATTGTCCTCTTGGAACACTTGGAAGCAGGAGATATCTGAGCTCTAGGGTGCTGTACTGAGGACACATCAGGACTGTCTGACCCCACCTACATGGCTGAAGGGTGAATACTTATCCCGTGTAACTCTGCAAGCTGTTCTCACAGGCTCCCTGCACTCCATCTCCAGCACAGGCTCTTTTCTTTCCTTGCAGACATTCCACTCTTTCCAGAGTGTCTCCTTGGTGTCTGTATGTTGCTTTTTTGCTGTGGGAGAAGCTGTTTCACCAGCCTCTCCCTTGTGCTTAGAAGGGATTTTTTTTGTGCCTTTTCTTTCTTTTCTATGTTTGAATGCTCAACTTCCCAAACCTGCTCAGCTGCAGGAACCAGCTTGCCTCACTTCTCCTGATTTGTGCTTGTTCTCAGCAACAGCCACCAATCTGCCCCTATTGATCTTTGATTGATATTTGGATTGATATTTACGCCAAATGACATTGACTCATGCCTACTGGAGCTCTGAAGTTATTTTCCCAAATAGCTCTTCTAAAAACAACCAAAAGGAACAGGTACAAAAAAACCACCCCATCAGCTCACTTTCTGCTGGTTATGTTGTCCTCATATCCAAGGATAACTAGAATGACCATTGCAGACAGGTGATTATAGCACCTCCGCCCCTCCAAAGAGCTATTCTTCCTGGAAGGAAGAAACTGGAGACTAAACCTGAAGGATTTCTCTCCTGGTAATTTGTCCTCACCCCAAACTGGCTGGGGAATCTGTGGTGGGCTCCCAACACCACTTAGGCAGAAATTCCTTTCCTTCCTTACCCAGGCAGTTTAGGTCCAGGAAGATCTTTTGATCATGTCTTTCAATGTCTTGTGCTGGCCTCTCTCCTCATCACACGCTCCTGTCCCTCCTCCTGAGGGCTCCTTCACCTCTGCCTGGCTCACACCAGCTGCTTCTGTGACTCTGGGAACATCTGCTCCCATGGCCAGCTCCATGACTAGTCTGAGTTTCTCTACAGCAGCATTGAACAAGGCTACCATTGCTTGTGATCTTTCTCATGAGCCAGATGTGAAGACACCAGCCCACACTGCTCTCCCAGCTGCTCTTATCCCTCAGGTTCTTTTCTTCTATCTGTGGTTGCACACTTGTTTACCAGTTCTTACTCCTCATCACAACCCAAACCAGCATGTAAAGTACAGGCCTCTCCTTCAATCTCTATTCCCTTCCTGGTTCAGAGCCTGGCATCACATCCCTGAAGGTGTCTCCCATCCCACTGGCATGCCTCCTTGCATTGAAGAGTGTGTCCATGAATGCCATGGCATCCATGCTCAGGCACCCCAGCCTTGGGCTGGCTGCTCACACACCCCCACCCAACTGCTGGGCACCAGGACCAGAGACCCCCCACCCCTCTGCATTGTAGAGCACATCCACAGTTGCCCTGTTCCCTCCTGGAGGGCCCTTACAATGTTGTTTGAGAGTGCTCAATCCTCTCAGCCTGGCACTCACCTTCTCTTCGCTCCTGGCAGATGTTCCCACCCTTCTCTCTGAAAGGACCTGACGACAACTCTGTCAGCACCAGTAGGTTCTTACAGACTTGTGTGAATCACTGATCATCTCCTGGCCTGCTCCTCTTGCAAATTCAGTAGCTTTAGTTTCACACTCAAAATATTCTGTATCTCATCTTCATTTATCCTTAGGCTCCAGTTTCTTGTTATACCCAGAGCCTTTCCTACAGGCCAGTGTCTCTGCTTTCCCTTGCCACTCTCAAGCCTGATGAATCACCTTTGGATGCCATTCTGGTCCTCTGCACTCTCAGAGGTACCTGCCTCATGTTGTTTTCCCAGTGCAAACATGAGGCTGACATCCCCAGTGCAGTACTGGCCAGCAGGCACTTTGTAACATTTAAAGATTTTTTTTCTTTTGACGTCTTCTTCCACAATCTGTGACAGAGAAGGCAGGCAGGACACCTTTCTGTATCTTCACTAAAGGTGTAAACACAATTTGTTCCCGTGAAGGGCAGCAGCTTTTCAGGTAGGGTATGACTTGTCACGTTTTGTGGGATCTTTAGACCAATCTCCACTTGCAGGCCTGGAAACCTGGAAGGAGGAGAGGAGCTTCTGCATCTGTTCCCCGATCTTCTCATACATCTATTCTTGTTTAACAGTGTTTGGGACCATCAGGAGAGCCCTGTGTATGTCCACAATACAGTCCTGCCATGTTCTCAGATGTTACAGATGTCACTGAGGAAGCAGCTGAGTGACCTGAGACACTGAGTGACACCCACCCTCTCGGCAGCAGGGACAGGCTTCTCAGTGACCTGGCACAGAGGGAGAGCCTGGGGGTGCTGGTCAGGCACAGCTGCTGGGGGAACAGCTGGCAGCTTCTCACTCCCCCTCGCCAGCACATCCAGACCTCTCACTGCCTGGGGGGACCCAGGGGCTGGGTTCCTAATTCACAGAATCCTCTCCCACTGTGACTGAAAGCCCCCACTGCTGGGTTGGAGTCACAGTGCCAGCTCCAGAGAGCCCAGCTCTGCAGGAACAGCCCTCGATGGGTGAGCTGGGTCTCATCTCATCCATAAAGCTGGGTATCAGTGTGGAGCACTGCACAGCCCCTCATCCTCTCAGAGGGGTGGCAGAAGGAAGGCATGTAGCATCCTCTGGGATAGACTAGCAGGGGATTCTTTAACACTGCTAATTGTTTGGCCACAGGAATTCTCCCAGTAAGCAATTCTGGGAACTCTTTCCATAAGGAATAAATACTGCCCAGATGGACAAACTGTGCTGGCTGTCCACACATTGCCTTGGCATGCCGATGCCCTTGGTTAAGCCTTTTTTCTCTAATAATTTATTTACATGAGGGCTTTGTCAGGCTCCCTGGAAAGAGCTCTTATTTCCAAGCAGAGCCCTTTCTGAGGTGAAACAGTGCAAAGCACAGCAGTAATAGTCAGCTGTTTGCACTCCTGGTAAGTGCTGGACAATCTGCTCGACTTGCAGACACTGCAGAGCCGGATGTCTTTCCCTTAATGCAATAAAATATGTATAAGTAGGAAAACCATTGTCAGTGGACTGATCTTCATAGTTTCTGGAGCCAAAAGTTAATCCTGGGAACACAAAGCTGCTTCCACATGTGAAATGGCAATGAAGCAGGAGTGCAAGTGGGAGAGCAGATGGATCTGGTTCATGGTGTACCTTCAGGAAGGGTTCAGGGACTCCCAACACATGGAGCCAAGAGGGTGGTACCTGCTGTTGTAAATAAAGGGGTGGAAATGGATGTTTTACTCAGTGTGTCCAGGGAGATCCAGCCACAGATACAGTGAAGTCTGTCCTCCCTGGACCTCAGCCCAGTGGGGATTAGTTTACAAGCAAAACTCTATAAGAATCCTACTGAAGAAAAATTATGGAAACTAGTGTCCTGTGATTGATGGAGCCAAGATTTCCCAGTGGGAACCCAACATGCTTTATCCCACTCAGATTAGGCTGTACTACATCCTCCCAGAAGACATGGACAAGGTAAGGCTGGGTGAGGAACCTAGATTTTAAGACACCTACAAAATCAGCAGCTCCTTTGGAAATAAAATGGTAATTTCCCATCCCTTTTTACCCATGATTCCCAGGGCAGGGGTGAGCCATAGCAATCTGCATCCCCTTTGCTCTCCTACTGCCAGGGAAACCTGAGACTTCAATGGTCATTGCTGCCAAGTGTAGCAGCTTTAGTATTGGGCTGGGAATGCACCTTTGGAGCTTATGGGCAGAGGGGGAGGATGGAGAATCCTCGTGGCAGGGAAGGGCTGGGTACTGTGAGTCCCAAGCGTGTCTGTGCTTAGCCTTCATCAATTCAAGACACTGATAGATAAGACCACACCACAATACACACTGGTGGAGCTTGCTGAAAGGACCAGCAGTGTCACTGGGGATAAAAGAATCATGAATTCCTGTTCTCAGAGTTCGGGGGAGACCTGTGCTTTCTCCAGAGAAGCCAGGGTGCAACTCCAAGGGTACACAGGACAACCCATCAGGGTGGAGAAGGGAAGTGTATTTGGGCAAATATACTTTGGTATTATATATTTAGTGCAAATATATACAAATTAATAAACAAAATGAAAGAATATTTTGAAGGAGTGCTTATTAAATCTTTATCTTATCCTTTTGCAATGTCTATTCATGTGTATGTTTTACAAGCTACATGTATATAACTTATGAATAAAGGGAGACATCCCTGCCAGAGGGCTGGAGGTGCCTGCAGTCAGGGTAAAGGCACAGGTGGTTTCCCAAGCTTTCATCCAGCAGGATCTTGCAAGCCCCCAGGGTGGTGACCATGACTTTAGTGGGTCCCTCTCTGGCTCTCCCAGGAAATCAGGTCCCACTTTGCTACCAGCCCTGCTTATCCCTGATGGATCAGTGATGGAGGATCTTAGCCCCACTGTGGTCGGGCTCCCATGGCCCCATCCACCTCCCTACCTACCACTTGCTCCCAGATGAAGAAATAATGCCCCTGCCCCATGGCTGAGTGATGCTGGGGAGTGCTGAGGTCACTTCCCTAAATTCCTCCCATGTCAAACTATGACAGGTCCCCACAGAAGTGCTGTGTCCAGTAAATGGTTTTTATCTCAACTCACATTTTTGTGTCACCAGCTCTCAGCTCCATTTCCAGAGCAGGAAGGAGGTCGTAGAAGCGAGGGAGGGAGGGGTCAGGGGGAGGGAGCAGCATCTGGTTTGGGAGAGTCTTGGCAGGGGGCACTAAATTCCTAAACCATGACAGCAGCTTTTTCTTGGGGAAGTAAAATCCCAGACAGGGATTATTTTTTTCATTTTTCTCACAGAAGCAAAGGGCCAAGGAAATTAAGGAATAAAGAAAATTTAAGAGGTAACAATTCTGCTGGGAGCAGATGACATGGCTGGCCCCATGCCATGCTGTCACCCACCTCTACGTGGCACCTTCCTGCTCAGCCATGGTGGCAGGGGGAGCCACGAGCAGGTGACAATTCCTTCCCAAGCCAGGCCTGACATCCCTGTCACACCACAGCACGGCAGCTCGCTCTCAGCATTCCTTGGACAGGCTCGGAGCAGGCTGACAGCCTGCCAGGGCACCACCGACACTCTGACGGGGCTGCCACGGCGTGTCGGCTGGGGCTGAGCCCAGCCCTGCAGCACGGCCCAGCCATGGGAATCCCTGCGCTGGGAATCAGGCAGCACATGCTGGCCAGCGGGATCCCAGACAGCACGTCCCATACAGCATCGTGTCTCCTGTGTTTGTGCCAAGGCCTCAGGTCTGTGCCCAGAGCAAGGGGCCAGGGACTGGATGCCAGGATTTAGCAGAAAATCCCCTGACTCCATGGGGGAAAACCTTGGGTTGCCTGGGAGCTCTGTAGCAAACAGGGACAACCTGGCATTCCTGCTGGACATGGCTATTGGTGTGACTGGGATGTCCTTGTGGCATCTCTGGGGCTTGTGGCTGTGGAGGCACATCACCACCAAGCACCCACTGTCCTGCAGCCAGATGGGACATACTCTGAAGGGGATGTAGGGGCTGAAAAGCAAACCCTAGAGATGTGAGACTAATCCAGGATATGGAAAGAGGTTTTGCAAGGGAGTGACCCAAGAATGTGGCTCTGACTGGGAATGGAGGGGGTGCTTTGGCAGTGCACGCCTCTATCCAAAGGCAGTGGCAGCAGATGAGGTCTGACCAGCACTCAAAGCCAGGTCCCACAGCTGCAGAGCACACAGGGATGAGACACCTCCAGCTATCGGCCTGAACATTACCCCAGCAGCCACATAACCCACAGGTGAGATTCCCCAGCTCCTCACTCCCAGTGTATGCCATTAACGTGGGACTGGGGAATAACCAGATCCCAACACAGCATTACAGACTGCATTGGGTTGGAAGGGACCTTTCAAGGTCAGATAGTCCAATACCCCTGCCATGGCAGAGACAGCTGCCACTTACTCAGAGCCCTGTCCAACCTGGCTTTGAACGTTTCCAGGGATGGGACAGCCACAGCTTCTCTGGGCAACCTCTGCCAGGGCCTTTCCACTCTCATAGGGAAAAATTTCTTCCCAATATCCCATGTAACCTTGCCCTCTGGCAGAAGGAAGCCATTCCACCTTGTCCTGTCGCTCCAGGCCCCTGTCCAAAGTCCCTCTCCAGCCCTCTGGAGCTACCTCAGGCACAGGGACGGGCCCCGAGGCGCAGCGCCCGGAGCACCCCGGCCCGGTGGTGCCACAGCCGGGGGCGCGGGGGCCGGGCCTTGGCGGCGGGGGTGGAGCCCAAACGCGGCGGAGCCCCGCCCCTCCTCCTGGCCCCGCCCTTCCTCCTGGCCCCGCCCCGCCGCCCGCAGCCGCCGCGGCCCGGCGCCCGCCCGTGTCCGTGTCCGTGTCCGTGTCCCTGTCCCTGTCCCTGTCCCTGTCCCTGTCCGTGGACGTGGACGATGGTGGCGGCCCGGGGCGCTGCCGCCCGCCGCGGAACGCTGCTGCTGCTGCTCACCGCCCTCGGATCCTTCCGTCTGCGCCTCGCCCGTGCCGGTGAGTACCTCTTCGTTCCCCCACTCCCGTGTCCGTGTCCTCTCCCTTCCCCCGCGGATGCTCGTGTCCTCCCTACGACGAACCCTGGTACGGCTGTCCCCCTCTTCTCCCTCATTATCTCCATCCCCACCAGGGATCAGCATCCGTGGGTGTTCATGTTCTTGGGTGGAGCAAGATAGGAGGTGCCCCCGCCACAAAGCCCCACGGGGGTTTCTCACGCCCCGCAGCGCTCCCCGGGGACGGGCATCGCCTCCCCGTCACTCTCCTGCCCGCTGCTGCAGGCAGGGGCCTGGCAGCGGATGGCAGCGCCGCAGGGCTGGTCCCCAGCAGCTATTAGAGGGGACTGGAGGGACCCACAGATGTGGATCCTGGAGTGGGGAAGGAGCACATTGTCATGGAAGCGGCCCTCATGAAGCACCTTTATTGGTAGGAAAAAATTACAACAACATCAAAAAACACCGCAACAGAGAAAAAAAAAAAGGGCGCTGCAGTGACCGAGCCATCCCGGGGAGCCGCCGGGGGTCGGGTGGAGGGAGCCCTGTTTGCCCACCTGCCTCATTGCCCCGGGAGCGGCCGCAGCATCGCCCCGGTACACCAGCGACGGTGACATTCCTGCTCTCCGCCGTGGCAGAAGGAATGGGTGGCCTTCGCACCCTCCCGTGCAGCACCGCCCTAAGGTGCCTTGCTGTCTGCTGAAGGGTTCTTTCGGGGCGTTCGGGTTTGATTTGTTTGAGTTTCGGGGTCTGGGTTAGGACATTTCCCTCCTGGGGCGTCTGGCACTGGACATGCTCCTTGTCCCCCGCTCTGTGCCCACTGCTGGGGTGGCATCGCGGGGCTGCGATGGGCACAAGCAGCGGCCCACAGCCCGGCCAGCGCCAGGCCCCGCTGCTGCCTGCGGGGAAGGCTGTGGCTGCCCGCCCCGGGGAGGTGCCGTGTCCCTGCCTGGGTACGGCCTGTCTCGGGCAGGTGTTTTCCGCCTGGCTGGCGCAGGAGCCGGGAAGGGCCTCCTGGCTCCCAGCATTGTTTGCGGATCCGATATTGTTTCCCTTCTCTGGCTCCCGGCAGGGCGGACGCCGGGCAGTCAGCCTGCTGTCAGCCAGGGCCCGTGGCCTCGCCGTGCTTCCGCGTGCTCTGAGGGGCAGCGGGAAGCTGCAATAATTTTTAAATCTCCCAGTGAATCAAAACATCTGTGCATTTCCACGTCGGAGGGTTGGAGGCAGAGGTGGGGATGCTCCTGCACTCCCCCTCTTCCCGCGAGGCAAGGCTGGGGTGCTCCAGCCAGAGGTACTGCTGACACAGGCTGAGATGGAAGGAAGGAGACCTGGGCGGCTCGGATGAGCCACCAGTGATCCAGCATAACCTCTTCTCCTCCTGAATTTAGGGGTTAGTGTGGGATCATCTGGCCTGGCAGGGCTGGTTGGGCTGGGTCCCTGAGGGGCTGCCGGGGTGGTTGTGCCATGGTGCTGTCAGGGCATGGTGACAGTTTCCCCTTCCCTTCCCCTCCCTTCCCAGCCCTAGGAGGATGCTGGAGGTGAGGTGAGCATGAGGGGGCCTGGCAGCACATCAGCAGCCTGTTCCAGTGCTGGGATATTGCATGCTCTAGGCTTATGTGGGGTTGGATTTTCAGTTCAACCTCTTTCTCCTGAGAGAAGCTGGGGATGGTATCTTTGCACTGTTCCCAACAGCAGCATCCCATTGCCAGGAGTTCAGGGTTGTATGGCATGTGGCAGTGGGGAGCTCCAGGTAGGTTTCTCCTGCGGACAGCTGAAGAAAATATCCTTGGGATGCTGGGTAGGTAAAGGAGTCTCTGTCCCAATCCTACCACCTTTCTCTAAGTGCAGTGGGGCACAGGAAGCATTGGCTCTTTCTTCTCACTTTATAATTGCCTTTCCTGGGCAGATGGGATCAAGCTTGGCTTTCTCTGGGGATGGGGCTGTGAGGTGGAGGTGGCAAGTCCAGGAGCAGCTCCTATTCTGCATATGCTGGTGAAACTGGCTCCTGGCAAGGAGGGAGCCAGGGTCCTTCACCATCATACCCATGTCCTCTTGCCTCTGCAGCTCCATCAAAGCTTCTTCAGATTGGAGTTGGCATCTCCTTCTCCTCCTCCTCCTCACTTTCCTTGGCTGGTGCTGTGACCCTGAGACCCTGCAGCAGATGCCATCTCCTGGGATGCAGCTGCACGTGGCTCAGTAATATCCTCATCTTGCTGTGAGCCTGATCCGAGCTGGAGGAAGGGCAGCAGTGCTTTGGAGGTGCTGCAGGTGGTTTAGGTTTGCTTGCTGCTCATCAGCTGGGCTTTTTTCTCCCACGTGTCTCTATGCATCACACCAGGCTTTGGGCAGAGGGCCTGCCTTGCTTCGTTTTCTGGCTTAATTTCTTGGAACATGAGTGACAGCCGTATTTCTCCCCACTTCTTAAGTAACTAGGTTGACAAATTTCATCTATTATTATCATTGTTATTATTGTAAACAACAAAAAAAAATTTTCCAAATGGGATGACAAGCTAGAATCCAATTTTTTCATAATCCTGAAGCCCCCTGCCACAGCCATCAGTTCACATCCCAGACATCTGGAGAAGATGCTCAGCAAAATCTGAGTTTTGTTTCCAGTCCAAGTGACCCATTTGGCCACGTTTGACCTGCTGGCTCTGCACTGCTGCTCCTTGTGCTGCTCTGCAGGGATATGGGTGGGAGCACAGATGCTGGTGTTGGCTGCCCCTGCTCTGCAGTGGTGCAGGTACTGCTCAAACTTCCCATCTGGGCATGGCTAAGCAGGAGCCATCCCCTGGGAAGTTCCCATGCTCAGCCTGTGGTGGGATTGTCCATCTCTTATCTTTTCCTCCTTGCCTGCTTGTCCATTGCTGCACTGGGGACAGGGTTGGGACACAGTGGGTGCAGTAGCCCCATGGACCCCCATGCTGGCCCCTGAAGCTGCGGCAGCTCCAAGCCACACTTGGGAGCAAAACATCGGGACTGGTTGTGCGCCTGTGGTGCTTGCAGGGGCCTGGCTGCCCTGCCGAGTGAAGGGAGTGATCTCAGCCCCGCAACATTCTCTGAGTCAGTGTGCAGGTAGCAGCCCCAGTTTTGTGTTGAGGCACGGGAAAGGTTGTGTGGGTCCCCCCTGGGAGTGGTGGCAGTGGTGGGCAGTGGTCCCACTCAGCCACCCCCATCCCTTCAAGCCTCCCATGGTGGGGTGTCCTCTGCCACACTGGTGCAGACCAAGTGTTTCTCCGTGCAGCAGCTGGGGTGCTGCCCATGTGGTTTTATTCTTGGAGGTAATGTCTCCACCGTGTTATCTGGGGTTACTTGTGCTCAGCTGGTTCCCACTGTGGGAAAGGAGCCCTTGTGGTCGTGAGGTGTGGAGGAGCTGGGATGTGCGGCACAGGCGTCTCACAGGGCTCCATGGAGCTGGTACACATGCCAGGGATATGGGCAGGGCTCCGTCTCCAGGCCTGAGGAGGGGAAATGGGTGGAAAGATGCCTGATAATTCCAATTGCAGAATCAGCATCAAGGAAGAGTTTATGGAAGAGATGGGGTGAAAATCCCTCATCCCTTTTGCTTTAGCTTTGTGGGGACTCACAAATCCATGTGCCCCCCAGCAATACCCAGCCGGTGCATGGAGAGCTGGACCTCAGGGTGGGGAGACTGGGATTCTGGAGCCAGGGGCCTGCTTGCACTGTGCAGGGTCAGGTCCTTCGGATCTGTCATTTCCTGGCAGCTCTGGTCCCCCACCCCAGGGATCCCTCAGTCCCCAGGGAGCCCAAGTCTTCCCCCAGCTCAGGGGAAGGTGCATCGATGTTTGCCTGAAATGTCTCTTCTGGGCCATGGGGGTATTAAGGGAGGTAATCGGCTTAGCCCTGCCGGGTGCTTCCGGGGGGGCACAGCATCAGGGGGTGACAGTGTGGTCAGGGCACTGGGGACACGGAGGTTGGTGGTGGATGCTGGAGACTAGAGGAGTGATGGGGCCTATCAGGGGTGGCAGGGGCAGGGGGAACAGAAGGGGTCACTGGATGGACAGCGTGCTGAGGACAGGAGAGGTGTGGTGATGCTGGAGACAGGAGGGCTGATAGCACAGTGGGGACTCCGGGAATGAGAAAGTTAATGGGGGCTGCTGCGGACAAGAGCTACGGGCATGTTGTGGACAGGATGGGTGGTTTGGTGCCCGGGGACAAGAAGGCTGATGGCATGGCCTCTCCCCATGTGCAAGGTGCTGGGTCCCTGGGCACAGGGTACAGAAGCTGCCATCAGTCCCATCCCTGCATTAAATCCATAAACACTGTGCCCTGGTGCTTGGTCCCCACCAAGAGCTCTGGGTCTGGTCCCTGAGGGGGGTAGTGGCTCCCCTGGACTGGCTGGCTCCAAAGCCCTTGGGCCTGGCCCCAATGCCACTGCCAGCACCTGAGGTATCTCCCTCCTGTGCCTGGGCATAACCCAGCACTGGTGCTGCTCCAAATGGCAGCTGCAGGCCTGTAATTAGCCACTTTGTGAGCTAACGAGAATTGCAACAGGAAGAAACTGGCCGTTAAGTGCCTGAGTGAGCTTTGAATTGGAGGAAGGAAACAGCCAGAGCAGGTCCTGGTCCCAGCCTTATCCTGCCCTGGAGCACCGTGGGCTGTAACCACCCATGCTAACACATGCACACTGTGGCACATGCTGGGGTACTTCCTGCACAGGTAGAGGATGGCAATGCTTTTGAGAGGTATTTGCTGTTTGACTGGGAACCTATTGCACTCGGTGGGTGACATGAGAGGTGACATGTCAACTGAGTGCTGTCAGGGACCCTGACTCATTGTGCAGGGGTTTCCTGGGCTCCTGGCCCCTGTTCCGTTCCTATAGAAAGGAGACTGTGGTGGGGGTGGAGACACTGGAGACCTGTACCTATCTGTGGAAGGTACAGGTCTCCAGTGCACCCACAGCACCCATGGCTGCTCTCTTGTAGGTGAGGAGCTGCTGTCCCTTGGGGACTTCATCATCTCTTACCTGTCAGAGAGAGTGAGAGGGCCCTAAATCAGAAGAGAGGGCAGCCTGGTGAGCTGCTGTAACGTGACCCATCCTGCCGCCATCATTCCTGGCTTCCTGGCTAGGAAGGAAAGGGTTTCCCTGAGCTAACTCTTCCTGTGCAGCATATACCGCAAAATCTCTGGGTCCAGCTCTTTTGGCACTGTCTGCAACCTTTATCAAGAGCCCTTGGATGCTGCATGCACCAGCACCCCTAGGATGCAGCTGTGCATCCCATGGACACCCAGTTTCTGTGTTGATGGGGCCTCTCGGTTTCTGAGCTCTGCCCCATGGGCACAATGGCCCTGCAGGTCTTTGTCGCTGGTGGTGGCTGAATCAGTGCGGGCATACCTGTGGGTGCAGCCCCAGCAGGGTGGGTGCTGCAGCCCCCACGTTTCTGCCCACCTCTGCTCTTGCATGTCTGCCAGCATGGTGGGTGCCCCCCCCCCCCGAGTGCCCTTGCCAGCCCTTGTTCCAAAGGCTGTTCTTCTGATGGCTGTTCCAGCAGCTATAAAAGTTGGCCCCTATTGCTCCAGCACTCGTGGGTGAGGAGCTGTGTCCCCAGGCATCTGTTTCAGGCTGATGGGCTGGTGGGAGCACCAGGGCTGGTGCCAGGCAATGACTAGACAAAGGGAACTGGACAGACAGACAGAATCCCCACCTTGAAGAATGCCACCTCTGACCTGCTGGAGGCATCAGCAAAATTTTGCTGGTGCCTCTTTCCCAAAGGCTGCAGGATGTCTCTGGTGATGGTGTGGGATGGCTTTGGCTTTGCTAAAGAGCATCTTGGCCCTGGTGGGTGTGTGGTGCTGCTACTCCAGATGGATATTTCCAGCCCAGTAGTGAGAGTGCGTGGGAGCCTCTGGCTGCTTTCAGATGACCAAGCTGCAGTGGCCCCTGGGCTGGCAGCTCCTTGGGTGCTGAGTTGTGGGGTGGGCTGCCCTCTCCCACCTCCCTGCCATCACACAGAGAGAGCTAACCCAGGGCTGTGGCTCTGCTGCAGCTCACCAGGCAAGGGTGTACCCATGGGGTGCTCTCCTGCTGATGGGTCAGTGCCCAGGAATGCCCTTAGGAGACAGCTGGACTCCACCCCCTTCCTTCCAGACTGCTCAGTGCTTCAGGTGGGTCTGTGGTGCCGGGGCTGCCCATCCCCTGTGATGCTGGCACAGCAAAGGTCCAGCACAGTGCTGTGATGCTCACTGGAGAGTTCTGGAGCACTTCAGGGGTGCAGGGAGGGGCCCCTCGATGGTGCTTGCTGTGCACCATAGCCCTGGCCACCAGCTGCTTCACTTGTGACGTGGTGCAAAACTTGCCCAGTAAGAAGGGAATTAAAGAGCCCAACCCCAGCCCCACCAGGCTCAGTGCATGTGCAAAGTTCGTTGGTATTTACTTGAGAAAAACCTGATAAACAAGACTTAAAGTGGGTGGTTCAGGCTGCAAAAAGCAGCCAGATGCACTGGGATGAGGTGGCATTGGTGGCAGCCTGGGGTCCCCAGCATGGGTGAGTGTGCATGAAGCAAAGCAAAGCCAGCAGCAGGTTCGGGCGGGTAGGCCTGGGGGAATGGCGTATGGCACCTGGTTTGCCTTTTGCTTTTTTTATTATTTCTTCTCTTCCTGAATATCTGAAGCCACTTGTGGCTGGAGACCCCCTGGCACAGCAGGGGCACAGGGGAGGATGCAGAGGTGCACATCCTGGGTGTGGCAGCCTCTGCAGGGCTGGAGTTGGGGCTGTCAGCATCCAGGGCTGTTGACGCTGGGATACCCCTCGCTGGCTTGATGCCTTCCTCACCGGCCACAGGCAAGGAGAGCCATGTTCTCTACACCTCCTGGCTCTGCCCAGTCTCTGCTGGGGTCTGGATTTGTGGTTTGCTGGAGCTGTTTCCAGCCATCCTGGTGCTATCTCCTGTTCCTACAGCCCTGCCAATCCAGCTGATTGGTTTGCACAGCAGGCAGGCTGCCAGGGCAAGGAACAGGGATTTTTCTGGCCCAGTTAAGGGCTTTGAGTAGTGATGATACAAAATTCCATTCCCTCAGCCTGCTGGAGATTGCCTGGTTCTGCCCCAGCCTGGAATCACAGGAGCAACTTGGGATTTTGGGGTGCTTGCAGATGGGGTCTCCTCTAGAGCAAGGACAGGCTCTGAGGAAACACTGATGGTTGGGAAGCAGTGTGTTTGGGGATGCCGAGGGCTTGGCATCTCCCCACCTCTGCAGGAACCTGGCTCAGCTCCTCCTGACCCTCCCTTTCCCCCTTGGCATTGAACATGGAGCAGGACAGGGCTCTGGAAGCCCATCATGATGGCTCAGGGCTGCAGCATGGGTGCCCACCACACCCTCTGTGCTGCCTGTAGCCCAGGGCTCTGGGCTGGTGGCCCCAAAGCAGCAGCAGCTGAGTGAGGATGGGGGTGGGAGGTGGGAGTGGGGGGAGTGGTGAGGATGAGGCCTTTTTCCATTGTTCCTGGGTGGGGCTGTGTCCCCATCAGTGGGACTGTCCGCTCGGTGGGAGCAGGGTGTAGTAGAGATGTTGCTGTGCAGGCATGGGGAATGCTCCCAGGGGTTCCCTACAGGTGTTCCCTGTCCCCAGCCTGTGGCACAAGGCTGCTGACACTGTTTCTTGGCCATGACAGAAACTTTGCTGGAGATCATCTCTGCCAGCTGGGCCAGACCTCAGCACCCAGCAGCCAAAGTCAGGACACAAGCACTGGTGGCCTCAGGGATGGGAGCTGGTGACATGTTGCGTCTGCCTGACCAAATCTGCTGAAGCACAAAGAAGCATTTCCAGCTGCTCCCTTACTGGTGGACTAGCACACACCGGTGCTGCTGCAGGACATGGGGCAGACTGGTGGCCATGGCTGTGCCACATGCTCCATCCCCAGCAGTGACGTGCCGTGACAAGCATTGCCACACTCCTGGTTTGCGGGCTCAGTGCTGCAGAGAGCCTGCTCCACTGTCTCTGGTGGGAGGGGGCTTGGCTGCTGCGTTTTCAGGGGCAGGAGCGCAGCAGTGACATGAGCAGCTGCTGGCAGTGGCACAGGGACTGCCTGAGAAGTGGTGCTAGCTGTGTCCAGGAGTGGGGCCCAGTCCCCATCCACCTGCTTCCTAGTGCAAGAGACAGCGGGGCAGGGGGATGCAGCTGGGTCAGGAAGCCCACCGAGTCGCAGCCACTGGCGGGGAGTCCATCCTGCAGTCACTCTATGTGTCACTTGTGGCTGGTGTGTGTCACCTCTGCTTGGTGTGTGTCACCCGTGGCTGGTGTGTACAGCATCCAGCCTGGCATTGTCACTGCAGCTGCTGGCAGTCACTATCACTGACTCCCTTCAGGAGACACATCCCTGGGCATGGGGCAGTGCAGGTGAGGTGCTGGGGTGCCTCAGCAACCCCTGCTCCTGCCTGCTGCTGGACAGCAGCACTGCCCCTACCCAGGGAAGCTCTGGACAGGGGGAAGTGAGACCTCGGGGGCTGAGGTCTGGTCATCATGCCAGCCTGCCTGCCTGATGCCTGCCCACCAGCCTGCCCTGGGCCTGCTCCAGAGTGCTCCTTCAGAGCCAGGAGCACTTTACAGAGCTGGGAGGTAGCCATGGCCAGTGCCAGCTGGCAGTGGAAGTACTGGGAGGGCAGGCTGCCGGCAGGGCCCTCAGCAGTTCCCACATTATCCGGCTGGAGGAGGAGGATGAGGAAGAAGAGGAGAAGGAATGACCTTGGAGTGGAGCTAACAGAGACCACACCACTGTAGGCCCTGCGGGGGCTGCTGCCGCTGCTGGGGCTCTGTCATGGCCTTGCTGTGGTCTTCCCTCAGCCTCAGGCAGCATGCAGGGGCCTGACATGGGAGTGAGACCTGCACCCTGTTCCCCAGACACCCCAATATCCCCCCTCAGCTGCCCATGTCCCACCAGGGGCCATGTCCTGCTGCCACAGAGGGGCCAGACCCGGTGGTCCTGGGCTGGCTGCTCTGTGCCCATGTGGCTATGCGGCCAGTGCCCAGTGGGCTCAGCCCATGCCCAGTGGGCTCTGCCAGCCCCCACTGTTGGCACTGGGGCTGGCAGCTGAGAGGGAGGCTGGGTGTTGGCGTTGCCAGGACCTTAAACATTTGCACCAGTGCTTGGCGCTAATTAATTATCCTCTTACGTTCACTTTTATCTCTCTATCTGCAGCAGTGACGCAGCGGGGGCAGTCCCTGCCTTTCTGGCCACACAAATGTCCTCCTCGGGTTTATTTTTGTTTCTTTTTCAACTGTATGTTTTGGCATGAGTATGGAAGAGCTGCTCCATCCAGTCTGTGACTGCCAGTGGCTCTATGCCCTGCCTGGGCACCCCTTCTCACAAGCACTCTCCTGGTCCTGAGTGCCACCCTGGGTGCCCAGCACAGCTCTCCCCAGGGTGAGTCCTTGGGGCTGGAGCTTTGTGCTCAGCTTTCCCCCATGGGTAACACATCCAGGGGCCTTGCTGCTCACATGACCATGTTTCCTCCTGGGCACAGGTCTTTTCCTGCTTACATGTGTGCTCAGCTCATGCCCACCTGCTGTCTGTCTGTCTGTACCAGCTGCTGTGTCCATGCACCTGCTGGCCTTGGGCTGGGGTCCTGCCTGCAGGGAGTCACCCGGCTCCTCCAGCACCGCAGCTCAGCCCAGGGTTGAGCTCGGTTTAAGGGGTTACCCCAGCTGTGCTGTTCTGGGCTCCCTGCCCACCTGCACAGGAGTTAAGCCCCATGGCAGGGCAGTGACAGCAACTGGAGCATCCTCCTCCTCTGAACAGCCCTGGCACATCTGGACAGCAGCGTCCCGGCTGTGCCGTGTCTGGTGCTGGCTGCACATTCCATATAATTCATTGCTTGCTCCTCTGGTGTGTACTGTCCTGCTGGCAGGCCATGCAGGGTTAGGGTCCTTGCAGGCCCCCAGCTGGACCCCAGCTTTGGTCCCTCTGCCCATCCCACTTGTGGCCAGGCCATGCTGGGCTGCACTGGTGCCAAGTGGGGACCATGGTTGGAGTGGGGGGATCCCAAACTCCCCAGATTCAACAGCAGCCCTGCAGGTACAGAGGCAAGACTGGGAGCTGCAGCAGGCATGCTGGCACTGGTAACAGGTGGGTGGCATGGTGGTGACATGGCCACAGCTGGGTGGAACTGGGACCCACATGCTATGCCAGCCCAAGTACCCTGCCTCGGGGTGAGTGTTCAGGAGGGGGGGCCCATGGCCAAAGTGTTGGGGAACCCACCTTTGCCTGCTCGAGCACTGGGCAGGTGGCACCAGCCCCCAGGAATGTGTGAGTGTGCAAGGGTGGGGCAGCATTGGGTCAGTGCAGTTTGACAGCCCCACAGGGTGGCAGCAGTCAGGGCTGCAGGTGCCCATGTGGCACCTGGGTGGTGGCACACAGAGGGCTCAGTCCCCATCACCTAGCATGGCAGTGAGGTGCCCACTCCCACCAGCAAAGGACTCTCACTGCTGGGCTTTGAGGTGGGCTCAGGGAGTGGCAAAGCCCCTGTGGGCTCAATCCACAGGCTGCCCACGCAGTGATGCCAGCTCACCAGTCACTGCCTGGTGACACATGGGGAGCTGTGAATTGCAGCCAGTGACAGCTGGGCAAGCACAGCTCATTCTTCAAACAGAGATAACAGCCTTCACTGGGATCCAGCCTGGGCTTTGTGTGCCCAGTTGCTGGACTCTGGCTCAGGGCTCTGCCACTCCTCACAAGGTGGCTCTGAGGGTCTTGTTGATGTCTGGCTCTGTGGGGTGACCCACACTGGGCTGACTTCCTCCACCAGTGATCAGCTTTTGGCAGCACCTCTTTGGGGAGGAATTGTTTCCATGAGCCTGTGGCACAGACAGGGGCCCCTACAGGTGTGTTTCCCACTGCCCCACGGGGCTGTGACATGTCCCCAGCCTGAGGCTGCACAGTGCCACGACCTCCTCCTGCCCCATTTTTTAAACAGGGAGGCCTTGAGAGTAACCCTGGGGAAGTGAAGCCAGGAGCCAAGTCCAATTTCTGTGCTCAGACATCTGATTATTAGTGCCCATTAAGCACTAATTGCCTCCCCAGCCACATGGCCAAGCCCCACACCATCTCCAGGGAGCAAACAGTCCAGCAAAAAACGCAGCTCCCATGGGCACAGTGGGCACTTTCCCCCACCCCAAGCGCACCCCCTGCAGACGGCTGTGCCTGGTGTGGGGATCAGCCAGCATTGAAATTGTGGTTGGTGCATTCTTGCCAGTGCCAGCCAAGGTGGGGAAGGTGATGACTTCCTCATGGAGTGCAGAGGGGAGTTGCCTGGGTACAGGCTGGAGGTTCTTAGCAGCTGCACCCTCCAGGGAGCAGTCTGATAGTGAAATACGGCCATGCAAAGGCAGGGAGTTGCATATCCCACTTGTGCCGCTTTGGGGTGATATCTTTCCTGCGCCCTTGCTGGGGGAGCAGAACTGTCATGATTCGTGCTCTGCCGGTTCTGTCCTGTTGAGGACTCTCAGCTGTGTACGGGGTGCTGCCCCCCTCGCCCCTGCTCTGCTGCAGGGCTGGGGATGCTCAGGACAGCCCCCACAGCTGTGGAGCCCCTCGCTGTGGAGTGCGCCGGGGCTGTCCGCAGTGTTGCTGTCCGCAGGCGCAGGGACGAGCACAGGGACGGGCACAGGATGGGCACAGGACGGGCACAGGATGGGCACAGGACGGGCACAGGATGGGCACAGGACGGGCACAGGATGGGCACAGGACGGGCACAGGATGGGCACAGGACGGGCACAGGATGGGCACAGGACGGGCACAGGATGGGCACAGGACGGGCACAGGATGGGCACAGGACGGGCACAGGATGGGCACAGGACGGGCACAGGATGGGCACAGGACGGGCACAGGATGGGCACAGGACGGGCACAGGATGGGCACAGGACGGGCACAGGATGGGCACAGGACGGGCACAGGATGGGCACAGGACGGGCACAGGATGGGCACAGGACGGGCACAGGATGGGCACAGGACGGGCACAGGATGGGCACAGGACGGGCACAGGATGGGCACAGGACGGGCACAGGATGGGCACAGGACGGGCACAGGATGGGCACAGGACGGGCACAGGATGGGCACAGGACGGGCACAGGATGGGCACAGGACGGGCACAGGATGGGCACAGGACGGGCACAGGATGGGCACAGGACGGGCACAGGATGGGCACAGGACGGGCACAGGATGGGCACAGGACGGGCACAGGATGGGCACAGGACGGGCACAGGATGGGCACAGGACGGGCACAGGATGGGCACAGGACGGGCACAGGATGGGCACAGGACGGGCACAGGATGGGCACAGGACGGGCACAGGATGGGCACAGGACGGGCACAGGATGGGCACAGGACGGGCACAGGATGGGCACAGGACGGGCACAGGATGGGCACAGGACGGGCACAGGATGGGCACAGGACGGGCACAGGATGGGCACAGGACGGGCACAGGATGGGCACAGGACGGGCACAGGACGGGCACAGGAGCGGGCACAGGACCGGCACAGGGACGGGCACAGGGACGGGCACAGGATGGGCACAGGCAGGACGGGCACAGGACGGGCAGGTGGCCGGTGCGGTGCTGGTGCCAGCGTGGCGGCGAGGGCTGGCAGGGACTGCTTGGGGTGCGTGGGCCGGTGCTGGGAGCCTGCTCCTGCTGTGATTCATTGCCAGCCTGGCCCTGTCCCAGTGCAGCCCCACAGTCCTGCTCCCTGCCTGCTGCTGCCTGCGGGAACACTGCGGGCATGGCTGTGCACAGCAGGGTGAGGGGCAGAGTACAGCAGCTGTGTGCCACACCCCCAGCCAGCTGTGCAACCCCATCCAGCTGTGCAACCCCATCCAGCTCTTCCTCCCACACAGTTGTGCCCAGCCCGAGTGCTGGGTGCACTGAAGGGCGCCTGGTTCCACACTGCCACCAGCTTGTGACGGAAAGACACTTGAGCTGCAGCAGGACCAACAGCGTCACCATCAAAGCCAGGACCCCAGTGTGCCCCCAGTAGCTCCCTGCCACAGGTGGTATCTGAGTTCTGGCCCTTTGTGTCACAGTTCCTGTCTCCAGCTCTGCACATGGTTTGCCACCATCATCTGGCCCAGGACTCAGCTTTGTTTAGGACACGGGGACTTTGTGTCCCCCCAGGGAGGGCCACCTCCTGGGGTGAAAGACCCAGCCATGATGACACTCCCATGGCACAATGGGCTGGTGAGGCTGGAGCCTGGGGCACTCATGCCTATACCCAGGGAGTGGAGACTGCCTGGGGCTGACATGGGCATGAGATGCCCCATGAAACTGCGAATGAGGTTTGGTATGCAGTTCAGTGCCAGGGAGGGCTGGCTCCCACTGCTTCCTGCAGGGAATGCCGAAGGGATGGGAGCCTGAGTGCTGGTACCAGCAATGCCACGCCCCACTGAGGCTTTGGGGGTGTTTGGTACTATCGATTTGACAGTCACCACACCAGCATCAGTCTGTGCTGGTTGGATTTCATCTCCCCATGCAGGGCAGGCAGCAGCAGGAGATCCTGGTGCTGCAGCACTCCCACATTGTGTCCCACAGGATGGTGGCACCCTGGGGCTGGGAGCCCTTGCGGGGTATGAGCACTGCATGCTCATCACTGCAACTGCCTTGTGCATGTGATGGAGTCACAGACTACCTCAAGTTGGAAGGGCCCCATGAAAATCATTGAGTCCAACTCCACAGTAATTAAGCTCATGGTTAATTCCAGGTGGTAATGGCTTTGTGGAGGCAAAGCGGGGTCTTGGGGCAGCTGTGGTGAAGCCCATTGATAGCCTGGAGCTGCAGCAGGAGCACCCGTGGGCAGCCCGGGGCAGCTGGGTCCCACTCGAAAAAGCCGTGAACAGACCTGGGGGTGTGTTTGACCCCTGACCTCCTCCTGAGCTGTTTTGTCCTGTCCCCACAGCAGCATCGTGTCCCCGGAGCCTGGACTGTGCCCTGCAGCGTCGGGAGTTCTGCCCGCCGGGGTCAGGTGCCTGTGGGCCCTGCCTGCCCCCCTTCCAGGAGGACGACCGCGGGCGCTGTGTCCAGAAGCAGCTCTCACCCAGTGGTAGGTGCACCCACCCTCCACCCCTCTGCCTGCACCTCTGCAGCTCTGGGAGGGTCTGTGCCTCAGGACAGCCCCCCACCCCAGCAGTACCCCATCCTCTTCTTTCCATGGCAGCTGTATCTCTGTGGGAACAGCTACTCTTCTCCCTCTCACCCCCTCACCTCAGCTGGGGCGTGGTTTTGGGCTGGCAACCCCATCCTGCTCTACATGCATCCTGCTCTGGTGATTTGCCCTGTCAGCACTGTGGGGAGCCTAGGACCTCCAAGGATAGGCAGCTTCTGGGGATCTCCAGGGTCTGCCTGGCTATTCCAGGGTTCAGGCTTTGCAGGAGCAGGGGAGCTACCTTCAGCACACAGAGCAGTGACTTATGCTGCCCATGGCCTCACCCATCCCAGCTCAGCTGGCTGAGCTGGTGCCAGTGGGATTTCAGTGCCTGATTCCCTTTGGTTTGAGACGTTAGCCTGTGGTTCAGGACTGCTGTTTCCTCCTTGGATGATGCCCAGCATCCATGCTGGGAGGGCTGGAGTCAGCTGTGACTGGCAGGACCACTCCCGGGCTGCACAGCGGGGCACGGAGGGCCATGCTGGGTGTTATTCCTGGCCCTGGCCCCGAGGGATCCAAGGCGCTGTGGCAGCCCAGGCAGCAGCCCACGGTCACCCATCGCACTGCCACTGCAATACTTGAAGGGTGCTCCCTGTGCCCCTGGTTCAGCTGCAAAGACAGTGCTGGGAGCCAGGCACAGGCGTTTTTTAGCGTGACGGTAAACTCTTCATGCAGCTTGGAAAGCTGTGGCAGAGCTATTTCTGTGTCCCCTTATGGGCTCATCTCGCAGGTGAGTTAAGACTATAATTATGGCTCCACACAATTATTTATTGCTATAAAGTGGAGTGGCCTCTGTGGATGGGGACAACCACGACTGGCCACACCCTCAGGCTGTTCCTGGTAGGTTCTGCTGGGGACTGCCTGGGTGCAAGGTACTCTGGAGCATCTCTGAGTCACCTCCTGGTGCAGAATGTATTGGTATCTGCCCCAGCCCACCCTTCTCTACCTGCTCTTCACTCCTGCTGCCCCCAAAAGCCTCCTGCTAAGGGGTTTCCAACTCCTGGGGAGCTCCTAAAACCATGCAGGGTGGCTTGTCCTATGCCAGGCAGGATGGACAAGCACTGGTCATTGAACCAGGGAAGCACCTCCCCCTGCATCTGAACTCCATGCAGACATGGAGAGGTCCTCTGAGTTTTAGGGGATTGCTTTGTGTTGTTGAGCATGTTCAGGGTCCTGTTGGGGTGCAGTTGGAGATATCCTTCACCCATGGCTCAGCCCAGGTGGGCACATGGAAGATGTCAGAACCCAGCACGCCTTCAGTGCAATTCCTCCTAGCAGGAGAATTACCCTGTAAATCAGAGTGGAGACCACCAAAGCAGGACCTTTTGGCTGAAATGAGAGGGATGGCTGGGGGGATAAGAGGGGATGGCACAGGAATAGTGTCTAGACTTGGTGTTTGACAGCAGTCAGTGCCCCTGCCATGGGCTCTTCATCCACTGGCATTGAATGGCTTTAGCAGTTGTTTATAGTTCATTTTTTAATGTGAAGTCTTGAGAGCAAATTCCCCTCTCACAAGGGCTGCACATGCACTGGCATCTCCATAGCAACTCAGCTCCTTTCTGAAGGATGTGGCCACAGTTGCATTCTTACACAGAGAGATGCAGGACCATGGTGCCATCCTCTAAGGACCCACCATGGGAGAATGGTGACACCAAAGTCTCTCCCAGTCCCATCCTATTGTCCCAAGCAATGCCACTAGCTTGTGGCAGCAAAAGTGTGGGGACTGTGTTAAATAAAAAAGGGGGATCCCCTCCCAAATTCTCTGTTTTAGCATTCTGAGGATGCCCAGCTCCTCTTGGCAGGGAGGCACCATTTCTTTTTCCATGGGGGCTTTCTTTCTGGTCCTGCCTGTACCTTTGTCTGGTAGCAGCACTGGAGAGGGCTGTGATGATGAAGAGGGGCTGTGGTAGCTGCATTTAGGGGGAGATGCAAGGCAAACAGGGGATTGCTGTAGCCCAAGGATGCCTCAGCCTTTAAAGGGGATACCCATGCAGCCCTTTTGCTATGTAGGCTGATCCTTTAAAGGGTTACACATCCTTGAGCCACTTGTGACTGCTGGTGACGCCAATCCTGGGATCCTGACACTGTGCCATCCCCACAGCTCCTGGCAGGAGCCAGGGATCCTCTCCCAAAAGCAGCTTTTTGAGGTGAAAAGCACCATTTGGGGTCTCAGGAGGGCATGTGAGTGTTCCTGCCATGATGTGCTCTCAGCATATCTGGCACAGCATCAGCACAGAGGTGAGATGGGATGCGTGGAATCTGGGTACACTGCATCCCACAGCTGGCTGGCTGCACCTGGCCGCTGCTGTCTTGCACAGGGCTTTGAGCTCCCCAAAATCCCACGTGCTCCATGGTGCTGCATGTGTCTGTGCTGTGATGGGTTTTATCAGTAGGTCTTATCCCTGCTTCTGCTTGACCAGCATGGAGCCCCACTGGGCTGCAGGAAGCACTTTGGGAAAAGGGGGAAAAGGGACCTCAGCTCACAGACATGGGTGTTCCTCCTTCCCTGCTCACTGTGCTGCCAGCATCAAAGAGGACATCAGCCATCCTGGGGCAGGACTATAGAAATTAGTGGATTTATAAGAATTTTGTGCCCTCCTGTGGACACTGTCAGTTACAGGTTTCCTCAGCCCAGGGCAGAAGCCTCACGTGTCTCTCCTTGGTCCCTGTTTCCCCAAACTGTCAGGGTACGTGTGTGTCCCAGGGTTGAGCCCTGAGAAGGTGGAAGCCCTGAGGAGAGGCCAGGGGCAGAGCAGAGGGGCTGGGGGGCTGTGTGCCAGCCTGGCCATGCCATCCTGCTGCAGCACTGGTGGCAGCTACCATGAGGGGGCCCCCGTACCCTGCACAAGCCCTGCCTGCACCCCTGAGTGCCCCTCTACATGTCCTGCGTGCCCTGTGTGCCCTCCCTGGACACTGTTCCTCCCCAGCATCTCTGCTTCTGCTCCTGGGGCAGTCAGGCAGGAACTGGGGCTCACCCCGGCCCCTTATTCCCTGGAGCAGCTCAGGGCCAGCATCTCACACACCCACAGTGCCGGGAGGACCCAGCCCTCAGTGCCCTCAAATGTGTAGTGGAAACTGTGCCATCACTGGGGGATGCCACTCAGAATGGGAGGTGGGCAGCTTTTAGCCACTTGAAGAGAATTTGGTGATAAAGCTGGTTAGTGCAGGTAAGCGGCACAACCCAGGCGCTGCAGCAACGCCGGGACCCCCAACGCTGCCTCAGTTTCCAAGGTGCCACTTCACACACTCCCAGAGTGCGAGACTGAGGGACCTGGCAGCTGCTCGGGGTGCTTTTTCAACTTTATTTTCCTTTTTCCAGCCACATCACATCCAACACCAGCGCAGCCTGGTGGTGGCACACGTGAGATGGACAGGGTTGTCTCCTATGAAGACAGACCTTTCCCAGAGTGCAGAGGCAAGGTGGACCCAAATGTCCCCATGCCAGGCATTAGCATGTCCCTGACACAGGGCTATCCCAATCCTGGGCACCAGGATGTCCCCCTGTGGCACAGGGCTGTCACACTGGGTCCCATGCTAACTCCCTTGCCCGCTGGGAGACCTTGGCCCCGTGCTGGCGCCTTGTCACCATGGCACTCACCTGTTGGGCACAGCACTGGCACAGCCCCAACCTGGCACCACTTGACTATGATGCTGCTCTGGGATGCAAATAACAGGGTGCAAAGAGCCAGGGAAACCCAGGGCTCTAGCCAAGGGCTGGGGGCAGTGGGGACACCACGGCATGGAGGATGTAGGGACAGTGACTTTTGGTGCTTTTGTTTAAAGCAAGAGTGTCCCCCTTTTAAGTTGTTTTTTGGCTCATGTGGCTCTGAGTCATGGAGGAGCAAGGTGGCAGTTGTGCACAGCTCCAGAGGGAATCGGGGTTTATTTCCAAGCATTGGATGTGAGGACAGATTCCAGAGATGTAATTCTTATAACCTTGAATTATCTGGCAGTATCACCTTGCCTTAGTATGTCTAGGTTTAGGCTCCAGGGCTTCTCTGAGGGGACACTCTGAGTGTGGGCAAAGGAAACAGGGATAGGATGGGGATTGAGAAGGTGTCAGGGATGTCTACTGCCTTTGAAGTTGAGTTTAATCCTGTTAAAAGCAGTGGTGAGTGTCAGAGCTGAACTCTGCTTGATGAGCCTCAGAAGAGCGACTCCACTCTTGCTGCAATGCTGTCACCCCAGGCCAGAGTGGGAGTCCTGCCTGTGCCTGATGCTGCAAGAGCCCCCTGAGGGGCAGATGTCCCTGGTGGGCACTGTTCTGGGGCATGGGCTTGGACAGCTACCTGTGAGATGCTACTGGGAGCAGCCCCTGGGGGTACATCCCTCACTGATGGAGCTCTCAAAGGAGCTGCATCCCACCAGGTGCTGGGCAGGAACCAACCCCTCTGCTGGAGCAAGGACTCCCATGCTCTGCTGAACAGCCAAGATGAGCCCGTGCTTCAGCCACTCTGGTCTATAAAGGACAATTTGGGGTGAAAAACAGTGTTTGGAGTGAAACCAGGTGTCCCCTGACTGTAACTCACTGTGCTGAAGCTACCCCTCACCCCTGAGGCAGCCACACAGCTGGGGAGTATCTGTCCTGGTCCAGCTCCCATCCCTCCTTACTTGGAGCTGCTGTGTGACTCCAGGGGCAGGGACACAGGGCAGGTCCTGCACACCAGGTGCTGGCACCCTGCCCTCTCTCACAGAGTCTGCAGGACCTGCTGCCTCTGGCACGAGAGCAGATGCTGTTGCTCCTGATCCTCCAGCATTTGTGGGGTGAAAATCCCACTGAACGCGGCAAGGACACCCATGGGTCCGGGGCCCAGCTTTCGGAGAGCAGCATCTGAGGGGCAGATCAGATGTCCCAGACTGATGTCTCAGACTGAACACCACCCGTGTTTGCTGGAGCTGGGACAGGAGCCCCTTCTTGGGGGTACTGGTCTAGCCCTGGGGGTGGGCACACACCTGCACCCCCCAGTGCCCATCTCACACCTGTTCTCCTGCAGGACGGACCTCTGTTCCCAGCTTGGAGGCAGAAATCGATTTTCTCGCGGATGTGCTGGCCAGGCAGGAGGCTCCTCGCCACCACCCACTAGAGGATGGCAGACCCAAGAGTAAGTGCTCATCCCTGTTCCCAGCGGTGCCAGGGACCCCATGGCAGCCAGACCCTGCACCCCAGAAAGGTTTGCCCTCTGGAGCTGCCTGGGCACCGCTCACCACTGCTCTGTCTTCTCCCGCAGCCACCCTGGTGCCCAGCGGTGGCAGACAGCATGTGGCCAGTGGGCTGAGAGAGGGGCATCTGCATCTGCAGCAGGGTCCCGCTGGCACCATGGCAGCCACCACCCTTCCTACCACTGCCACAGTCCAGAAGTACCCGGTGGAGGCGTCCCCCATCCCTGAAAATGACAACATGGTGCTCGGTGAGACCCTGGGACTCAGAGGAAGGGGTTTCACACCCTCACCAGGGAAGCATGGGCTGGTGTCACCATGCTGCCAGCTCACCTGCTGCCCCTTGCTGTCCTCTCCACCTGTGCAGGGCTGATCGTGGTGTGCACAGTGGCCGGGATCTCGGCGCTGATTGTGGCGGCCATCTGCTGGTACAGGTGAGTTGGGGCTGCTGATAGTCCCCCAGTGACCCTGCGCCCAGGGCAGTGTGTTCCCATGCTTCCCAGGCATGAGGGGTTGGAAGAGAGGCAGTAGTCCTCCCGAGGTGTCCATCAGCTGGCTGGGGCAGGAGGACAGTAGTGAGACACCTTCGTGCCAGATGCAGGCTCTGGGAGCGGGTGGCACGTGGTGTGGGCATCACTGTGGCACTGGGTGCTGGCACTGCCAGCACATTGGTGCCCTGTGCGCAGGCCCCGTGGGATGGAGATGGCTGTGCCTGTCGTGGTTGCCATCACAGGGAACAGGGCTGACCCTCCAAGGGTCACTGGCTCCTGAATGGAGTCGTCTGCTCCTATGGCTCCCCACATCCTCTAGGATGAGCTAGAGAAGTCGTTGTGCCCACAGTGGGCACTGGTGAGGCATCTCAAATCCTGGGTTCAGTTTTGGGCCCCTCATGGCAGGAAAGATATTGAGGGGCAAGAGCATGTCCAAAGAAGGGAATGGAACTGGTGAAGGGTCTGGAGCACAAGTCTTATGAGGAGCAGCTGAGTGAGCTGGGAGGGCTCAGCCTGGAGAAAAGGGGACAATTGTGCTCTGCACAACTCCCTGACAGGAGGGAGCAGCCAGGGGAGGGTCAGGCTCTGCTCCCAGGGAACAAGGGACAGGATGTGAGGAAATGCCCTCAAATTGTCTCAGGGGAGACAGTTTGGATATTAGGGAAGTTTCATATAAAGGGAGGTCAGGCATTAGGCATTAGGAAGGGCTGCCCAGGGAGGTGTTGGAGTCATCATCCCGGAAAGTGTTGAAAAAACACATGGATGTGGCACCTGGGGACGTGGTTTAGTTGTGGGCTTTGGCAGTGCTGGGTTAATGGTTGGGCTTGATCTTAGAAAACTTTTCCAACCTTACTGATTCCCTGATTCCAATGCCCCTCCCTGGCAGGCTGCAGAAGGAGGTCAGGCTGGCACAGAAAGCAGACTACTCAGCCCAGCGAGTAGCCAGCCCCCTGCCTTACGACAAGATCTCGGTAAGGTGTCCGTGTCCCTCCCTGTGGGGTGTTTGCCACTCGGGCCTCAGTGCTCTGCTGGAGGGATTCCCTCACCGTGGAGGCCCTCCACCACCCAGGCTGGGGCCCATCAAAGCCCAGTCTCCACAGCTGTTCCTGCTCTCTCCACAGCCTGGGGACAAGACGCTGGCTCAGAGTGCCCAAATGTACCACTACCAGCACCAAAAGCAGCAGATGCTCTCCCTGGAGAAGTAAGCAGCCTGGTAGCAAACAGCGTGTCCTGCCATTAACTGGGATGGTCCTGATCATCCCACTGGGCTTCACCTCCTCTCTACATCTTCTTCCCCCCAGGCATAAAGAGGAGCCCAAGCTGCCGGACTCAGCATCATCTGATGAGGAGAATGAGGATGGAGACTTCACCGTGTATGAGTGCCCTGGGCTGGCTCCGGTATGTGGGTGCAGGAGAGCCAGGGGTCCCTGTGCATGTGGGAGTGTCCAACATGTGCGTGGGACGTGCACTTCTGTGTGAGGAGCCTTTTCTACGTGTTCTTCATCAAACTTGGAGGTGGTCCAGCCTTTGCCCCTCTGCTCCCCCGATGTCCCTAGCCAGCTCCCACTGAAGCTCTCCAGTGGGCAGGAATGCATGTCCTGGCACAAGGCTTTCCTTGGGAGCAGATAACTAGAGCAGCCCTTGGCACACCTGAGCCACCATCCCTTTGGCTGCTGGGTACGGAGCTGGGGGGGCTCGTCCTTGTGCCATCCCAACGCCTGGAGCGCAGACATGTGACCCCTCACAGCCAGAGAGGGTAGGGTGTTCTTGGCTAGCGGGGGACTTCGGGGAAGGGCAGCTCATAACAGCCCTGGGTACAAAGAGCACAAAGGGACGAAGAGGAGCCTTTTACATGGTAATAGCTGCGGAGTGCGGCCATCAGGGCCCAGATCGAGGGTCATCAGTGGGTCTTTACAGGCCCATTAAAGGGCACTTGATCGCAGGCAGGCAGTCTGGGCAGGGCACCCCATTTCTGCCAGCCGTGCTGAGGGGCCCATCCTGCGATCCCCAGTCTGAGTGAGAAATTCTGTTCCTGCCAGCCAGACTGGGAGTGCTATCGTGGGGTCCCCAGCCCAGCTGTGGGGTCCCATCCCACCCAAGACCTTGGATTTTACACATCACCCCACCTCATTCCCTCCTGTCAGGGAGGCAGCTCCTTTCCAGGGTGATGGGAGTCCTGGTGTTTGTCATCCATTGCAGCCCACTCGGTCGCCCCCTTTCCCCTCCTCCCTCCTACCTGCCGGGCTGGGGTTCAGACCCAAACCCCTTGGGATGGGGCAGCTGAATCCCAACCTACTTTCTGACCTCCTGCCTTTTCTTTTCCCCCATCCCTCTCCCACCGCCACGGCAGACTGGAGAAATGGAAGTGAGAAACCCGCTGTTTGACGACTCCTCCTTACACCCCTCCGACCCCAAGTCGCACCAGTAACCACCCCGAGCTTGCTGCAGACTGTGCCCGCGGCCGTGCCCAGCGGGGTGGCCGTGCCGGGGGAGCACCCACAGCTGGGCCGAGGGACCTGCCAGACTGTTCCACGCCTGCCCAATAAACACCCACTAACAGCTATGGAGGGGGGGATCGCCCCCTTTTCCAGCGTCCTTGTCCTCTTTGCTGCTGTGATCGCGTCCCTGCATTGCCGTTTGCTCACAGCTCTCGCGGGCGCAGGGGGGCAGCTGCTTTGGCACAGAAATCGGTAGGGGAAGGAGGGGAGGGCTGTGGCACTGTCCCTTTGTAGTTGGCTTTGAGGAGGGGGCTGCTGCCCTAGCTGAAGCTAGGCTCATGCGTAGCAGCTAGGAGGGAGCCAGAGAGAGGGGCAGAAAGCAGGAGAGAGCCAGGAGGGCTGGGCATGCTCATGCCTGGCATCAGGGCTGCCAGCCTGCCCAGAGCCCCTCTGCCAGGGATGGGGCCTTTTCCTGGAGCAGGTGGCAACACTAAGGGCTTCAGTGCCCATTCTGCCTCCTGCACCCCAGCCTGGGCAGCTCCTGGCAGCAGGACAGTGCTCTGGGAGCCAGTGGCAGGAGCAGGAGCAGCACAAGCAGGCACCGGCATCACTCCCCAGGTTGCTCCTTCAGATGCTGCCCTGTGCTCTGACCCCTTTAGGAGTGCTGGGCTTCAGGACAGTCCCAGTGCCACTGGCCCACATCAGTCTGTGCTGGCAGAGGATGGGCTCTCTCTTATCACAGGCCTCAGTGGGGTAAAAGCTCAGAAAAAGTGTTCAAGGTTTTGTTTTTAAGCTTATGTGGCTGTGGGGGAGGAAGGAACAGGACTGGAGGGAGCTGGGGTGGCTTGAGAGGGGTAGCCAAGGCATGGGGGCTTTGCTGTGCTGCTTCAAACCCCACAGAGCCCATGCCCTGGCAGCATCCATGTGGAGCCTGGCACTGTGCATTCTCTGAGCATCCCTCTGTGGCAGATGACAGTCTCCAAAGCTCCATCCTAGGCACCTTTCAGGCCGCAGACTCCCTGCATCCCTTTGTTGCCTGCATCCAGCCTCACCAACATGTTCTTGCTTGGAGCCCAGTGCTGCTCCTCAAACCCTCCCGGGTGCATAGGCCATGAACCCCTCCAGTGGAAGGCCCAGAACAGGGTTTGGATTACTTTGCACACGTGTGGCTTCATGTCCAGACCCTGTTGTGGACTGTCACGGCCACAGGTCACCGGTTATGCTCCCTGGAGCCATTGCACACTCAGACAGGCATGGGCAGGGCAGGTAGCAGTGGCAGGGATGTGCTGGTGAGTGGTGGTGGCTTGGGACCGTCCCTGTCCCTGGCGGGGTGGCTGACAGAGGCCATCACTGCACAGATTCTGTCCCCATGTCCTGTACTCCCCCTCCCCTGGGCTGCTGCCACTCTTCCCACACCTCTCGTTGTTGTTGTATGAATTGTAGTTCTTTTAAAAGGAGATTTTATTAAACGACCATGTTTGAGACCCATGCGAGTGTGTGGTGTGGGGCCCGAGGTTTGGGGGGTTCCTCTAGACAGCGGGGTGGGACAAGGGGACAAGAAGGGAGGATGCTGTGGGTCCCCAAACCTTCCCCAGGGAACAGTGAGCAGCCATCCTGCTTCTGCAGCTGGAGGAGTGTTCAAACCCTTCCCAAGGGTTTTCTCGGGCACATAAAGAACCGGGGATAATTTTCTTGTATCTCAGTATTTGCCAGGTTTCTCCAGCGAAAGGTCGGATGGGAGCCCCCGCACCCAGTTCTGCAGCACCCACCACCCACCCCCCTCCGCCCCTTGCCCCTGGGCCCTTAGCACCTCGGGGATGACAGATAAGGGCTATCAAGTCCCCGCATTGTGTGCAGCCCAGTTCCTTTGATCACGGCAGCCCCCCCATCAGGCTGATACCATCTCTCCAGGTTTCAGCAGCCCGAGGTGGGTGCTGACTCACCGCCAAAGCACCCACCCAGGACGCGTCTCTCTCGGGAGTCTCCAGCTGCACCCCCGGGCGATGCACACCCCAAATAACCCAAGATGCCCCCAGGGCTCAGTCCTGGGAAAACCCTGGAACCCACTCCTTTCTGCCGAGGTCCCCAGATTTGTCCATTCTTTGCTCCCACAACCCAGCAATCTCTCTTGGAGCACATCCAGACATTTTGGAAAGCTCTAACTTATAGTAAAACTTGACTCTTCTGCCTGGGAAGACGCCCTTGCTCCAGGCATGGAGGAGGCCACAGGAGCCCTGTATGCCTTGGGAATCCCTGTCCCTACCACATCCAGGCATGGAAGAGTAATTTGTCCAGGGACAAGAGCCCCGATGCAGACATCCAAGGCCTTCAGCCCCCAGCTCACTTCCCCCAGCTGTACACAAGAAGGTGAGCCCACTGGTGTGTTCAGGCACTGTGGTGGTGTGGGTGAGACCCACATTATAGCCCAGGGCCTTTGTAATAAGGGGACAGAACCGGACCCAAACACCCTCTGTGATTTCCCCTGGGCTAGCTTTGGAAGCACTGACTCCATACTGTCCTCCTAGGCCAGCTGCAGCCCAGCAAGCTGTGCTGACAGGGAGCAGATCGGCGTTCCTCCAGGCATGGGGTTTCTGGAGATGAACCCCGTGTCCAGCCCTCCTTAGAAGGTCCTGGAGTGGCCCCCTCACCATGGGACCCCGTGCAGGACTGCAGCACCCCTTCAGTGGGCAACTCAGGGGTATCCAGCACAGCCCCCCCCCCCCCCCCCCCCCCCCCCCCCCCCCCCCCCCCCCCCCCCCCCCCCACGCGCCACCTGCCACAGAAAAGGGTGGCCTGACCATGAATAAAACATCATCCGTGCTCATCCACTCTCTTAAAATCCCAAGCACCGGTGTCACACCAGCACACTCAGCAAAGGGAGGATGAGCAGATGTACATCTCAGCCCACTCCAGCCTGCTGCCATCTGAGCGAGCCAGTAAAGTAGACGCATTTTTTTCTGCTCTCATTTTCTTAGCAGGATCCCACTGATCCCTGGCTGCCTTAGACAGGCAGGCTAAGGCTGGAACACTAGCAGGTTCCAGATATGGGCTGATGGAAGGATGCATGCATCCATCTCCCCCGGAGCAGGCAGAAGAGATGCAGTCACTGGTGCTCAAATACCCTACACAATAACCTCACACAGTCCCCCCCCTCAAATCACCCAAAATCATTGAAATGTATGGGGGGGGCACACACCGAGAAACCCCACTGACTCCTTCCACATCCCCCAGCTAAAACCATCACTGCCACAATGGGCTCCCGTGCCTACAAAGGGGCCGGTTCAAAGTCAACGTCTCCCTTCCCCTCGGTCTGTATATGAAAGGACAAGGAATGCGTTTGAGGGCCGGGGGGGTGGGGGGGTGGGGGGTGGAAGGAGAGGCAGAGGGGGGGAGGGAGGCCTGGGAGGCTTCCCGGGGGGATGGAGAGAAAAGTAGGTTGGCAGGAGGAGGGGGTCCAGCCCGGGAACAATAAATCAAAGGGAAAGGGAGTTACTGCCTAGCCAAGGAGCTTCTGAAACCCTGGGCCGCAGCAGGAGCCCGGGAGGAGCAGGGCTGATGGCTGCCATCAGGGTCCCGCAGAGAGATTTCCTCTGCCCGCTGGCAGCGGGGCAGGCAGCAGCATAGCAGGCAGTGGGCAGGTCTGCCCGCACGGCACTGGGTCCAGCATCCTCAGCAGCACGGCCCAGGGAGTCCCTTGGCAGATTGCATCCAGCCCCTGCTGGGGAAGGTGCTTCACCACTCTGGGCATGGGACCCCTGAGGTCCAGAAGCCACAGGGCTCACTCAGGGCTGCCCACGGCCCCACTGACAGGGTTTTTGAATCCTTAGTTCGTTTTCCTGGGGCTGCCCTCCCTTCTGGAGCAGCCTGGCACAGCCAGGATGGGCAGCCTGGTACATGTCCTGACAGGCGTCAGGAACAGACATTAATTCCAGCTCATCCACTGGGCCATTCTTTTTCCTAAGAGGAATATCATCAGGAGGCTCAGCTGTTCCACTTCCCTGACATGCAGCAGTGCCATGTGCTGGGCCAGGGGCTGCTGCTGGCATTGTGGATACCAGTCCCTAGATGCCAGTCCCTGTATGCCAGTCCCTGGATGCCAGCTGTGGGAATGAGTCTCTGTCTGCCAGCCCCTGGGTGCCTGTCCCAGGGCATCACTCCCTGGGTGCCAGTTCCTGGGTTCCAGCCATCTCAGCAGCCAAAGCAAGTGCTTCATAAACATCATCAAGCACCTTCCCCTGCCCACAGCCCCATTCCCATCCCGCCACGGGGGAGGCTGCTCCAGCCTATCTCCTCACCATATCTCCAGTGCGAGACGGCAGCAGCTCCTGGTAATCCGGGTTAATAAACAGGCAGCAGTGTCAGCAGCAGGATCACTCCCTGCCTTGCTCTGGCTGGGATCACGGGGTGCTGGCAGAAAGAGCACTCTTCGCCCTGCTCCAGCTGAGGCCAGGGGGTGCCCATGCTGTTGGTACCTGCCCGTATGCAGGAACTGGCATTGGGCAGAGGCTGATGGCATGGCAGTGTCAGGATCTGGAAGGTTCCCGGTGCTGAGCCAGGAGGGAAGGAAAGGGGAAATGACTGGAGCCGAGCCAGCCCTGGTAGAACAATTGTGAAGGGCAGTGTGAAAGGAATGTCTTTAAGATAGAGAAAATATAGAGTGTGCTTCATTGTGGAGACGATGGACACGATAGCTGGGGCTGCAATTCCTTCCCCTGCAGTGCCCTCCGAGCTCTGAGGCCACAGGGACACACACGCTCCTACAAGCCACAACCCTCCTCTGCAGAGTGAGAAAGAGAGAAATGGTGAGACTGTAAGGGGCCTCGGGAGCCTCATCTCTGTCCATGCTCCCCAAGGAGCTACGGCCCAATCAAGAAGACCAGGCATTAAGAGGGGCAAGAGGTGATGGTCAAGCTCTGGACCACCCCTGCTGCTGCACAATGACACCGGCATCACGGGGCTTGTCTGTACTGGGGACAAGTGGCTGCCACAAATGGATAGGCTGCCCTCACACTAGCCCCTGGCTCCGGTTCATGCCACCGATAGCTCCTCAAAGCCACCCCGTTCCTTGCCTAGACTCCGCAGCGCTGGGGGTTCCCAGCTGGGAAGACCCCATGGCTGCTTCTGTCCTAACGCTGGCGCAATGCCCCCCGAACTGCGTGGGGCCGGAGGGGTGCGAGGGACGCGGGTGTCCTCGAGTCTCCCGGGACTGGAGGGGTGTGAGACCCCGCGGCAAGATCGGTGTCTTCTCCCTCCCTGCCCCATCGGGGCCGCCCCGTCCACCTCCCCGCCGGCGCTGGGTGCGGGCCGGCGCAGCCCCCTCCCAATAGCACCTTCTCTCCGTGCCCCCCGCCCCCCTGGGGGATCAAGTTCACGCCCGACCCACCGATGCGGGGCCCAATGGGGCCGGGGCCTATCTCCATCCGGTCCGGCCCGGCCCCGCCGCTCTCAGAGGCCCCAGCGGCGCCCCAGCAGGGAGGCAGCGGCCGGCAGCCCCCGCATGGAGCCCTAGGGCAGCGGGCGGCGGGCAGCATGTTCAGCCCGGACGGGGGGCTGCCGGCCGCCCCCTTCGGCCTTGTGACGGACGCCGGACCTCCCTTCCCCCGCGGCACCTTCGACGGGGCGCCCGCTCAGCCGCTCTTCTTCCCCTTCGCCGCCACCGCCGAGCCCGAGCCCGCCCGCGACCCGCCGCCGGCCCGCGCCTGGCTGCCCCCGCCCGCCCCCGCGCC
>NW_024524822.1:1284-206710 GCF_017590135.1 Pyrgilauda ruficollis | reverse complement strand
CCCTGCCCGGGCCGCCCTTCCCTGGCCCGGCTGCCCCTGCCTTCCCTGGCCCCCAGCTCTGCCCCGCCGCGCTGCAGCCGGGCTCCGGCGGCCCGTCGGGGCTGGGCAGCAGCGGCAGCTCCAGCGGCGCCGCCAGCGAAGGCGGACACTCCAGCGACAGTGGTGAGGAGGTGAGACCCGACGGGACGGGGACGGGGCGGGCTGCCCTGTCCCACTCTTGCCGTCTGCACACGGTGTGGCCCTGGGGCTTTCCTTCCCGTCTGGAGCCGCGGTTCACCGGCCCGCCGGCAGGAGCTGCCCTGCTGCTCTCGTGTACCGCCGAGAGCCGCCGGAGCCACCTGTCGGGGCCCACCGTCGGGTGCCCCCGGGAGAAGCCCTGACCCGGCGCTGGGACTCGTCCCGCACGTGTCAGTCTCTCCGCAGGGGTAGAGCTTTGAGGAGGCTGCTTTGGGGTAAGATAGGGAGTTTTGGGAACTCGGGAGAGCAGCTTCCCGTACGCGATGTGGCGTGGCCGTCCCGGGTAGCGATGTCAAAGGTCGGCTCTGGCGTGGTACTCGGGGCGGCGCAGCGCGGTCACCGAGGGCTCCTGGCCACCCGCTCAGTCCCCTTCGGTCGGCTCCATCCGCTCCCGCAGCTCCACGGGCACTGAAGTTTGTTGGGGCAGATAGCCCGGAGATGAGAGCGGGACGAAGACGGGGGCAGCAGGGCTGGTTCCCGGCACGACTAAATTTGTGGTTTGGGCTAGTTTTTAATATTTTTCAATGTTGACGTATCACGATCCAGCCCCGGGGAGAGCAGCGGCAGCCGATGCCGGGGGTTGGTCCCTGACGGGGTTGGGGAGGATTCGCACTGCCGCCAGCGGGTCGGAGCTGCGGGATGTCCCACGCCACGATCGATACCTGTGTGTCCTCGGGCCGCAACCGGCCGCTCTGGGTGGGAGGTGGTCATGAATGGCATTTTCTAGTTGCGGGACGGTGATCTGGGATGGCATCCCTCCTCCATGGGAGGGATGCTCTGAGTTTACCGGTGCCGATTATACGCCAGAAACTAATAGCCGTGGCTCGGTGACAGGAAAAACTCTTGGAAAACCCGAAACGCCGCTGAAAACGTGTAAATTGTTTAAAAGGCTTCAAAATGACCCCGTAGAGGCTGAAGGCTGTGCGGGAGGAAGGTGGGAAGCGCCTGGGTAGCCGCTTGCCAAAACAGAAGAGCCGGCTGGTAGCAAAGAGGTGCTTAAACTGCACGCGGCTCAGGGGCGCTTTTGTCCCTCTCTTCGCCGGAGTCTTTTCCCTGCTCCGGCCGCAGGCGGGAGAGAGGCTGGTGAGAGGCTGCCTCAGCCCGAGAGCCGTGGGGAAGTGGCCCACGCCGCGGGAGAACTGAACGTCCCCGTGCGCACGTGTCGTGGGATGAGTGAGAATGGGGCGAAACTGGGACTTGGCCAAGGTGATCATTGGTGCTGCCTCTGGCCAGGCCAACAGGGCGCGAGACAGAGGACAAAGAGAACATTTCCAAGGCGTGTTGAGGCAGAGCAGGAGCTCTCGGTGCCCTTGTGCTACCCTTGGCACCGCCATGCCAGATTGGGTCTAGCTGAGCAGTGTGCGTGGTCGGGGTGGGTCCTGTGTGACCCACCCAGTCCTGTCCCTGGTCGGTGTCAGTGCTCGAGGGCTCAGCCGAGCCTTCTTCTACCGCTGTCCTTCGGGGACTCCAACAGACCCTGGACCCGGGGCGCGAGTTTTCCCTTCTCAGTGTCTTTCTGCCCTCGCCAGGATGCGCCAACCTCAGGAGAGCTGGAGCAGTTCGCCAAGGACCTCAAGCACAAGCGCATCATGCTGGGCTTCACCCAGGCTGACGTGGGGCTGGCGCTGGGCACCCTCTACGGCAACGTCTTCTCGCCCCCACAGCCGGTGGGAAGGGAGAGGCCCGCGAGGGATTTGAAATCACTTGTGATAATGATTTCTGCTCCTTAACGAGCTGCAAAGGAGGCATCAATCCCCAGTCCAGGGCCGGGGCTCCTGGAGGGGTATCTCCAGATCTGCGGTGAGATAGAAGCTTCGGTGAGATAGAAGCTTCGAGCTCACAGGGAACTGGTTTAAAATAGCTACAGTTGCTTATTGAGCGTATTTCTGGGGTTTAAATCCCTGTTGAAGGAACAGGGAGAATGCCTTTCCTGGTGACAGGAGCAGGGCAAGCTTGGGGGTGGTGATCCTGGGGAGCTGCTGGCGAGGGAAGCTGTGTGGTGTGTAATGCCCTGCCTGCCTTGGCCGTGCAGGGAAGATGTTCAGCCAGACAACCATCTGCCGCTTCGAAGCGCTCCAGCTCAGCTTCAAGAACATGTGCAAGCTAAAGCCGCTGCTGCAGCGCTGGCTCAATGAGGCGGAGAACACGGACAACATGCAAGAGGTGCGGGGCTGAGGGGGCTGGGAGCCGGGTACCTGCAAGCCCTGAGCCACAGATTCTACTGCCTCTCCCACGTGCTTTCAGGGAGAGAAGAGGGGAACAGAAGGCATCTTGTGCCACAGCACCATCTTGCTGCATGGCTTGAGCTTGGCTTGAGGGCAAACCACTGGGTATCGCTTTCTGTCAGGCTGGGGGAGGAAGCCCAATCCCCCTGCAGAAACGTTGTGATTGTGACAAGCTCCCATTTTGAGTAACCAGGTCCTGCTGGAATCTCAGACTGATTATGCAGCTTACCACTCCCTGGGGAACCTGGGGGGGATGCAGAAAGATATGTCCAACTTCACTGCTGGCAGTGCTGGGACACTGGGAATGGCCCCAGTCACAGTGGAATGATGCTCAGTGGAGAGTCACAGGGACACAATCTGTGCCTCAAGCTCTGCAGCCAGCTGCACGTGTTCCAAGCCTGGTGGAGACTCTTCCACCTGGTAGCAAAACTTGTTCCCTCTCTCATTCTCAGATGTGCAATGCAGAGCAAGTACTAGCCCAAGCCCGGAAGAGAAAACGCAGGACCAGTATCGAGACCAACGTGAAAGGGACACTGGAGAGCTTCTTCCGCAAGTGTGTGAAGCCCAGTCCCCAGGAGATCTCCCAGATCGCTGAGGACCTCAACCTGGATAAAGATGTATGTTGGGAGGGTGGGGAGGATGGGTGCCCTAACAATGCCAGCTCCTGAGCATCTGACAGTTTGATACTTTAGCTCAGAGCAAAAATGAAATACACATGAAGAGATGTAAACAACTGCCCTTTAGCTGTGCCAGACAATTAGGATATGTATGGCTTATCAATATGAAAAAGAAAAACCCACTTGGTTCCAGAGAAGACTTTTGTTCACAGATTAAATATTTAAAACTTCAGAGACAAAAACAGTTCCCAGACCCAACTACAGGCATCCGTGTTTGTGTATATGTACATCAATATGTGAAAGTAATCCGATAAAAGTAATTCTTTGATACTAATTCATCTCTGAAGAAGCTGATTTTTGATCCCAAGAACCCACATGGATAGTTACAATGTTTTTCTTCTGAAGTGGAAATGCACCAGAAGAGACAAACCACAACCCACTAACAATGCACAAGTTTGCGTACTGGCTTAATCTGGCTATGCTACCAGCCTTTAGGGAGGGAGGAGCCTTTCTTTTGATTTGTTACCTTCTTTCCTATTTAACATTTGCCATTTTTGTCATCTCTCAACTCTGGAAGCAGTGGGGAAGTGCTCATGGCTGAAGTTTGAGCTGAGCCTAGCAAGGAGTTGTGACAGGGAGGGGGGCTGCACTGGCAGTTTGGGGTGCTGTGGAGATCTGCCACCAGCAGAAGGGTCTCCTTGTCACCCACATGGTGTGCCTGGGTCACCCCCTTACCCTTCTCTGTCTCCCTTCCCACAGGTGGTCCGGGTCTGGTTCTGCAACCGGCGTCAGAAAGGCAAACGGCTGCTGCTGCCCTACGGCAACGAGGCAGAGGGGATGATGTATGACATGAACCAGCCCCTGGTGCCCTCCACTCTGCCCATCCCAGTGACGTCCCAGGGCTACAGCCTGGCACCCTCCCCTCCTGTCTACATGCCGACCTTCCACAAAGCTGAGATGTTCCCACAAGCGCTGCAGCCTGGCCTCTCCATGAGTAACAGCGGCCACTGAACCAGGGGCTGTGGGCTCACTGCAGGTGGGCTGGTGCTCTGAGGCAGCCCCCCTTGCCTTTGGCTCACACAGGCATAGCCCTGCTTCTGCTTGCTGGGCTGATGTGTGCGGCTTTTGGGGTGCGAGGGGCTGAGAGCCTGACCCAGGGATGGTGCCTGCTCTCTGCAGATGCTCCCAGCCCTTCCCTGTTATGTGAGCTTACTGGTCCCATCAGCATTGGCCCCCCTCTGGCCTCTCCTGGGGCCAGCTCCTCCTGCCCCACTGCACCCTCTGAAGCCACATGTGCCCAGGGCTCTTGAGCCCGTGCCTGGCCGCAGCCGAGCCGCTCTCCTGCGAGACGCAGAAAAAAGTATTTTTTAGATTTTGGGAAGGGTGGGGGGAGGTGGTGGTTTTGTTTTTTTTGTTTTTTTTTTAAAGTTTTTGGTTGTAGTTTTTAAAAAGCAAAACATTTTGTAGTGATCTAGTTTCCCAGGTGTCTCCTTCCTTCCTGTCATGTAGAGAAGGGCTGGGGTGCCATGCCCAGGGCCAATGGCTCTGGTGGCTCTGCTCACCCTCCTGGGTGGTCAGGATGAGCCAGGGCTGGGGCAAGGGGAGAAGGTGAGCCCCCCACCACCCCCTCACCCTGTGGCACAAGAGAGCTTCACTGCTCTGTGGGGCAGCTGCTACTGCTTGTTTGGGATGGGGGTCCTCCCGAGTGCTTTGTGCCCAGCATCACCCCCAGGCCCCCCCTGCTCTCCAGCCGCTGTCCCCCACCCCAGCCCAGCTGCCCAGAGACCACCTTTCCCTGGAGGGCCCAGCCCTGGGAACCTACTCCACCCTGTCCATGCTGCTAGCACCCCTCGCCTTCCAGCCTTCTGTAGTTAATGATGATGATTTTTTTATTTTTTGTTCTTAATCACATTCCCTCTGGCAGTGAAATAAACCTCAGAGTTCTTTGAGGTAAGCATGAGTTAACCCTGTCCTTGCCTTCCTCGCATCCCTGCTCCTGCAGCCCAGCAGTTGAGGGTTGGCTGCATGCAGGGGCACAGCAGGGCTGGAGCAAGGCACCCTAAGAAGGTGGACATGTCCCCATCACCACATCATGCCAGCAACATTTCTCTCCTGGCTGCCTGCGGCTTGGCCTCCCTCCACGACTGGTGGCAGCTTCGCCCTGGAGTGGTATCAGCTTGTCAGAGCTGTTGCCTCTCAAAGTGTAGGGGGTCATCTTCCACCCAGTCCAAGCTGCTGGTTTGCTGTAACTGCTTCTGGGAAGGTTGGAAGCAGTGTGAGCTTACTTGTAGGCTGCTCCAGCAGCTGCCAGGGACAGAGAAGAACTAAGAATGAGGTAGCAGGGTGGGCAGTGAAGAGGTCTGGAAAGCTGGGGCTGTCCTCGTTGTACTATGGTGCTGACAGGGGAGGGATGAATGTTCCCATATATTTGGTCTAGCTGAGGCAGTCTCTGGTGGGGTGATAACAACCCAGCCATGCAGGTCCACTGAGCACTGGGAGCTGAGCTGATGGGAGCAGGGATGTCTGGGGGATGATCCTTCACTTTTTCCCACCACACTCTCAGTTGGCTTGCCCCCCCCAGTCCATTCCCCCGAAGCCCCTTCCCCAACCAAGCCTGTAGGGAAATTTTTGGAAAGCCCTGTTTTTTCAGCTTGTGGGTGATAGCTGGAGGTTTGCTCTCTAGGGCTCCCTGGAATAGGGGCAATGAAGGCAGCTGCTCACAGGGCACCTCAGGACCCTGCAAAGGGCTGGGCTGGGCTAGATTCCAGCCTTATGGGGCAGGGCCCCTCTGCATCCCTGCTTATCCCCAGAGTCTCCTACTTGCCTACCCACAGGGTAGAGACACAGCTACACGTGGCATCCATTGGAAACTGCCCCCTGTTGCTGCTGCCCAGTGCTGCCTGGCGCTTGAGGGGTGCAGAAATCTGGCAGGGTTAGGAGCAGAAATATGAGGCAGATGTCATCTGTCACCAAAGGTTTGCTTCTCTCCACATTTCCACTCTCTGGTTTTCTGCATGCAGCCATACAAGAGCTGCAGCCCACCATGGGACCCCCACATCCTGCTACCTTGGCACCCCCTGCCCATGAGTACCCAGCATCTGTCTGTGGGCACCCACAGCCCCTCCTGTTCCGCTTCTGGTTGACCCAGAAAACAGCGGAAATCGGAAACCACAGAAGTCAGAAGAGCAGTGTGCCCATCCAGCTGCCACCTCACCCGGGCTGTGCCAGGGAAGGGACGTCCCCTCTGCTGACTCTCAGTCCTGGGCACCCAGCTGCTTGCAGGGTGTAGAGATGGGGTTTGGTGACTTCAGGGCCACAGGGAAGAAAACTGGAAAGGAAGCTTGTGACAAAAAGAATTATTTATATCAAAGGAGTTGATGTCACTGAGTAGAGGGGCAAAGAGCAAGGCACAGATGGAGCAGTCATGTCTTACCCCTTGTCCTGTCACTCAGCCCTGACAGCACCACTGATCCCAGACGGGTACTTCCTCTTGGGATGCCCATGGTGCAGGGTGCCCTCCTGCCCTCTGTGCTGGGTCTGGAGGGTGCCCGTGGTGCAGGGTTTCCCCAGTGCAATGCGTGCATATGCAAGTTGCCCATGGGACTGGCTTTGCTTCTGGGTTGTGCAAGCTTCCAGAGGCTGTCAGCTCACTGGCTTCCTGTCACAGGAGGGAGGGAGTGACAAACTACAGTGTCCCTCTGCCTGCCTGGCAGCACTGAGATTGCTCTGAGAGCATCCGCTGCCCTGTGGCTTCTCACTGGCACAGTGGCACCCACGGCTCAGGGGTGGGGGACAGGAAATGGGTGTTGCCAGGAAGAGGGGGAGCAGATGCTGTCCTTCCTCCCTGGCCATGGGGTAAATTGACCCCCCTGGGCTGACGCCCACTCCTCCAGCCCAGCCACAAATGTCACCACAGGACCTCTGCTGCCAGGACTTTGGCACTCAGCAGGTGTTGGGGGGAAATTGAGGATCACAGGGGAAGGTTGGGGAGCCCTGAGCCACCCACCACCCCCTTGCCCTGCCCACTACATGCACAGCCTCAGATACACTGTGCCATTTATTTCCAAAGCACCTTCTGGTCCTGCCAGCACCCTGGCAATGTGTTCGGTGTTAGGTTGGGGTGATAAGTCCTGTTTCATAAGAAATGAAGTCATAGGGAGTTGCTTGAAGTCACAGCGTGACAACAGCTGGGTTAGGAGAAGAGTGGGGGCTCCTGTCCTTGCTTCACATCCTGTGTGCAGGTGGGTGCCTCGTGTACCTCCCACGCTGCCTGCATTCATCCCGAGGGTCCCAGCACACACTAGGAGTTGAACCAGCTCTGCAGGTCAGGATAGAGGCGGCCATGGGGCAGGCGGGGGTAGGCTGTGCAGATGGCACAGATCCGCTCCCTCCAGTCGGTGTAGAGTTTCACACTAAACTTCCTCTGCCAGGCAAAGAACTGCCGGTAGCGGCTGGAGTTCATGGTCTTCAGGAAGGTGGCCAGCTCCTCCAGGGAGCCAAAGTCGTTGACATGGATGAAGGAGTCCGCAGGAACAAACTGCTCATAGTTGGCCCTGGGGGGCCCCAGCACCACAGGCACGCTGCCAGCCAGCAGTGAGTTCCTCCAGAGTTTCTCTGTGATGTAGTCCCGGTGGATGGAGTTCTCAAAAGCCAGGTAGAACTTGGACTTGGATATTGTTGGCAAGAGACAGTCCTTGCAGAGGGGTTTGTTGTTTGCTTTCCCATATATATTCACATGGAGGTACCTGGAGAGGTTTTTGTAGACTTCAGCTCTTTTCTGAGTCCTGTGGTAGTTGCTGATAACCCAGGACACCAAGTTGGTCTTTGCAGGGATGTTCACAGTGCCTGACTGATTGGGCACAAGCTTGCCATAGGGGATGAAGATGTCCGAATCCTGTCTGTAGGTCATCACCCAGTTGAAGGTCTTGTTCCATGTCTCTAGAGCTCTAGTGTTGGAGGGGGACTCCAGGGAGACCCACACCCAGTTCTGCCCTGGCAGCCTCTCCTTGGGTAGTTTGTCCCGGCCAGGCTGGAGCCTGGAATGGGGGAACACCACCACATCGGCCTGGTGCAGGAGCTGCCGCTCTGTGGTGAGTTGGCAGCCTGTGATTCTGTACAGCTCATGGCACACATCTCTGCTGACACTGGGGACCTGCTTGGAGGGCCATTCCCACACCAGGATCACTAATGGCTCCCTGTGTTTAGAGTCCTCTCCAGAGCCCTTGGACGGGTTGAAGAAGAACCTCAGGTTCCAGAGGGTGGTTACAAACACCCCAGCAGTGACCAAGGCTTTCACACCAGGCCGTCCCCATGGTGACCATCGCAGCGGCAATGCCCAGGGCATGCTGGTGGGTTGGCTGTCACCTCATCGGGTGACAGAGCTGACACCTGTGAGAGAGAAGAGGCCACCAAGAACCATCAGCTTGGCTTAGCAGGGATGAGGGGTGATGGGGAGGCACTGTGGCCAGAGGGGCCAGAGAAAGGGCTTCTTCATGAAACCTGGACCTCAGCATCACCCCAGGACCCTCTGCTTCCCTGTACCACAGAGTTCCCCATGCATGTGGTGTCGCCCCAGGGTGGCCTTTGTTCATGCCCCTGTAGTCCCTTGTGACCTTTGGGGGAGCACAAATGCTGCTGGGAAGTTCAGAGTTGATGGGAAGTAGCCACCTGTGCCCCTTCACCCCACCTGGCTGGCCCCACTACAAGCAATCCTTGCTTGCTCTGTGCCTCAGTTTCCCCACCTGACACACAACTACAATCTCAGTCCTTCTTTGCCCAAATTAGGACAAACCTGATACACAGCCAGCCTTGCCACTGCTGTGCACCAAAGGACAAGAGGGAATGTCCCAGTCCCACCAGAATAGCCCCATGGTGGCACCTTAGCTGCAAAATGGGGTGACTGACTCTGAAGTCCAAATCTCTGGTGAAGGACAAGTTTGGCAGTGTCCTGCCCAAGAAGTGCCCACTCACCAGCATTCTCCTGTGACAATGGCAAGAAAATTCCCAGGCTTGAGGTGTCCTCCCCAGTCCCCAAGGGCATGACGAGCCCCACCAGGCTGGGGCCCAAATATTAACATTTTGTATTTGGATGTCACAGATGGCCAGTGCCCCGCTGTGTGGGCACAGAGGGGAGGGAGGACAGGGAGAGCAAGGAGGACAGTGCAGCACTTGGGGCTGCCACTGGTGGGGCTCAGCTTGCAGGCACATGGGCCCCCCAACCATGGGAAGCTCACTCTGCCAGGGTGCCCATCTGCCTGTGTCAGGCTTCTGTGGTTAACCAGCAGCACTGCTGGGAGCAGAGCAGTGGTGGAGGCGGACAGGGAGAAGGTTGGCTGCACTGGGGACCAGCCACCAGCCTCAGCCCCCTCTGGAGAGCTCGTCCCACGGCAGGGCTCAGAGCATTCAGCACCACAGGTAGTTTCTCCTTTTGTGGAAACCCCTGGAAACATGTGGGCTGCCTGAGCTCTGCTGCCAGCTGAGCCAGTGCCTCCAGTACTGGGGTCTCCTGGAAAGCAGTGCCCTACTTTCCCACCCACCGCAGCACTGCAGCTTGGCTGCAGAAAATCCCTTCCCCACCTTGGCCCACTCCATCTGTCCTGCTAAAATGCATGAGATAACTTTAAGCTCCAGACAAATCTGGCATGGGAAGCAGAAAGGGCTGGGAAAGCTTTGCTGGTTCCCTGCACTGCACATCAGTGCTGCAGGTCTCTGTCCCCAGCAGCAGGAATGTTGCTTCTGTTTTGGGGATGTTGCCCCCATTTTGGGGATGCTCTGAAAGGAAAACCCCTGCTCTAGCAGTGGCAGGGGCCACGCCATTTCTCAGCCCCTCTCCCCTTGGTGGTCAGTAGTGTTGGATTCAGACTTACTGTGATGGAGGTGTGCAAGGTGCCAGATTCGTCTGCTTGGGTCCTGCTGGGCTGGGCTGGGGCACTCAAGGGCTTCCTCTTTTTTCAGTTTTGCCTTGTCCCAGCCCCACAGCAGGTCCTTCCTGCCCCACGTGTCAGCTGGCACACCCCGCTCCCAGCACTTCCCCTGCACTGTGCTGGGGGTGGGTACCCTGTGACTGGGTGGGTGCCCCATGGTTGGGTGGGTACCTTCTGGCCAAATGGGCACCCCATAGCGGGTTCATGGCCCAGAACAAGGTGGGTGCCCCATGGCTAGGTAGGTGCCCTCAGCCTTGACAAGGTGCCAGCCATCTGCCACTGACAGCTTGGTTGCAAACAGGATATCAACTCCCACTGACTCATCCTGAAACCATCAACGAACAGCCCCAAAGTGCCACCGAGCTCTGGGCACTGTCCTGTCTGGGAAGCAGGCACATGTGAGCCTCAGCAGTGTGACATGGAGAGCTGCCTTCTCTGCCCCTGCCCCAGTTCCGCCCTGCTCTCTGGCTCAGTTTTGTCCTTTACTGGCATTGCTGTTCAGAATCCAAGTCTCCATGAAAGCCCTGGCAGGCAAAATGATATGGGGAAACTGAGGCAGAGGCAAGGAGAGGAGCATCGAGGTGTGCAGCACTGTCCCTGAAGCTGGCAAGGGTGTGCCATACACCTTGGCACACATAGAGATGAGAACAGGGCTCCAAACTGCTCCCTGGGGGTTCTCAGGCTGCTCCAGTACCTCTGGGATCTGCACCCTCGTTCCTGCTGGCTGCCAGCCTTTTGGGATCCCTGTTGGGCACAATGCCATGCCACCATGCCACAGTATAGCAGGGCTCTGTGGTTTCAGTGGCACCCCAGGAGCCCTCAAAGGCCAACTGCAGCCCCAAGGGAGGGTGTTCCTTCTTCTGCAGTCATGTCCATTTCCTGTCATCTTTTCTCACTCCTTTTCTGCATTTCTTCCTTTGCATGATTGAGAGCCCAGATACTACAGTCTGTTCCCAGGGCACCATTCTGAGCCTTGCCTGCCCTAGCCTTGCTGTCTGTGGGCAGTAGTCCCTTCCTGGCTGGAGCATTCAGCATCATCCTGCTGCTGCCCCATAGCTGGAGAACCTGAGGCCACATGGGCTGGGGCCATTCTCCTCCATGGAGGACAGCACTGGAGACAGCATTTCCATAGGGTATTCAGGATGGCTGGTAGAGCAGCAGGGAGCTTTTCCTTGGCACTTAATAGCTGTCATGTGTGGGTGCTGTCCCAGGACACCCTGTGTGCAGGGACAATGCCCTGGGAGGACTTGCAGCCAGTGGATCCAAAGGCCCTGACCCTGTGGCCTAAGGGACATGGCTCTGAGCCAGGCAGGGAGCCAGGGCCAGTGCTGCCTGGGTGGGTTGGGCAGAGATCAAGGCCAGGGGTCAGGCCATGAGACCATCAGGAATGCTGGACAGCACCAGCGCAGAGCAGAGAGATGCATGTGTGTGAGTACTGCCATCTGCAGATGACTTCATACAGACAGGAGCTTGGCCACCCCGCAAGGAAGTCCCCTGAGAGGTGCTCAGGGCTCCATGTTCCCAAGTCTTCAGGACCCTTTGTCCACAGAGGAGATGGGCCACAAGGTCTTTGGAGATTGTAGACCAGGGAGGGGTTGGGCCTTGGGCTTCAGGCACTGGGTCCTTGGAGGATTTTTGCCACAGTGTCTCCAGGACTGTGCTGCCTCATGGTACACTGCTGGGTCTGTCCCTTGCTGGCTTCTCTGAGTTTCCGTGCCAACAGAAGAGCAGCTGTGAAGCTCCCCAAGACCCACCCAGGGGCAGCAGGAGGGAAGGTGCAGGAGACCCAGGTCAGGGCTTTGACCCACCCATGGGTCCCCCCATGGTGCCCCTCCAAGTTGGGACCCACTCTGCTGTAGGACAGGGGCTTGGAGATGCTCCTTGTGTGGGCTGTGGGCAAACCATGCACAATTTTTTTGTGAGGACTCTAGGGTGACTGCATCCCTCCTTTCCCAGGGACCCAGTAAAAGCCCAGCTCCCCTCAATTCTGGGCATCTCTGCTGCCCATAGCCCTGCCCGTGCACCCAGCAACCCTCGCAAACCAGTCACCCTCACCAGAGCATGGAGCTGGGCACACAGAGCCTCTCCACCACCACATCACCAGGCATCCTTTGTCCTCTTGGACCTCAGCAGTGTTTTGCCCAGAAGTTTGGGGAATAATGCTGTTTTGTGTTGGACAAGGGGAGCTTTTGTTAGCCCTGGGCAGCTGCCAAAGCGCCTGCGCTAAGCACAGGCACCCTTGGCAGCACCACTGGGGCTGGGGCAGCCAGAGAGGGATTCACCACTCCTGGCTACACTTGGCCCATGAAGAACATGGAGAATGAGATGGTTACAGAGAGCTGGAGGAAAGGAGTGGGAAGGGGGAGAGAAGGCCGAGTGAGAGCAGGAAGAGGGAGGGACAGGTGGGAAATGGAGAGAACCAGAGGGACAGGAAAAGGGAGGGAAAGAAGGATGGGGGAATGGATGGAGGCAAGGCCAGATGGAAAGAAGAAAAGATGGCAGGAAGGAGGAAAATAAAGAGGCAAAGATGGAAGGAAGGATGGAAGGAAGGATAGATGGGAGGACGTAAGGAAATATGGATAAGAGGAAGGATGGATGAATGGCAGGAAAAAGGTGGAACGATGGATGGATGGATGGATGGATGGATGGATGGACAGAAGAAGAGTGGATGGAAGTAAGGAGGAGAGCTGGCCTGCTTCAGTCCTTACTCTTGAGGGCATCCAGCCCTGGGTTCAGAGCTGTCACGAGACAGATGTGGCAGCAGGTTTGGTCCCTCCAAAAACACCCGTGGATGCCCCAGCACATGCCCATGGGACAGGTCAGGCAGGAGCAGGGTGGGCAGCATCCAAGAGGAGGGACAGCCGTGGCACCCCGGTACACAGATCCCGCAGCCGCGGGCCAGTCCTTCCTGTGCTGGGGGAGCACCAGGGGCAGAAGCGCGGAGGTGATCTGTGTACGGCTGAGGGGCGGGAGGGCGGCGGCTCGAGGGGAGCGAGGATTCCCCGGCCCCTGGGCCAGCAGTCCCGCTCTGTACAGTCAGCACCGGGGCCACTGTTGCCGGGATGAACCGGGCCCGGGCCGCGCTGTGCCGGGGCCGCCGTGCGGGCGGAGCGGGGGGGTCCGGCGGTGCCTTTAAGGGGCGGCCGCCGCGGGCCGGGGGTGGTGCTGGTGCTGCGCAGGGTCGGGGCGGGTGTGGCGGAGCCAGGCCTGGGCCGAGGCTGCTCCGCTTCCTCGCAACCCACGGCTAGCGGTAGACGCCGGCTGGGGAGGGGATGGCGGTGGGCGGCGGGTGACCGCGGAGCTGAGCGCGGCGCGGCCCTTCGGCGGGGCCGGCCCGACCACACCATGGGGTTCCTGCATCAGCTCCATCTTCTGCTCTGGAAGAACGTGACACTGAAGCGGCGCAGCCCGGTGAGCGGGGGCGGAGGGGCCCTGCAGCCCCGAGGGGCGAGGCCGGGTCCCCTCGCAAAAGTGGTGACGGAGGGTCCCCCCAGTCCCTCGGGCCGGCCGTGTCCGCCTGCCTCGGGCCGCCCGTGCACGAATCCTCCGGCCCGGCGCGCCCCCGGGCCCCTGTGCGGCACCAGCAGCTGGGGCTCTCCGCTTCGCTGTCGTGTCCGTGAGGCCGCCCGGTCCCGGGCGCCGCAGGAGGAGGAGGGGGGCTGGATGTCGCCCCCCCCCCCCCCCGGTGGGATCGCTCCCCGAGCCCCGATACCGGCAGGGTATAAATAGGTTCTCAGTCCATATGTGGGCCGGAGCCGCCTGTCTTCCGTGGGCTGGAGAAAAGGCAACTTCGTGGGGTTGGGCCGGGGGGCTGGTGTGTGTCCCTCCCGGGCTGGCAGAAGGGGCAAGATGGCATCGACCGTGCTGGGGCCTCGGGGCCGCTGCCGCCCTGTCGCAGGCTCCCTGTGTGGGGTCATCCCTCAGCCCCCGTGGGATCCCGCGCTGTGGGCAGCGGGTGGGTGCGCGGCCCGAGGAGCCGGTTATTTTTAGCGGGTGGGGGAGGGGAACGAGCTGCTGCTCGCAAGCTGGCATCGCTTTTCTTTTCCCTTCCCAAATATCCCGCAGGCCCGATCCTGCTCCAACACCAGACCCCATGTCCCGGTAACCGGAGCAGCAGAGGCCCCTGTGACAGGAGCAGGGATGAGCCTGGTGCTGCAGGCAGGTTTCCCTGCACTGACGGCACCGGTGCCCCCAGAATGGATGAGGGGGATGATGCTGTTTGGCTGAGTCATATCCCCTCTTTACCCTGAGCAGAGTTGTATGGCCATGGCAGGGGCTGTGCTAGACCCTTGCCTGTAAGGATGAGCAGCCTGGCACATCTGGGCCCTGGCACACACTGGCTGACCTGGTCTTGGCTTCCATGGCCATTGGGTTACATAGTGGGGGTGCACACAGCTTTTGGGGACCCATTTCTCCGTGACCCTCCCTACCAGCCCTGTCGGCAGCGTGGGGGTGCAGCGCAGGAAGCTGTGACCAGAAGAGGAGGATGAGGAGCCCAGGCCCCATCACCTCCATGTGTATGGACTGTTGCTGGAGTGCCTCTGCTTCAGGCAGGGTGGCAGGGTATGGAGCAGGCCCTCCTTGCCCACCCAGTGATGCCATGAGTGCAGGGGACCAGCTGTGAGCCAGGACAAGAGCTGGTCCCAGTGCCACGGGTGCTTATGGATGGATTTGATGCAGTCCCTGGGACAGCTGTGCCCTGAGGATGCACGTGCTCTGTGTATGTCACCGCCTTCCTTGTGCTACTGCCGTGTGTCACTTGGTGTCCCTGGTGTACGCAGGGGCCATCATCCTGCCCACTCCCTGGGGAGCTCTCCTCTCTCCGAGCACTGCTGGGCTGAGCTGCCAGTGGTGGCTGGCCAGGGCAGAGCCAGGCCCTGTGTGGTGGCTGCGCCTGGCATTCAGCAGTGGGTTCCCCAGTGTGAGTCTGTCCTGGCAATGGCTGCAGATGAATGTTTCACTATGAGAAACCAGATCCCACTGGGGTGATCTTAATGCAGCAGCCAGAGGGTGGGGGACTGGAGCAGCTGCTGGGTGTTCACCCAGGGGTTGCTGGGTTTCTCCCAGCCTCAGAGAGGGAGTGTGGGTACAGCAGCTGCCTTTTGGTACATCCTAGTGCTGCAGGTGCTCCCCTGGGGTCAGTCCTTGCCACCATGTGCTCCCCTCCCGGCAATAGGTGGAGTAGCAAACCCAGTGCTGCAGGGTGGGGTGGGAAGCAGAGACCTCAGGTTTGGCTGAGGACTCTGGGCTGGGACTTGACAAGTGGCGCAGTTCTGTGTTCTGCCTATGAATGTTGGTGGCCTGGGGGTGTCCCTATTGTCCCTGGCAGCAGGGGCTGTTCAGGAGCAGGATTGCAATAGGGTACAGCCATGGTTTTGGGACAGATTTTGTTCATAGTTTAGACAGACTTTCATATTCACAGGCAGACTTTATATTAATTTATTAATAATTAATATTCATTATTTAGGTGAGGTTTTGGCCAGGCCCCTTATGGGTGGATGGTGAGTGCAGGGAGACCTGCAGCATGGCCAGGCACTGTCCCTGGTCAGCGGCACCTCTGTAAGGCCCTGTTCCCAGCCCATGGTGGCTTTGGACCTTGCCTAGTGTGGCTGAGCTGTTCCAGGGACTGCTCTGGGATTTGGTCATGATTTTATTCTTCCCAGAGCATAAATTCAGGCAGGAACCCTGGGATGATGGAGGTCTGAGCAGAATAGCATTGGTGGCTCTTGGCGGAGGGAAGCCCAGGCTGTGGGGTCCTTTGGGGGTGCCCATGGCAGCCCTGTGGATTGCTGGCTGTGCCTTGAGTCTGCTGGGACAGGAATTGTTAAAGGATGGGCTCTCCCATGACTTTGGTATCTGGTTTAAACCTATGTATGTGGTGACTTGAGAGAGCACCTGCTAATTTTACATCTGGTTGGATGTAAAATTAGCAGGAACTCTCTCAAGTCACCACAGGCACAGTTCAGGGTGTTCACCCTCCTGCCCTGGGGCTCTTTGTATCCATTCATTTGGGATGGGCAGGCAGCCACAGCTGGAGCTCCCAGTGATGGAAGTGTGCTGACAGTTTGCTTGGTCCTGGGGAAGGGTTGGTGGGTAGGTCAAGGTTCTTTTGGGGGAATGGTGAGGCAGTTGTGTGCTGTTTTGGCGCTGCAGCGCACTGGTGGGGCTCCCTGTGACACGGGCCTGGAATGAGGGAAGGGGTACAGGGAGAGCTGATAGCAGTGTGGCTGTTCTGCTCCATGCAAGACCTGTGCCTTCTGCGTTTTGTCCTGAAGATGGAAAACTCTCCACACAGAAGCTGGCAGATCTGCCCCTTCCCCCTGGCTGATGGCAGAGAGCTGGGGAGAAGCTGATGCTGCCAGAAAATGAAAGGCTGAAATTTGGGATGCTGGGGGGCTGTAACATTGCCTCTGCTGGGGTGCAGTGTCCCTAGGATCCTGTGCCTGTGGCCCTGCCAGCTCCTGCTGCCAGGGCTGGGAGGATGCTAGCACTGAATCCTGCAGCAGGAATCAGTTGGGTACTGCCCTGGCTGTGGGTGCTCTTTGCCCTGTCGTTGTTTGCAGCAGGTGTGGCGAGGGGAAGCACAGGTTTGGCAGGGGTGTGGTGGCCCAGCAGTGTCTCTGTGAGTCCCTGTTGGCACAGCAGCCGGGGTGCACCTGTTGTGGAACACCTTTGTCCACACTGGCTGCTGGTGTCTGTGCTCAGGTCAGGCATCTTGTGCCAGTGGGAGGGTGGCCATATCCCAGTGCTGGGTGGCCTTTGCATAGGGCATTGACAATGATGTGCCCTCTTGGCCCAGCGCACAGGGGCCTGCTGACACTGCAGGAATGGGAAGAACTGTGGTGGGTGTTCCTGGGTCCTCAGCTCAGAAGAGTTGTTGACAAATCCCAGGAGGAATTTCTTGCTCCTCCAGCCTCCCAAAAGCAGGATTCCAGGCTGTTGTGCCAGGGCTGTCACGGGTGGGGGATGTGTCCATGCTGGAGGCAGGGGGTAGTGGGACAAATGGACATAACTGGAAGTGACCAGAGGCAGAGGTGAAGGAGGCCAGGCCTTGGCAGGATGGGAGTTGGCGGCCCCTGGACCTGGCCTTGTCTGTCCCTGTGGAGCAGGTGACCTTGAGGAAGCCTCTCAGGCCCCACCTGGGTGGTGACCATCAGTCCATGGTCAAATTTCCGCTGGAGCTGGGCATCTTGGCAGGAGGGAACTGAGTGGACTTTTGGGTGACAGCCTTTGACAGGAAGAGCTGCCTCTGCCTGGCCTGGCTGTCCCCATGAGGACTGTCTCCTGGGCTACTGGGACATGAGTGCTGCCACATCCTGGGGACACCAGTGGAGTTGTGCAGTTGTTCATGACCTGACACCCATGTCTGTGCTGACCCTGGCTCCAGCACATCTCCCAGCTGTCCCAGTGGTGGCTGGAGGGTGGGCATGGTGGCACCATTGTGCTGGGCCGGGCTGTTTGCTCTGTTTGCATCACTGTCCTGTGATGCTTGTCTGGCCTTTTGACCTGGCTGTGTGGGAGCTGTGTGTCGTAGCAGGCATTGGTGCCTCCTGCTTGGCCTCCTAGCAGCCTCTCACTCCCATCTGACAGTGTGGCAGAGGATGAGCGTTGAATCACTGTCCCAGTGCTCCCAGAAAGACATGTCCCTCTGCTAGGGGCCAGCATCCTGCTGTAGCACCCACCCAGCTCTGTATCCCTGCTGGGGGAATTGGGCAGGACCCCACAACCCCCGCTTCCAGCCAAGAGCAGGGCCAAACGTGGGACAAGTTACCCCACTTCTGTAAGTTGGCATGTGGACACCCAGCACTTGTGCAAATCTGGACAGTGCCTATGACCTTATCCTGCTCACATACAACCAGGCTGAAATGAACATGTGGCAGGGGATGTGGGAGAAGAGAATGCCACCACCCAGGAGCTGTCCCTGGTCCCCACAGCCATTGTCAACTGGTACAAGGGCTCCTGGGACCAGTGTCGCACTCTTGGTCCTGCAGCTGTGCCGTTGTCAAGAGAGGAGGGGGGCAGGGGACAGGTGACAGAGCAGGGCAGACCAGCTGGTGCAATCATGGCCAGCTGCTGGCAGGGACTGGCCCCTCTCTTCTCCTCCCCTTGGCCCTCTCCTTCCTACTGGGGAGAATTTTCTGCTCATCTACTTGCGTCCTGGCCTTTCCTCCTTGCTTCCTCACGCAATCCAAAATGTCTCCCAGTGTCTTGCACCTGCAGGTGGGGACCCCACCATCCCCAGACTGTGCTGATGTCCCTGCCTGGTGCCTCTCTGGAAGTCTAAGGCTCCATTGGGCCCCACTGCATGCCAGTGCCCCTGGGGACCAGGGGTGCAGGGTCAGTCCTAGAGGTGCAGCCTGGTAGATAGCCATCAGCTGCCTTGTCTGCCCATCACCATGTCACTGTGGGTGCCAAAGGTGTGGGACAGCCTGCTGTGACACTGGGATATGTGGGACAAGGGGTGGGGACAAGGGACATCTCTGGGGATGGAGATGAGCAAAAGTCAATGACCCCTGTCAAAAAAATAAATAACAAGTAGATTCCAACAAGCTGTTGCCACCAAGGACAGTCACCACATGAGCCTGGTACAGGCCAGCATGGTTGTGTGGGGATGGTCCCCCCGGTGCCTGGGCACAGAGGCCCTGTTGTGTGCCTGGTAAACAGGCAGGGGGTGGGGCAGGGGCCTCGGGACAGCAGTGTGTGTCAGTATGTCCCCTGCTATCCTGCCTGGTGCAGGAGCAGTGATACCAGGGACTGTCCCTGGGACTGGTGCTGTCAGAAAGATGACAGTTCTCAGGCACTGCTCCTGGGGGCATTTTCCATCTCCTCCTCTTCTTCCTCTTCAAAACCAGGAACTCTGGCATGGCGAGTGCAACATGGGCAGCATCCATGGGTGCAGTGGTGCTCATCCCACAGAAGTAGCACTGTGACCATTTGCTGGCAGGGACCTGGATGCAGGGCTCCCTCTGCTCACTGCCATTTGGGGCTGCTCTGACTTTCCTGACAGAGTCTTGGCAGCCCCTGAGTGGCAGCATGGAGGTAATGTTGGAGACACAGGGCCTGACCCTGTCACCTGTTGGCAGCTGCATCCTTCATATTAAAGTCGATTCTTGCCTCTCCATGGGCTTGCCCATTGGCACTGGTTACTGGGAGGAGGCCAGTGTGGGTGGTGTGGAAAGCACCTTCCCAGCAGTGGAGCTGGGCCCTGCTGTGCCCGTGGGTGGCAGCAGTTTCAGGGTCTCAGCAGCTGCCTTGGGTCTGATCTGGCCCTGGAGTGAGCCACAGTTGGCTCACCTCACCCTATTCCTCAGTTTCCGAGCCTGCAGTGGTTCCCTGCTCCTGGGCAGCAGGGCTGTGCTGTTTCTGGGTACTCCAGTGCAAAGTGACAGCAGCTGTGCTGGCAGTGTGCCTGGTGCTTGCTCCTGCCCATAGCTGGAGATGCTGATGCCTGTCCCCAGGGCCTCTGGGCACAGAGCCTAGCCAGGACTTCTGAGCCACTGTGGCCAGGAATTTCTGGGGATTTGCTGTTATTTACCATATGCTGCCAGTGGAAATTCCTTGCAGCCAGAGCCTTTTGGGAGGGCATGGAATGTGTACCAGGATGGCCCAGTTGCACCTGGAGCTGGTGGCAGGGCCTGGCTGAACTGAACTCTGCTCTTGGACTCGGCTATTGATCCTCGTGAGATCCAACAGTGGCACAGGTGACAAGGGGACATCATGCTGCTCCGGGCTGTGAGGGCACTAGCCTTCAGAACTTGGGGTCTTCTCCCTGGGCAGCTCCAGCCATGGTGGACCATCGAGGCTGAGCTCAAGCCCCATCGGTCTGTTTGCACTGCTGGAGGAGGGATCCATCCCCTCTGTGTATCCTGCCCTGTCCTGCAGTGCTCTGGACAGGATGGTACAGGCAGGAGGTTGTGGGATGCCCAGGAACCTGTTTGCTGCTGGCTGACCTGTGATAGAGCCACCAGCAATTTGCAATATGTGGCCATAGTGCTGCACTGCACCAATGCCTGGGGGCCCCTGTACTGCCTGTGCTTCTCCCAGGTGGCTGTGTTCTGTCCCTGAGCATCCTGTTCCCTCTGCTCTGTGTCATCCCCAGTGGGTGCTGGCCTTCGAGATCTTCATCCCCCTGGTGCTCTTCTTCATCCTCCTGGGGCTGCGGCAGAAGAAGCCGACCATCCCTGTGAAGGAAGGTGAGTCCCACCAAGGCGGTGCTTGGGGCACGCCCACACTTGGGGGCACCCTAAGGCCCTGGGGAGCTGCTCCAGCCTGGGGGCAGGGGGGGCCTAGAGAGGCCTTTTGGGGGGCGTTGCACTGGGCAGGGGCTACGGCCAAGGACTGGTGGAAGTAGCAGAGTCTGTCCCAGTCTGCGGAGGCTCCCCTGGGGGTTGCAGCACCAACCAGCTTGTGGCTGTCATCGGCATGGACATTTTGCATGGGGAAGGGCGAGCTGGATGGTGCTGGAACAGTCACAGTCCCCCTAAGTAGTCGAGGGTCAGCTGGAGTGGCTCTGGGAAGGGCTCCCCAGTGGGGGGGAAGTGACCTACAGAAAGCCCTGCGTGTGGCCCTGGTGTGCTCAGAGGCCTGGCAGGATGGTAAATTGATGAGACTGGGGCTGAGGGCTCTGGGAGAATGCCAGCTGGAGCTTTGGCCTGGGCTCTGGTGGCTGCGAGCTGTGCAGCTGGGAGGAGGCAGTGGAGCGAAACTGTCAGCTTGCAAGGGCCCATTGATGCCCACCTTGGTGGGTGCCCTGGTACAGGTGGTACAGGTGCAGGTACAGGGCCAGGGGAGATGCTGGGCACTGGTGGTGACCCCATGTGATGATGGTTTGAGCCTGTGTTTCAGTGTGTCCCGGCGAGGGAGAGCCCAGCTGCCAGCGCTGTCCAGCTGCGGCAGGCGCTGCCGGAGTTCCTGCCTTGGCGCTGACATACATTCTGTGTTGTGTGGTTTTTTGTTTGGTTTTTCCTTCTTTTTTGCTCATGTTTTCTTTTTCTTTCCCACCATCTCCCCTGCCTGCCTGCCCTTCATGCCTCAACTGCATGCGCCAGTCTGTAAGTTGGTGGGATGGGTGGGCGCCTCCCTCCATTCCCTTACCAGTGCTGGCCTCATAGTCTGGGGAGGAAGAGCTTGGTTTAGATCAACTCACTCTGGCCTAATCTATGCCTCTGTAAACCCCTTGCCTTCCTCCACAGCTGGTGAAGATGAGCTTTGGCAGCACAGTATGGCCCCTGCCTGCTCCTCCCTGGGGACTGACCAGCCATGATGGTGTACCCCCTTGGTTGATGGTGCTGGGTTCTCCAGGTGCTGGGGCCCCTGGTGGCCATGTCCCCGGCCTCCTGGGCTGCATAGGGCTCTCCAGGCCAGGTGGAGGCTTGTCTTACTCCTTCTTCTTGCCTGCCTCCTGGAGCAAAGTCTGCTGGGTCCTGTCACCCATGTGGTTGCCTGTGGTCACCCAGTCTTGCCCAATCACCGAGAGGCTGGGGCTGGCTCCCACCCTGGCACCACCACCAGGTCTCTGTCTTGGCTCCTCATGGCTGGGAAAAGCTAGATTGTGGCACTAGAGCCTTAAGGCCAGCAAGTTGCCACGCACTGACTTTGTCACCAAACCATGGCATGGCCAGCAGTGTGGGTTCCACCACCCCAAGAGGCTGCTGGCCTATCCCATGCTGCACCTGTCCAGAAGCCTGTCTTCACCAGTGCCCACCGACTGTGGCCTTGTTAACAGCACTGACCTATCTCTAACCACAGGGTCATCGGCAGGGTGGTGAAAGCAGGGTACCTGCCTGGCACTGCCTGATGACAACCTGTGGTCCCCATTGGGCAGTGGCATTCTGAGCTTGCCCTGCCCTAGGAAAGGACACGGGAGGGTCCCAGCAGGATTGATGGCCAGTGGAGGGGGGAAGGTTTGCCAGCCCTTTGCTGCTTCTTGTTTCTCCCATCTCCCTACTCTGTGTCTCCATTTCCACCTATCTCCAGCCACCACACGTTGGGGCAGCTGCGCTGGGGGGAGGCTGGGGGCTCTGGGAGCTGCAGGTGACAAATTTATTATCCCTGTTGTATTTTTCCTCCTTTTCCTCTGGAGATCCACCACTGCCTCTGAGGCTACTAACAGCAGGGGACGGGAGCCTGGAGGAGGTTGGTGGCCACCCTGGGGGCAAGTGGCAGAAATTGACATTGTCGTGGGGCACAAGGGAGCCATCACCCAGGAAAGAGTGGGTGGGGGCAAGAGGGCTGGAGTCAGGGGTGCTGGAGCTGCCTGCAGCCCCACAGAGTCACCAGCCAGGACAGCTCTGGTGGTGAAGTTGCTGACTTCTGACCCTGGCCACCAGCCTCCCATGGGCTCACAGACCCCAGCGCGTGCTTTTCTGAACTGAGTGTCTGTTTCTCTGGTGGCCCCTTCCCCCTCCCTGCCTCTTTGCCTCTCCTCCCTGCTGCCCGCACTTTCCTTGGCCTCTTCTGCATTCTTACTGGCTCCAGCTTTCTACACGGCGGCCCCGCTCACATCAGCCGGGATCCTGCCAGTCATGCAGTCCCTGTGCCCTGACGGCCAGCGTGATGAGTTTGGCTTCCTGCAGTACTCCAACTCCACGTGAGTCTTGCCCTCACCATGCACTTTCTCTCCCACCCCTCATGCTCCCACACAGAGCCCACCCCTTTCCACTCTGACATTGCCACCTTGGGGCTGAGGCAGAAGCTAGCATCCCCCAAAACTGCTTGGGTGCATACCACTGTGTTCTTGGTGAAGGGGATTCCTCAGTCTGTTTTGCTGTGGGCTCCCAAGTATTCAGTGCTGGGAGGAGGATGGAGGTGGCCCTTGGAGACAGCATGAGGTGCTGGGGCTCTCCTCTGAACCCTGGCACACTGGATTCAGTGTGCAGGCAAGGGCTTTGGTGCCCCATTTCAGACAGGACTGCTGTCCCCTGCACCTGAGGGACTCTTTTCCCCAGAGCTCTGGGGAAGGTGTCCCCATCCCTCTGTCCCTGAAGCCAGGGCGGTGCTGGGCTCTCGCAGGGTGACACAGATTCTGGAACACCTCAGCGAGGCAGTAGAGCAAAGCAGCCTCTTCGACCCGCAGCATCCGGGACTGGAGGAGGAGCTGGAGTCGCTGCGCCGGCACCTGGAGGCCCTCAGCAGCCCTGAGCCCAGCTCCATGGAGACCCACTTCAGCAGCCAAGCAGGTGGGTTGTGCTCTGCCTGCCCCCACTACCTGTTTGGGCAGGGACAGATAGTGCCAGCTGGCCCGGAACCCAGCAAGGCGATGGTGTGTGGCAGTGCCCTGCCACTGTCCCACTGTCCCATCGCTGCATTGGGCAGGGCCAGCTCTGGGGCCATGCCATGTCCCTCATGCTGGTGGGCTGCTCTGACCTCCCACCTTGTTCCTTGGCAGGGTCCAGCTTCACACTGGCGTGGGCAGCCAAAGACCAGGGTGAGCTGCGGCGCTTCCTGATGCAGAACCTGTCCCTCCCCAACAGCACAGCTGAGCTGCTCCTTGGCTCCAGCATTGACCTGCGGGAGGTGGGTGACCTCTGGGCTTTGCAGGGGTCTGTGCTACCCTGTGAATGGCACCCAGCTTGGATTTGTCCTACCCTGCCACCCCATGCCAGGGCATTGCTGAGCAAGCAGGTGCAGCTCTGGTGCTCTGCTTTGGCACACCTAGCAGTCGTGCTCTCATCTCGGTCCAGGTGTACCGGCAGTTTTTTGATTCCTTTCCTTTGGTACCTGATGAGACTCATGAGCGAGATCTGTGGGATGGGTTTGGCCCCAGCAGGAAGATTACACAGCTGGAGGTGAGGAGCTGTGCTGCCTGCAGGGGACATGGTAGAGTAGAGCCCATCCTCTTGTCCCCTCCATATCCAGGTGATCTGGGGGTGTCTGTCCCAGTAGATGGGCCATGACAGAACATTGTCAGGGGGCAGAGCAACAGCAGGGGTGGTTGGGGTCCATCCTGGTGCTGCCACCAGTTCCCCCCAGTTTTATGAGACACACCAGTACCTATGCCTGGGTTTACAGTTGCAGTGGGGGTTGGCTCTGCCCAGGTGGTGGCTGTGAAGGGAGCAGGGGAAATTGTTCCCGCCTTGCATCTGGCATGCAGGGGTCCCCTGCTCCCTGCATCTGCACATCCTTTTTCTTCCTTGCCCTGTGGAGACCATGGATGCTGTGGGGCTGTTCATGTATGCTTGGGGATACACAAGGAGGGGGAGGGGGACCTGGGGGGAGCCCCCATCCCACCAGCCATCCCCATTCTTCATCTTGCAGAAGAGCCTCCCCAGTGGCTGGAGGAGCCTGCAGGAAGGGCTGGTTCACAGGGTGCTGCGAGACCCAGTGGCAACCCCACACCATCCAGCACTGCTCCGCATGCTCTCCCAGGCTCTGGGCCTCAGCAGCACTGCTGTGGCACCTGCTATCTCTGATAGCCCCCAGGCCTTTGTCACTGAGATGGAGGTAAGCACCTCATGGGGCAACCTGGGCTGCTCTGCCAGAGTAGGCACTGCAGCGCTGTCCCTACAATTTCCTGCCCTGTAGAATGTCCTCTTCACCGGGCCAGTGCTGGAGCAGCTGACATGTGAGCAGTACCCAGGGAGATTGCACCGCCTCCTGCGCGTGTCCCCCAGGCAGCAGCCACTGCTGGCAGCATACCGGGCACTGGCCTGCAACGGCAGCCGAACCATCCGCCAGGAGCGCTTTGCCCAGCTGGCCTCCGAGCTCCAGAAGCAGCTGGACACCCCCAAAATAGTCAGCAGGGTGAGAGCTGGGCAGGTGGGGTAGGCTGGTGGCAGGGATGAAACTTGGGGAGGGTTTTCAAACTCAGCTAGTGTTGTGTTGGGATGGGGAACAGTTAAATGGCCTGGCTTCTCTTTGTCACCCCCTTCCCTGACATGAGTACCCCCCCCACCAGCTCCATGGTAAGACCCCAGGTGGTTTCCCCTCTAGCACTTGCTTGGACACTGCCTATTGGATGGGACCAGGTGTCACCGGCATCTTCCTAGGTGTCCCTAGGAAGCCAGCTTCTCTCCCCAGGACTGGCAAAGCCCTTGCTGGCACAGCTCAAGCCTGCCTCCGAGGTCCCACTCCTTGTCCCACCCAAGCTCAATGTGTCCTTTGTAGGAATAGAGGACCAGCCTTCCTGTCTTGAGTGGTATCTCGTGTCCTCAGCCAAGTCCCTGCCAGCACTTGCTGCCATTCTCACTGCTTCATAGCCGCAGATGCACAACAATGAGTCCAGGGCCCTACCTCAGCACAGCTCCAACCCTTTAACCCAGAAAGTGGAGTTGCTACTGTTTAGGGTCCTCATTGGTCCCTTCCTAAAGGCAAACAGACCCTGTTGTCCCAGAAATGAGTAACTCCTACTCATCATGAGTAACTCACTCTTACTCATAGCTGAAGCTGGAGGAAGTGAACACCACAGCCACCCAGCACCGCCTCCGTGCCCTCCTTGAGGACTTGGTGGAGATGGAGAAGGTTCTCCAGGACATGGACATCCTCTCTGCACTGGCTAAGCTGCTGCCCAGAGGAGCCTGTGCCAGCAAGGCTGCGCCACCCACAGCCAACAGCACCAGCTGGGCCAGCACCAATGCCACGGCTGGCAATACCACGGCAGAGGAGGAAGAGGGTGCCGGGGAGAGCCCGTCTGGCATCGACAACCCCCAGGGGCAGTTCTCAGCATTCGTGCAGCTCTGGGCAGGGCTGCAACCCATCCTTTGCGGCAACAACCGGTAGGAGTGCTGGGGGATGGCTCCAGGTTCTCCCTGCGCAGGCCAGTGGTGTCACCCCTTGCTGAGCAGGCAGGATGGGTGTTGTACCGCAGCCTTGTCCTGCAGCCAAGGATGCTCTCTGTGTTGGGCAGCACCACGCAGGCACTGCAGTCAGTTTGAAGGCCTGTCGTGGGCAGGGGTGGGGGCTGCCTGCAGCAACAGGTGCTGAGCCTGAAGCAGAGTAGAAAGTCTGAGCTCCCTTTGCAGGACCATTGAGCCTGAGGCACTGAAGCAGGGCAACATGAGCTCACTGGGCTTCACCAGCAAGGAGCAGCGAAACTTGGGCCTCCTTGTGCATCTGATGACCAGCAACCCCAAAATCCTCTATGCACCTGTGGGCACTGAAGTTGACAAGGTCATCCTGAAGGTGAGGATGCATAGGTTGGGACCCCTGTCCTTCTTCTCCCACCATCCTGCTCTGCAGATGGGCTGTGCGGCAGGGAAGAGGTTGACTACCAGACACAGGGAGCTCCCACAGGCAGTGGGAGGTGGGCAGGTATCTCCATGACTGCTAGTCATCCCAGAGAGCAGGACGCCCCTGCCTCTACCCGCTGTATGACTTTCTGCCTGGCCCCCAGGCCAACGAGACCTTCGCCTTTGTGGGCAACGTCACCCACTACGCTAAGGCGTGGCTGAACATCTCCCCCGAGATCCGAGCCTACCTGGAGGAGGGCAGGCTGCAGAGGCGCATCCGCTGGCTCCAGCAGGTAGGACAGTGTGGTGAGGACGAGCCTGCCTGGGATTTACTGCCCTGGCAATGGAGAAGGGGTTGTCCTCCCCCCAGATACCCTCTAACTTCTTCATGGTATCCCACGGTATCTCCCTAGTATCCACCTTCTGTTGTGGAGACTAGTCTGGATCCCTGCACAGTGTGCACACTGTTCCTCATCCCCAGGAGGAGCTTTGGGTCCTCCCTGTGTCCGTGGGGGTGGACAGTGACCTGAGACGCAGGGCATACCCCAGCTTCTCCCTCCCATGTCTTCCTCTCTGTCTCAGTTGACCGCTGACCTCCACAAGCACCCAGAGATCCTGAATGTTTCTGACAGTGATGCTCTTCACAACTTTCTCAATGGCAACTTCTCCCTGCCCAATGCCAGCATCCTGCTCCAGCAGCTGGATACCATTGACAATGCTGCCTGCGGCTGGGTCCGCTTCATGGCCAAGGTGAGGTGGAGCACACCTGTGGGAAGGCTGAACCACCAACAGCCAGGCTCTCTTGGGCTGAAGAGGGTCAGATCCACTGAGACTTTTTTAAGAGCATTGGACAGGGGCAGGCGGTGGCTCCTGCAGTGTCCAGACCATTGGGGTAGTTGTCTAGGGCAGAGGTGCTCACACACTGTTGACTTCAGGGGCTGGGGTTGGCTTTGGGTGGCGCATGCTGTGCTATCTGCAGGCTCTGTGTGCTTGACCCATCCAGGGCCTTGGGATCTCACTGGTCTGCTGGAGCATGTCCAGTGAAGGGCAGTGGAGCCAGGGAAGGTTTTGGAGCACAAGTCTGATGAGGAGGGACTGAGAGATGGGGGAGCTCAGCCTGGAGAAAAGGAAGCTCAGGAGGGACCTTCTAAGTCTCTGTAATTACCTAGAAGGGTGTTGCAACCAGGTGGGGGTTGGTCTTTTCTCCAAGTGACAGGACAACAGGAAACAGCCTAAAGTTGTAGCATTTCTTCACTGAAAGAGTGATCAGCACTGGAACAGTCTGCCCGGGGCAGTGGTACTACCCCTGTGTTCAAAAAAATGTGTGAATTTGACACCTGGGGGCATGGTTTAGTGCTGGTCTTGATAGTGTTTGGTTTAATGGGCTCAATGATCTTGGAGGGCTTTTCCAATCTTAGTGATTCTATGATTCTCCTCCCACTAGGTCAGCGTGGACATCTTCAAAGGCTTCCCGGATGAGGAGAGCATTGTCAACTACACGCTGAACCAGGCCTACCAGGACAATGTCACGGTCTTTGCCAGTATGTCCCTGGGAACCAGCTGTTCTCAGGGGTCCCTGAAACTTTGCCCTTCTCCAGCTGTGCCCTGGAGCCACTGGCTTCAGGATGTGGGTCCCTTGGTGCACGTGTTGGGTGGATGAGGAGGCTGAATATCTTGTGGTGCCCATCCTCTGCCCCATGCTGCTGTCCTGGCTCTCCCACGGCTGCTGTCTGTGTACCTTCGCATCCCATGGGTGTCTCACATCCCCAGCCATGCCACCCATCTCATCCATGGCAACTCTCATGGTGCCCTCCCCATCCCTGCCTGTTGCTGTGGGCCAGCTGGTGTGGCTGGCCCCTGTGGACTCCCTGCTTCTTCTGCTGCCCACAGGTGTCATCTTCCAGACCAACAGGGATGGCTCATTGCCTCCCCATGTCATGTACAAGATCCGGCAGAATTCCAGCTTCACAGAGAAGACCAATGAGATCCGGCGGGCATACTGGCGGCCTGGCCCCAACACCGGCGGCCGCTTCTACTTCCTCTATGGCTTTGTCTGGATCCAGGGTAAGTGTCAATGCCCTGCCACAGCTGCCCATGGCCCTGGCCCCCCTGTGCTCAACCTGGCCTCTTCTCTTCCACAGACATGATGGAGCGTGCCCTCATCAACACATTTGTTGGCCATGATGTGGTGGAGCCTGGCAACTATGTACAGATGTTCCCGTACCCATGTTATACCCGGGATGAGTGAGTAACCACTCACCTGAAGGACCTTCCTCCTTCCACTTTGCAGGCCAGCATACTTTAGCTGGGGAAAGAGAACAAGTTTGGGGGCCAGAATGAGATTGGTGACCCTGGGAGTGATAAGCAACCAGTTAAGTCCAATTCCTTAGACCACCAGGCTCAGGAAGGCAGGGGAAAGTAAAGGGATGGCACATGGATCTGTTGGTGGTTTTGTATTACAGTGACCTGGAGGCAGCACCTGTAGAAGTCCCAGAGCCACCAACACTCCTGGGCAGGAGGTTGGAGGGAGCCCCATTACACCAGGGTAGGCAGGGCCCTGGGTGGGGCCTGTGGCTACTACTTGCCTGCAAAGGCCTGCCAGCCATGACACTGGATTGTCCTGTGGACTCACTGGAGAAGTTCTTTTAGGGCACTAAGGAGGAGCTGGGTTAGAGACTGGTTGTCCCTGAGCAGTGGGAGAGCCCCTCCAAGGCCCCTTGCCCCAGGATTTCTGCAGATCTCTGTGGCAGTGCCACCATCCAGTTCTCCCCTCTCTTCATCTACCCCATCAGCTTTCTCTTTGTCATCGAGCACATGATGCCCCTCTGCATGGTGATCTCCTGGGTCTACTCAGTGGCCATGATGATCCAGCACATCGTGACAGAGAAGGAGCATCGCCTGAAAGAGGTAGGGGTGATGGAAGAGATTCTTGGGGACAAGTGGGCATATTTGTGCCCTACATGCTGTGCTGTGTCTCTGGTCACCTTCCTTGTATTTCTGGGTTACATGAGCTAGGGCAGATGCAGATTCCAAATCCCTGGGCAGAGCTGGTCCTTCTGAGTGTCCCTAGCATGAGATGATCCCTGGCTGGCACTGGAGGGAACTGAGCTCCTTGGTACCACAGTAGAGGGTGCTGTGTCCTGCCCACTCCCAGCAGCTCCCTTGGTGCTACCCCTTGCCCTCCCAGCCCAATGAGAATGGAAGCAGGGGTGCACAGGGTTGGGGACAGTCTTGCAAAGTAGTTTTGGCCTCACAGGTGATGAAGATGATGGGCCTGAACAATGCGGTGCACTGGGTGGCTTGGTTCATCACTGGCTTTGTCCAGCTCTCCATCTCGGTCACAGCACTCACTGCCATTCTCAAGTATGGCAAAGTCCTGATGCATAGCGACGTCCTCATCATATGGCTCTTCCTTGCCATCTATGCTGTGGCCACCATCATGTTCTGGTGAGCTGCCTGGGCTGTGCTGGGCAGTAAAGGGGCGTGGGCAGTGCCAGGGTCTTGTGCCATGGAGTGAGGGTGCTGGGAGCTATGTGGGCAAGGGCCAGTGGAGGCGCAAGTCCCTCTAATCAGCTGATTTGGGGAACCAATTTATTGCCTCAACACCACCAAAACTAGATGGTGTGGGGAAAGTCCTGGTGGGGTTGGATCCAAGGAGATGCTGTCCTCCCTGCAGCTTTCTGGTGTCGGTGCTCTACTCCAAGGCCAAGCTGGCCTCTGCCTGTGGTGGCATCATCTACTTCCTCAGCTACGTGCCCTACATGTATGTGGCCATCCGGGAGGAGGTGGCCCATGACAAGATCACGGCCTTTGAGAAGTGCATTGCGGTGAGTTGGCTGTAGCAGCTGGGGACACACTTAGTCCCAGGTTTGCCTCAGGTACCTCATGTACAGTACAAAGCCACCAAGCTGTCACCAAGCCCTGCGCAAACCATTGCCTGTATGAACCAATTCCCTGGGGGGGTTTGGAGGTATCTCCAGAAGTTTTGGTGCCTCTCAGGGCCAGGAGCATTTCCATGGGGCTGGGTGGGGCAGCACTAGGTAGGAATTCACCCCAACCTATTCTTCTGGAGCTGGCCTGCAATTCCTGCTGACCTCCCATTCCCTTCCCTCCACCTCTTCACAGTCCCTCATGTCCACCACTGCCTTTGGGTTGGGCTCCAAGTACTTTGCGCTGTATGAGGTGGCTGGTGTGGGTATCCAGTGGCACACCTTCAGCCAGTCACCTGTGGAAGGAGATGACTTCAACCTCCTGCTGTCCATGATGATGCTGGTCGTGGATGCCATGGTGTATGGGGTGCTCACATGGTACATCGAGGCTGTGCACCCGGGTACGTGTGGGCAGAGGGGCATGAGGGCACCCCAGATCTTACAGGAGCCTCTTTGCTGGGGGACACCTGCCCATGTGTCCTTATCTGCTGGTGTCAGTCAGGTGTCTCAATTCAGGGGCCGGCTGTAGCAAAGCCAGATGTCCACAGCTGAAATACCAATCCCTCTTATCTCCCCCTTGTGGAAGCATCTCAGTTGCTCCCCGTTTTTTTTCATTGTAAAGCTGAAGCATGAGCCAACCCAACCTGAATCCCAAAGGAATTTGTTTCCTGGCACAGCCCACAGAGCTGCCCTGAGCCCAGCTGGCTGGAGTGTTCACAGCCCCCACCCTGCAGTGGTGACCTGACCTGGGAAAACTCCCACACCCATGTCCATGCCAAGCTCTGACCCAGTCCTCAGCAGCTTCTGCATGGCCCTGGGTGTAGGGTTGGGCCTGACTCCCTGGGGCTGTGGTTGCAGGCATGTTCGGCCTGCCACGGCCCTGGTACTTCCCTTTCCAGAAGTCTTACTGGCTGGGCAATGGGCGCGTGGAGACCTGGGAGTGGACCTGGCCGTGGTCACGCAACACCCGCCTCAGCATCATGGAGGAGGATCAGGCCTGTGCCATGGAGAGCCGGAGGCTGGGTGAGGGCAGCTGGGGGTGGCAGTGGGTGGCACAAGGGTGGCCCTGGCTCAGCCACAGGGTCTTGCCTTGGCCATGGACCCCTGTGGTCTTGTCAGGGCAGAATACTGGGCCAAGCACTGTGGCCTCTCTGGGAGGTGTCACTGTGACGTGGGAGGGGGAAAATTGGCGAGGAGCAGAGGGGAAGGGACCACAAGCCAGCACAGCCACCATGGGATGGAGGAGGGTTGATTCATTCCCAGGGAACACCACTCAAAGCCTGGCTTCCCTGCCCTCCCCTGGCTCCTCACTGTCCTACTGTCACAGCAGAGGAGACAAGAGGCATCGAGGAGGAGCCAACCCACCTCCCTTTGGTCGTCTGCATTGACAAGCTCACCAAAGTCTACAAGACAGACAAAAAGCTGGCGCTAAACAAGCTGAGCCTTAACCTCTACGAGAACCAGGTCGTGTCCTTCCTGGGGCACAATGGTGCAGGCAAGACCACCACCATGTGAGTGCCTGTCCAGGCAGACAGAGATCATGTTCCTCTGGCCAGCTGCAGGGTGTGAGGCAGGGGCTTCGGGATGTCTCTGCAGGGCTCTGTGGCAGCTGGTACCATGCCCAGAGGGCAGCAGTGTGGGTGTGGGGCTGACACAAACATGGGACAGGAGTAGGCTCATGGCCCTGTGCTGATACTGCTCTGCCTGGGGCCCAGCAGATGCTCCCAGAGGTGGTGGTTGGGATTGGAGCCAGACTGAGGAATATGAGCTCCCTCACACTGTTGCCTTTCTCCATCCATCCAGGTCCATCCTCACTGGCTTGTTCCCTCCAACATCGGGCTCTGCTACCATCTATGGCCATGATATCCGTACGGAGATGGACAAGATCCGGAAGAACCTGGGCATGTGTCCCCAGCATAACGTGCTCTTTGACAGGCTGACAGTGGAGGAGCATCTCTGGTTCTACTCACAGCTCAAGAGCATGGCAGAAGAGGAGATCCGCAAGGAGATGGACAAGTAGGCACCCTCCAGCTCCTTTGTCTTCATCCATGCCTTTGGCATGAGCAAGTCTCCTTCTTGCTGGCTGTGCTATGGGGGTGATCTGGTGGCAGAGGTGTCCCAGGGAGCAGCTCCGCCAAGTGTTTTCCCCGCCTTGGGGTGTCAGGCTGTGGAAGTGAGCAGAAGATTCTCATAGCCTGACTGCAGCTGGGCAGTCCCAGCAGCAGATACCATGTGGGGAAAAGCCATTACATACTCCCTACAGGCACAGGGTACTAGTACAGCCCCCCCAGCATTCCTGGTGCTTCTGCCCTGTCCCCAGGATGATTGAGGACCTGGAACTCTCCAACAAACGGCACTGCCAGGTGCAGACTCTCTCGGGTGGCATGAAGAGGAAGCTGTCGGTGGCCATTGCCTTTGTGGGTGGGTCGCGAGCTGTTATCTTGGATGAGCCCACAGCTGGTGTGGACCCGTATGCCCGAAGGGCCATCTGGGACCTCATCCTCAAGTACAAGCCAGGTGAGCAGAGCAGAGCAGAGCCTAGCATGCCCCTCTGTGGCAGCTGCAGCCCCTCTGCTGAGGCTTTGTGCTGCCATCAGGGAGGACCATCTTGCTCTCCACACACCACATGGATGAAGCTGACCTGCTGGGGGACCGCATTGCCATCATCTCCCATGGCAAGCTCAAGTGCTGTGGTTCTCCACTGTTCCTCAAGAGCACCTATGGTGACGGCTACAAGCTGACAGTGGTGAAGAAGCAGTCGGACACCAGGAATGGCACAGGTGTGGGGAGCAGTGGGACCCTTTGTTAAAGGAGTAGACGGCCCCCGCCCTTCTTCAGCCTGGCAAAGTCTTCTTCAGCGGTCAACAACCAAGTACTCACATCCTGAGTCTCCTTAGGCCACGTGGAGGGCAGAAGGGGTGGTGCAGGGGTGTAAGAGGTCCCAATGCTCAGCCTTAATTTTTCCCAGTTGGGTCCTTGGCCAGACCTTACACAGTGGCATTTTTCTCCGGGTGCTGGTTCTGTCAAGCCTGTGGGTTGCCCTGTGAGTTGAGATGTCCAGTGTGGGCCACATTGCAGAAGACCATCCCCAGGCTAGTCAGGGTGACAGGGAAGCCCCTATGGCATTGGGGAGTAGGGGAAATGTGGGGGGTCTTGGAGGGAGGCCAGGTGTGAACTGACCAATGGGTACTGTCTCTGTGCTTCAGAGCCAGGCCACAGCCCCCTGAGCCACTCCTCTGTCAGCCCGTGCTCTGAGCCTCGTGTCTCCCAGTTCATCAAGAAGTATGTGGCCTCCTGCCTTCTCATCTCTGATACAAACACAGAGCTCTCCTACATCCTGCCCAGTGAGGCTGTCAAGAAAGGCTGCTTTGAGAGGCTCTTCCAGGTACCTGCAGGGACTGGCAGAGTGGGCAGGCAAGGGGCTGTGGCACTGTGGACATCTGCCCTCCTCACACAGCACTTTGCTCCCACAGCACTTGGAGCAGAGCCTGGAAGAGCTGGACCTCACCAGTTTTGGGCTGATGGACACTACGCTGGAGGAGGTTTTCCTGAAGGTGTCTGAGGAGGACCAGTCTCTGGAGAACAGTGACGTGGGTACGGGTGCTTGAGGGGGTACAAGATGCTGCTGGGGCTAGTGAGGGGCTGTGTGATCTTGCTGGGCTTGGTGGCTGCAGGAGTCTCCTGTCCCAGGTGGAGAAGAGATTTCTAGCAGAGCCCATCCTGGCCAAAGGCAGCCAGCCTCTGCTCCACTCTGGCTTTACTCTCACCTGGAATAGTGGCTAGCTCTGATGTCCTCAGCACAGGTCTCCAGAGGACACCACGGAGATGCTCTGAGGGCTGGAGCACCTTTACCATGGAGCCAGGCTGGAGAGCTGTGGGTGTTGACCTGTAGAAGAGAAGGCTCCAGGGAGATCTTATGGCACCTTCTAGTGCTTAAAGGGGGCTTGAAAAAATGAGAGAGAGGGATTTTAAATGGGCAGATAGTGTTAAAACAAGGGGGGGAATGGTTTTAAACTAAAAGAGGAAAAGTTTAGGTTAGATGTTAGAAGGAAATTCTCCCTGTGAGGGGGGTGAGGCCTTGGCACAGGTTGTGCAGAGGATCTGTAGGTGCACCATCCCTGAAAGTGTTCAAGGCCAGGTTGGATGGGGCCTGGAGCAATTTGGTCTAGTAAAAGGTCTTCCTGCACTTGGCAGGGGGCTGGAATGAGATGGGGTCCCTTTCAACCCAAACCAGTCTGTGATTCTATGGTACAATCCATCCCTGGTCAGTGCCATGCTGCAGTGTAGAGTAGCATGGCTGGTGCTATGCTACACTTTTTTCTTCCAGACATGAAGGAGTCCAAGGATGCCCTGCAGCCACCTGCCTCTGAGCTGGGCCCAAAGTCTGAAGCCAATGGGGAGCCCCTGGCCGAAGCAGCCATGCCAGAGAAGCCCGAGGTGGAGCTCAGCAACCTGGTGACCTGCTCCAAGCTGGCGCAGTCGCAGGCATCCCTGCGCTCAGCGTCCTCGGTGGGCTCCGTGCGTGGCGATGAAGGTGGGGCTTATTCTGAATTCTTTGGGGATTACGCGCCCTTGTTCGATAACCGGCAGGACCCCGATAACATCAGTCTGCAAGGTTGGTGCTGCTGATACCCGGCCAGTGGCAGGGGCCGGGGGAGGCACTTAGCTGGGACGTGGAGGGTTCGCCCAGGGTGGGCAGAGCTGACCCAGTTCCTCAGGGTATCTGGTTGTGACTGAGATGGGTGACTGTGACTGCTGGGATGAGAGTCGATGGGGAGGGGGCTGATGGGGCATCCAGGAACACAGCACCCAGAGAGCCACAGCCTGTGTGGGAGGGCTGGGAACAGGCTCTTTCCACGAGTTTGCACCCCATGCTGGTAGGGTGTGCATGAGGGTCTCGTGCCAAGGCGTGGAGCCAGTGAAAGCAGCCAGTGTTGGCTCTGCCTCTGCCTCCTGTGGGTCTCCAGTGCCACCTTGCAGACTTGCCTCACTAACATGGCCTCTTCCCACGCTGCCACCAGCTGGGTTTCTCCTCTTGGTCCTTGGGCACAGAATCACCTTCCAAGTGATGGCTTCTACTGTCATACCCTGCTCCAGGTGCAAGGCTCTCCCTGCCTGGATGCTGGCATTGCTGGATAGAGAGGGTGCAGGCAGGTGCCTCAAGGTTATTGCTGTAGTCAGAGATCCTGTTCTGGGTTATCTCACAACTCTTGTGACTAATTTAGGGATGTGCCACCTCTTCCCCCCAACCAGGGCTGTGGGAGGCAGAGCTGGGACAGTGCTGTGACAGAGCTCCCACTGTCTCCGACCTGTGTCTTGTCCCCTGTTCCTGACTGTGCTGACACCCCACCAGCTGGCAGAGCTGATGGGAAAATGGAGAGGTCCTAGAAAAAAGCACCAAATTTGGTTGTTTTTTTAAAACTATTGTCTAACTTTTCCTTCTGGGGCCAAGAGGAACCTGCCAGCCAGATGCCATGCTCCTGACTGCACTGCTGCTGTGGCTCGGTGGCAGATTTGTGGTTGGGTGCTGCCCTTACCCTTGGGGTGGCTGAGCTGGCCTGGGTGTCTGGCTCAGTTTCCTGGGAGCCCAGGCAGGTGTGGGAGCAACTGTGCCAGAGGGCTGATGTCCCTCTCCCTCCCAGAGCAAGAAGCTGAGGTGGAAGCAGAGGATCGTGACCTGGCAGGTCGGGGAAGCTTCAAGCTGGAAGGCTCGTGGCTGAAGCTGCGCCAGTTCCATGGGCTGATCGTCAAACGCTTCCACTGCGCCAAGCGCAACACCAAGGCCCTCTTCTCGCAGATCCTCCTGCCCGCCTTTTTTGTCTGTGTGGCCATGACTGTGGCGCTCTCTGTGCCCGAAATAGGTGCGTGCAAGCCGCCTACCTAGCTGCATGCTGGGCGACCTGTTCTGCCTCTCCCAGTGGGGCCACTGGCTGTAGGAGGACAAGGCCAAGACAGTGTGTGCAGTGGTGCTGTGGGTACGAGCAGGTTCCTGTCCTTGTCCCCACAGGTGACCTGCCACCCCTCATCCTCTCGCCATCCCAATACCACAACTACACTCAGCCCAAGGGCAACTTCATTCCTTATGCCAACGAGGAGCGGCGTGAGTACCGGTGAGAGCTGCCACTGCTGGTGACCAGCACCCTGTGCCCCAAGCCCATCCGTGGGACTGTAAGGGGGCAGCTGGGGAGGGCAGCCCACAGTAGGCCTGGTGCCAGGACTGGCTCAGACTTGGAGCAGAGTCTGGTTGGTGCCATGTCCCCTGATAGAAAGCAACCTCTGTTCTTGCCAGGGTGTCTCTGGGAGATGTGTAAGCCCTGACACTGTGACTAGCTGCTCAGTCATGCCAGGCATAGGTTGTATGTGCCCATGATAAACGCCAAGGCCTCAGGGAGGTCCCAGAAGAAGATGGCCATGGTGCTAAGATCTGTGTCTCCTATTCCTTGCTCCTGCAGCATTAGGCTGTCTCCCGATGCCAGCCCTCAGCAGCTGGTGAATACTTTCCATCTGCCTTCTGGTGTGGGGGCCACCTGCGTGCTCAAGACACCCTTTAACAACACGCTGGACCAGCCCATGCAGACCCTCAACCTCAATAGCAATGAGTCCAAAATGCTGGCAGCCAAGTACTTTGATGCCATGTGCATTGACTCCTTCACCCAAGGCCTTCCGCTTTCCAACTTCGTGCCACCACCTCCATCTCCGGCTCCCTCTGACTACCCCATGTCAATGGATGAGGACCTGCTCCATGCCTGGAACTCCACAACCTTCTCCACTCTTAAAGGTATTACCTATGCTGGGTGCTCTTGTGTCTGGGATTTGTCTCCAGCAGGGAGATGATGCCTCTCCTCACAGAAATGGCTCCAGGAAGCTCTGGGAGTACCTGTTAGTTTGGCCTGGCCACACAGCAGAGCTTTGTTGGGCAGAACTTGTGGCTTTGGCCCTGGAGCACTGTCCCTGTTGAGCCCCAGCCATGCCAGTAGAGCCCCTTGGATGGTGACACTGTCACAAAGCCACGTGGCCAGCCTTGAGTCACCTTTGCTGGATGTGGTCCCCAGCACTTTCTTTCTCCAGCCATGCCTTGTGGCCCATCTCTGAATCTCTGTCCCCAAAAAGTTTTTTGCATGTTCATCTCTTGGTCACCAGGACCCTGCCTGCCCTGCCGCCTCACCCTCAATGCTGTCCCCAGCAGCTGGGGCAGGCAGGAGCCTGGCTGTGAGCCACCCCTTCTGCTCCTCAGGGACCGTGACCTCAGCCCCTGTCCTGCCCCACATCATCCATGAGCCCATCAAGTGCACGTGCTCCATGCAAGGGACCGGCTTCTCCTGCCCAAGTGGTGTGGGGGGCCATCCCCCACAGATGAAGGTGGTGACGGGGGACATCCTGACAGACATCACAGGGCGCAACGTTTCTGAGTATCTGCTCTACACCTCGGACCGCTTCCGGCTGCACAGGCAAGAGGGGAGGCTGGGAGGGTCTGTCCTGCACCATAGAGCAGGGGTGAGAACCTGGGGTCTGGGGACACCTGCCCTGGGGTGCTGGCTGGAGTCAGCAACATGCTCAAGCATGGTTCCACCCCTGGAGGTGGGGGGCAGCAGTTGCAGCTTCCTCAGCAGTGCCTTGTCTCACAGGTATGGGGCACTCACGTTTGGAAACGTCCAGAAATCCATCCCGGCCTCCTTCGGAGCCAGGGCTCCGGCCACAGTGCGCAAGATTGCTGTGCGGAGAACGGCCCAGGTGGGACAGCACTGCACCTCAGGGCAGTGGAGATAGGTGGGGAGGAAAGGGGGCAGCAGTGACCCCTGGGACTGCTCTTCTGCATTGCTCTCCAAGTGCTTTGGGAGGCTCCAGCCACAGGGGAATGGTCCATAGGTCTGGCCCAGCACAGTCAGCAATGGCCTATTCTCCATACAGCCTTGAGCACAGGGCGCCTGCCCTGTGGGTGGCTGTCTATCCCATCCTATCCCTCTCTCCTAGTACGTTTTTGGACCCAGCTCTCTTGCCCTGTCCCACTGTTCCTCTCTCCTCCTCCAGGTCTTCTACAACAACAAGGGCTACCACAGCATGCCCACTTATCTCAATGCCCTCAACAACGCCATCCTGAGAGCCAACCTGCCCAAGAGCAAGGGCAACCCTGCTGCCTATGGTGAGGATCTGCAGGTGTTTGAGGGCAGGAGCGTATCAAGAACAGCATTAGGGTATGGTCCAACCGGGCTCCAAAGTGCAGTGTCCACCTTGGGCCAAGCAGGCTAGTGTTCAGCTGGAACAGGAGTTCATACTCCTCAGCTCTGAGATATGAGAGCTGGGATGAGTTTTTTGCCAGGCCTGGGCTGGAATGTCCCAAAGTGCTGCCTGGAAGTGCCTGGGCTTGTGACATGTCTAGGGCTGCTCTCCAGTGAGGGGAGGGCTTGGCCTTGAGGTGCTGAGTTGCTTCAGAGAGCCTGGCTCCTCTTGAGCTTCACGTTGGAAACCCATTCTGCTGAGTCAGGACCAGGCAGACTGGGGACAGGGGTCTGTGTCCAAAGCCAGTTTTCATGCTTCCATGTTTCTTCTTGGTCGTTGTTGCAGGCATCACAGTCACCAATCACCCCATGAACAAAACGAGTGCCAGCCTGTCCCTGGATTACCTGTAGGTCCAAGGAGAGGGTCTGAGGGAGGGTGGCTGTCCCATGGGAGGTAGGGGGCTTTTTACTGGTGGTTGCTTGGGAAGACCGAGGCTTCTGCTCTACATGCTGTATGGTGGGGAGGGACAGGGTGGCTGTGATGTGGGGGTCCCTGTGCCATGCCCTGATCTGTGCACAGTGACTGTCCCACACCAGGGTGGGTGGCCCTTCCCTAGGCAACTGAGGGTGATGGAATCCATGCTCTTCTTGCTCCCCATCCAGCCTGCAAGGCACAGATGTGGTGATTGCCATCTTCATCATTGTCGCCATGTCCTTCGTCCCAGCCAGCTTTGTGGTATTCCTGGTGGCCGAAAAGGCCACCAAGGCCAAACATCTGCAGTTTGTGAGCGGCTGTGACCCCGTCATCTACTGGTTGGCCAACTACATGTGGGACATGGTAAGCAGGACACGTGGCTCCACTGGCCAAGCCTCCGGAGCTGTGCCAGTGAGTGGGCAGTCACAGAAGTTTCTGTCTTCTCCAGCTAAACTACCTGGTGCCAGCCACGTGCTGCATCATCATCCTGTTCGTGTTTGATCTCCCAGCATATACCTCTCCCACCAACTTCCCTGCTGTCCTCTCCCTCTTCCTGCTCTATGGGTATGTTGCTCAGAGGGGGGTAGTCAGGAGGCACCAGGGATGCCTCCAGAGTCTTATGGGGTGGTGATTTTAAACTAAAAGATAGCCATTTAGACCAGATATTGAGAAGAAATTTTTCATAATGGGGGTGGTGAGGTCTTGGCACAGATTGCCCAGAGAAGCTGTGGCATGGAAATGTTCAAGGCCAGGTTGGACAGCTTGGAGCACTAGTGGAAGGTGTCCCTGCCCATGGCCGGGGACTGGATTAGATGACCTTGAAAGATCCTTTCCAATCCAAACCATTCTGTGATGTTCTTCAGCCCCCATAGCTGGTTGGAGTGCAGTGGTTGTGAGGGCTGGGGTGGGAGAGCCTGGAAACAGCAGGATGGAGATGGGCAGTGTCAAGGCTGGGGGTCCCTCTGCTGCCATACTGACGTGTGCTGCTTCTTCTCACCTCCCCAGCTGGTCCATCACCCCTATCATGTACCCGGCCTCCTTCTGGTTTGAGGTGCCCAGCTCTGCTTATGTCTTCCTCATCGTCATCAACCTCTTCATTGGCATCACAGCCACTGTTGCCACGTTCCTGCTGCAGCTCTTTGAGCACGACAAGGTACGGCATTCACAGCTCTGCTGAGGGCCACCAGGAAGGGAGATGCTGCCATTCTGTTCCAGACCTTACTGGGCTGGATCTTGGGGATCCTGATCCTGCCACGCAGTCAGGGTTCTTTGATGGTTGTGTTCTCTCCGCTGTCCCCATAGGACCTGAAGGTGGTGAACAGCTACCTGAAGAGCTGCTTCCTTGTGTTCCCTAACTACAACCTGGGCCATGGCCTGATGGAGATGGCCTACAATGAATACATCAATGAGTACTATGCCAAGATTGGTATGGCCTCTTTTTCTCTCCTTCCCTTGTGCCAGGGCATGAGGAACTGGAGGGGACCACGATGCTGGCTGGCACATCCCCTCTTCTTGCCCTGTGAGGGTGTCCCAAGGCCCAGAGCAACCTGGAGCAAAAAGCCAAGGGGGGTGGGCTACATGGGGCACCGAAAAAGACATGGCTTGAGGGTCAGCTGTGGCATGGTGTCGGCATTGCTGAAAGTGCTTCCTTGGGCCATCCCAACTAGCAGCCCATGGGGAGAAGATGGTGTGAGCCCTGACAGAGGTGTGTGGTTCTGCTGCTGCTGCTCACTGCCTGTGTTGGGCCATGGTCAGGCTGTGCTGGATCTTAGTGGTGGCATAGTGTAGCTGTGGTGGGCCATGGTGGGTCTGTGATGTGACAGGAGGGATGGGGGCTGCAGGGACTCTCCTTACAGACAGGGTTTCTTGGGGGCTGTGCTGCCCAGCCAACACAAGCCTTTTGCCACTTACAGCTTCATCCTGGCCTCAGAAGCTCCCCTGCTCTCTGTTTTTGAGCAGCTTCTGTACATAATCCAGGTGCTGCTGGCATTTCGAGGGACAGTTTTGGGTCAGGGTTTGACAAATCCCTCTGATTCCACTCTCATCTGGGTTGATTCATCCTACTGAGGTTGAAAACTTGCCAGATGATTTCCACAGCACCCATGATCTGAGAGGGCATTGTGTTGTGGTCAGCCCAGACAGCTGTGGTGGGCAAGCATGGGACCAGTGTCATTGTCATGGGTCAGCTCAGGAGGGGCAACCAAGCTGTCTCCATCGGAAGGTGTCCCCAGCTGCTCTCTGCTCTTCCTCCTATTCAGGGCAGTTTGATAAAATGAAATCACCCTTCGAATGGGACATCGTGACACGGGGGCTTGTTGCCATGACAATTGAAGGCTTTGTTGGCTTCTTCATCACCATCATGTGCCAGTACAATTTCTTCCGGAAGCCCCAGTGAGTGTGGCACAGGGCAGGGATGTTGGGGTAAAGCTTTGCCATTGGGACCCTTGAGCTTCAGGCTGCCCTTCTGGCAGTGTTGAGTGGGAGCTGCCCAGTCCTGTCAGGGCTGCAGCTCCTGGTCCCACGTTCCCCCCTGTCTCTGCCCCCTCCCACAGGCGCCTGCCCGTCTCCACCAAACCCATTGAGGATGACATTGATGTGGCCAATGAGAGGCACCGGGTCCTGCGTGGTGACGCTGACAATGACATGCTAAAGATCGAGAACCTCACGAAGGTGGGGGCTGCATCAGGCTGCAGGGAGACTCCAGGGACCAGCCCAGCCCAGAGATGTGGGTGAGGCAGTGGATCCAGGTGGCTTCTGGTGGGCTGAGTCCCCATCCCCTTCCCTGCCAGGTGTACAAGTCCCGCAAGATTGGGCGCATCTTGGCTGTGGACCGGCTATGTGTGGGTGTGCGCCCCGGGGAGTGCTTTGGGCTGCTGGGTGTCAACGGCGCGGGCAAGACCACAACATTCAAGATGCTGACAGGGGATGAGAGCACCACAGGTGGAGAGGCCTTCATTAACGGACACAGGTAAGGGGGACCTGGGGGCTGCCTGCTTTCCTGGGGATGGGATGGGGTCTGCTTGGAGGGCTCCCAGGATAAAGCAGCATGAGTGAGCTTGTGTGTCCCAGTGGGACTCTGCAGCCTTGTGTCCTCCTGGGTGACCATCAACCTGGGATGTGGGGTAAGAGACAGTGGCCCTGTGCTGAGGCTGCCCAGTGGGTTTTACCTGGGGAGGAGATGCCCCAGTATAAAGGCATGTGAAAGGGGGCTCAGCAGCAGTCCTCACAAAAAGAATTCTTTCTTTCCACAAACCCTCAATCCTCTCCCACAGCATCCTGAAGGAGCTCCTGCAGGTCCAGCAGAGCTTGGGCTACTGCCCCCAGTTCGACGCGCTCTTTGATGAGCTGACAGCCCAGGAGCACCTGGAGCTCTACACCCGCCTGCGTGGCATCCCCTGGAAGGATGAGGAGCGGGTAGGGCTCTGGGCAAGCAGCTGGCAACAGCCAAGGGCCGGTGCTGTGCCACAGGGATGGCATCTCACTGGACAGCAGTGGCAGCCTGAGCCAGTGCTGCTGCTCTCGTGGCAGTGCCACCCTAGCAGTGTGTCCACGTGGGCTGCCAGGGCCATGCACATGCACTCAGAGGTCCCCACCAGTGCTCATAGCTGTGCCAGCAGCTGCCCTGGGGCTTCCCTGATTGGCACATGGCTAGTAGTCCCCTCAGCCCCTGACGTGCCAGGGAGCCAACCCCTGCCTGCTCTGTCAGCCCCGTGGCCTTGGCAGGATGACAGCAGTCCCCCATGCCTTGCAGGTGGTCAAGTGGGCACTGAAGAAGCTGGAGTTGACCAAGTATGCAGACAAGCCTGCCAGCACCTACAGCGGGGGCAACAAGAGGAAGCTATCCACAGCCATCGCGCTCATTGGATACCCAGCCTTCATCTTCCTGGTGCGCCCTGAGGGTAGAAAAATGACTCCGGGTGGGAGTCACCCCCTGCTTCACATGCCATGGATCTCCTGGAGTGTGGCATGGTGGCCTGAGCTGGACTCAGGACAGGAAGGGAGTGGCAGGGTCCGTCCCAGGGCTGGCATGTCTGAGGGTGCTGTCTGTCCCCCAGGATGAGCCAACCACAGGGATGGACCCCAAGGCACGGCGTTTCCTCTGGAACCTCATCTTGGATGTCATCAAAACGGGTCGCTCCGTGGTGCTCACGTCTCACAGGTCCAGAGGGGTTCTGTGCCCATGACGCCTCAGAGCACCTGGGGTGCTATGTGGGAGGGAGGGGGCTCCCCTGTGGTCGTGTTCGAGGGTCCCAGGACGAGGGAAGAGATGAGAGTTTTGACTCCGTGTTTCAGAAGGCTGATTTAATATATTATATTATATTATATTAAAATGCTGTACTTAAAATTGTATTAAAAAGAATAGAGAGGAAAGGATCCATCAGAAGCTATAAAGGAAAGGAAGGAATGAATAACAAAATCTTGTGACTGCTCACAGCCTCGACACAGGTGGCTGTCATTGGTCATCAAGTAAAAACAATTTCACATGCTGGGTAAACAATTCTCCAAATCACATTCCAAAGCAACAAAACATGGAGAAGCTGAAGCTTCTCAGGAGAAGAGATCATGGCAAAAGGATTTTTCATAAAATATGTCTGTGACACTCCCCAGCATTTGGCTCCCCAGTCCCTGGCATGAGGAGCAGGGGGAGCCTGGGACACCCTCTGTTGCCTTCTCTCATCCCTGGTGGTGGGGCCACAGCACTTGGGTGATGGCCTGGGAGGCCGAGCTCTCCACCTACCCCCACCACAGCCCTGGCATGGTCCTCCAATGCCCTCCACTGAACCCTTCCTTGTCACCCCAGCATGGAGGAATGCGAGGCCCTCTGCACCCGCCTGGCCATCATGGTGAACGGGCGACTCAAGTGTCTTGGCAGCATTCAGCACCTGAAGAACAGGTAAGAGCCTGGCAGGAGCTCGGAATGCCTGCATGGGGCCCAGCAGCCTGTGTGTGCCACTGGGTAGGAGGGGGCTGTTTCCCCATGGTTGGGTGACAGTGTGGCATCCGTGACAAGATACCAGCCCTCTGTGTAGGTGCTGCTTTAGAGGTGGGCAGGGAACAGGGTCACTGAAGTGCCCTGCCACTGACCTGGTGTCCAGTACTGGCTGCCTGAGAGCATCGTCCCCTTCCATAGAGTCATGGGGGAGCAGATGAGGGGACAGGTCCTCATTCGATGCCTTGTTCCTGCGCAGGTTCGGTGATGGCTACATGATCACAGTGCGCACCAAGTCCAGCCTCAATGTCAAGGAGGTGGTGAGGTTCTTCAACCGTAACTTCCCTGAGGCTGTCCTCAAGGTGAGCTGCCCATCGTAGCCATGCTGTCCCCTGCCAGCCCCCACTTCAGGGCACAAGCAGCCTTCATCCTCCATTGGGTGATGGGAGGGAGTCTGGGAGTGAGGGCTCAGTGCCCCCTCTGTGATCACCTCCAGGAGCGTCATCACACCAAGGCCCAGTACCAGCTGAAGTCAGACCAGATCTCACTGGCACAGGTCTTCAGCAAAATGGAGCAGGTGGTGGATGTGCTGGGCATTGAAGACTACTCTGTCAGCCAAACCACACTGGACAATGTAAGACTGGGGACAGCATGGGCAGCTGGATGCTTGTCCCCAGGGAGTGCCAAAGTGCCAGGCAGGGTCTGCCTTTGGGGCAGGGGTTGGAGCTAGATGGGGAGCATGGTGGCAGCCACCGCACAGCAGGATGCCCTGGGTCCTGACCTGGCAAGCATGGGGTGGAGGTGCTTGCAAATACCTGAGTCTCCTGCCCCTTCCTCCTCAGGTGTTTGTGAATTTTGCCAAGAAGCAAAGTGACAACCTGGAGCAGCAGGAGACCAGCCCCAGCTGTGTCCTGCAGTCACCCCTGGAGCGTGTGCTAAGCCTGCTGCGCCCCCGCACTGCCCCCACTGAGCTGCGGGCCCTTGTGGTAGAGGAGCAGGAGGACCTGGAGACTGATGACGAAGGCCTCATCAGCTTTGAGGAGGAGAGGGTGAGAGGTTGTCCCCAGATGTGGGTGTTCCTGGTGCCACCTGTGTCTGTGCTACAGGCCCTGGAACTGGGTGCTGTGTCACCACAGAGCTGACACCATGGAGTGGCTGAGCCTGGGAGGGGTGGGGGCTCTCTGCTCTGCTGCCTGTGCCAGACTCTGGCCCTGAGTATGCTTTCTAAGTGGGCAGCCCCTGAGCCCTGCCTGTCTCCCTGCTCAGGCTCAGCTCTCCTTCAACACGGACACGCTGTGCTGAGACCCCGAGGACAGCCGTGTTGTCAAGCCACCAAACCCTTTTGGCCTCTCCCCTCCCTTTGCCCCGTGGAGCGGAGTTGCCACAGCTGGAGCCACATGCCAGGGAGGACACAGTGGGTACAGCAATGCCTGGATGGACCTCGGAAGCCACCACTGGGGTGGCTATTGCCCCCTTCAGCTCTGCAGCAGCATCACTGCGTGGTGCTGGGGGCATGGTCCTCAACATGCCATGGATGGAGACTCTGAAGGGAAGGAAAGGAAAGGACATGGCTTGGTGCCAGCACTGCCAGTCCCATTCACTTTGGGGCAGAGACACACAGGCCTGTGAGCGGTGCCTTTGGACGCCCGTGTTGCACTCACTCTGGGGACCCTTGGCTGTGGGTACCTCCCCAGGCCTGGCCCTGTGGAGCTAGAAGGATGGCTGCTTCCACATCACCCCCGGCTGATGCTGCCCTGGGCACCACTGGGGCAGGTGCTCTGGTCCTTCACCCATAACCGATTTCTGTCACCAGCGGGATGTCACTGGGAGTCTTGGTGCCCACCCTGGGGTGTGTTCGCCCTGGCCCTGCCTGGCCTTGGGCACTGGTTTCATCCCCAGGCAGTAGTGCTGTTGCAGAGGCACGTGGCAGCACAGATATTTCACAGGGTATTTCACATGCTGGCACCAGCTGTGTCTCCCCTCTGCCCCTAATCATGTCCCTCACCCTCAAATCTCTGGTCCTGCCTCCTGCCTGCCCTCACGACTTGCTTTCCCTATCACAGGGCATTGCTGCAGCTCTGCCACCTTTCTGCTGTGTCCCCTTCCACTTCGCTTTTGCCCTGACACTTGTTCCTCAGTGTCCAGCCCTGTGCAGGAACCAGCTGCACTAGGTTCTTATTGTTGGGTCACTGGTGGTACTGGGAGCGGGGTTTCAGCACCCCAGTTTGGCTTTGGAAGCTGGTGGTGGGGGTGGCCTTAAGGTACGAGGTCGGGACAGTCTGGGTGGGTGCCAGCAGCCTGGTAGTGGTGCCTGGGTTGGGGGGGAGGGAAGGATGGACTGCAGTAGTTGTCACTGGCCAGCAGCGAGCACCCCCTCAGTCAGCAGTGCCCCTCCTTTTTGTAGAGGGTCCTGCTGCCTTGTCACCCACAGGGACCATGGCTGGTGTCTGCAGCTCTCCACAAGCTGCAGTTGTGCCCAGAGGTGGACCTGTGATGCTGACCCTGTCTCCCCGCTGCTGGGTGCCGCAGTCTTTGGCAACCCCCCAGGGTGGCTATGCACTTTCCTGGGGAGCAGCCTTGGTCTGTCTGCCCTGTGTGCTCTGATGCCCTCTCTGTCCCCCTGGCACAGGCTTGGCAGGAGGCCCTAAACAGCACCAGGCACCTCAGCTGGCTGCTATGGGAGTTGGGGAGAGGCTGGCTCTGGCCCCACTTGGGCACAGAAGCAGGGCCTGACCTCAACTGTCCCTATGCCCCCTGGTCCTATCAGGCCCATATACCACCTGCTATGGATTGTGATACAATTTACAGTATTTTCAATAGGGGGAAAACTGGGAGAAGAAGCTCTATTTTCAGATTTTTCAGACATTTTTTTTTTTTAATGGCATATGGGAAACTGGCTGGATCTGGGATGGGTTGGAGGGGACAGGAGGGCAGCCCCCACCAGTATGCCCCTGCTCCTATGCTGGCCACACTCTGCCTTCCCCAGGCAATATGGGGGACAAGCCAGCTCAAAGTTTGCTCTTTGCCTTCAGGGAGAGGGGATAATGTAATCTCTGAGTCCCCAGCTGTCACCTTGGTGGCACCCTGGGGCACCCCAGGGTGGGCAATGCTGCTGTGCTCTGGGCTTTATCCTTGCCCCATACCTGCCACACTACACTCTTGTTCCAGGTTCCTGAAGGGCACTGGCACCCCAGTCACAGAGTGTCTTCCCTGTCCACCCAGTGTTCCCCCTGCCACCATCGCTGTCATTCGCATGGCTTCTGAGGATCAGTGGAGGTGCCCATACAGCCTGGGTGGCCACGGTGGCCTACCTGCTATGGGCTTGGTGCTGCCTGGGCACAGTCGCTGTGCTAGAGTCAGTCCAAGGGTGGAGCGGGAAGGTGGCATCCCAGGGCAGGGGTGGTTGCTGCCTTAACACTGTTCACTTCATTGAGTTTGGCCCCGCTTCCAGCCTTGCCTCCCCCTCCACGTCCTTGGCCACCAGCCGCGGGCATGGCGCCAGTGCCATGCTCAGCCCCGGGCGTGGGGCCCCTGGGGGTGGGGACATCTTGGAGCTGCCTGTATATTGCTACCAAACAAAAAGAAGAAGAAATGTGAAAATAATAATCGTTTTAAATAAAAAATAATAACTGAATCTCTTGAGGCTGTGTAGTTGCTCATGGGGGGAATGGCAGGGCTGGGTGCCTGGGAGGGCCTGGGCTGAGGAGGAGAGTGGCAGTGCCCAGAGTGGGGGTGCAAGGTCCTGCTAGGGGCAGGGTGTGCTGGGGCACAGCACAGGTCTGTGCCCAGTGCTTGTCATCATTCAAGCAGTGTGGGGTGGTTGGGGGTACAGGCAGGAGTGGCAGCAGCTGGCAATGCCACCAGCTGCATTACCGGCCTGGGGCTGGCAGCAGCCACGGTGGCAGGGCCCCATGGCAGGGCGTCCTGTCTGTGCCATGGGGCCAGGCGTGGGTGGGAGCAGGTGCACCCCGAGGAGGAATGTGGGCTGGGAGGGGCTGTGGTTTCACCTGCGGCACTCACAGAGTGCAGCCAGCAGTGCAGCAGCAGCCGCCGCGCAGCATGGCCGAAAAACCCCAAATCCAGCTCTTCATCAAGGTGAGGGGGGTCCTCAGGTCAGTGCCCCAGGCCGCTGGTAGCTCTGGCAATCAACCCTGGCAGTGCTGTGGTGGGGTGGCTGGGCTGCCCCTGCCCAGATGTGGGGCACTGGGCAGGCAGGGGGGCAGACAGTGGGCGGTGGGTCAGGCACTGGGGAGGCAATGGGGCTGACAACGGGCAGTGGGGCAGGCAGGGGACAGCAGGCAGGTGGGGGACAGGCAGCAGGCAGGACAGGCAGTGGGCAGCTCGGGCTCTTCTCCAGGGCACACTGCTTGCTGCTTCCTGCCCTGCAGGCACAGGGGCTGTGGGGGCTAAACCTGGGGAGGATGGAAGAGGTTTCCCCCGAAAGCAGGTCCCAGCAGGCCAGCAACACAGCATCTGCCTGCACTGCCAGGCCCTTCCCAGCCCCCACCTGGCCAGGGCAGTCTGTCTGGCTGTGCAGGCCAGGACAGGGCTCACCTGGGATTGTGGCTGGAGTTGACAGGGCCACCAATATCTCTGTCACATCTCTGCTGCTGGACTGTCCTCTGCCACTGCCACCCCTGCTGCCACTACTGCTCTCAAGCCCTTGTCCCCCTGGCACTATGAGGCTGCTGCAGCCTGGAGGTCCTTGTCCCAAGGGGGTGCCAGGGCCAGCACTTGCTGTGCCATGTGGCTGTTCTGGGGTGTGGCACTGAGGTTCTGGGAGCAGGCAGGGGCCAGGAGCTGGCATCTTGCCTGGCATAGCAGATGCCATGGACAGCAGCACAGCTTGTCAGGCAGGGCTGGGGCATGTGCCCTATCATCTTCATCCTGTACCCTCTGGGGCAGACCCCAATGAGAACATGCCAGGGCAAAAGGGCAGCTGAGCTCTCCTTCTGTGCTACAGGCAAGCGAGGACGGGGAGAGCATAGGGCACTGCCCCTTCTGCCAGCGGCTCTTCATGGTGCTGCTGCTCAAAGGGGTGCCCTTCACCCTCACCACTGTGGACGTGAAGAGGTGAGTGGTAGCCCCTCACAAGGGGTGCCAGCCCTGGGGCCAGGATCATGTGCAGGGTGGGGGTGTTGGTAGGTCCTCAACACTTTGGGAAGGGATGTGAAGGGTGGGCACTATGGGATGCATGGAGCTTTTTGCACCTCCCCGGGTGACCACTGGTGCTTGGGGGAGGTTGGCAGGTATTTCCTTGGGCACACACTGAAGCAGGAGGGGCCTGAGGGCACCTGCTTTTGAACCAGCCCACCAAAACTCCCTTTGCCTGGGACGTGCACAGTATAAACACACACACACAGTGCCCTGCAGAACCCTGGACATGCCAGGCATCAGTGGTGTACCCATCTCCCACAGGGCGCTGGATGTGCTGAAGGATTTCGCTCCAGGTGCCCAGCTGCCCGTTCTCCTCTACAACGGCGAGCCCAAGACCGACACCGTCACCATCGAGGAGTTCCTGGAGGACCAGCTGGGCCCCCCCATGTCAGTGGCTGGTGCTGCCTTGAGAGGAGGAAGGGGCCCCCTGAAAGAAGGGCAGAACAAGCTGAGGGATGAGGGGGCTGACAGCACATGAGCCGGTCAGCCTCTCGTACCTGCCTCAGCTGTGCCCATATCCCCGCAGGTGCCCCAGTCTGGTCCCACAGTACCCGGAGTCAAGTCTGGCTGGGAACGACATTTTCCACAAATTCTCTGCCTTCATCAAGAACCCAGTACCTGCCCAGGACGAGGGTGAGGAAAGGGTGGGGGAGCACCCCATACAACCTCTTGGGTGCCACACCCCAAAGCTTAGCCTGGTCACACTGAGCTTTCCCAGTCCCCCCGCCCGGTCCACAGTCAGGTCTGTCCAGGCACTGCCCTCTCTATGAGGGCCACTGTGGCTATGCCAGGTCTCTGTGGGAGGGCAGAGGCAGGTGCCAGCCTGAGCCAGGTGGGAAGAGGCTGACAGGTGCTGCCTGGACACCTGGGCTGGGCTGGCAGGAGGCCACAGCAGAGCAGGGCTGTACTGTGACCTGGCCACCCTCCCTGCAGCTCTGCAGCGGAGCCTGCTGCGGGCCTTGCTGAAGCTGGATGAGTACCTGAATGCCCCTCTGGAGCACGAGCTGGCCCAGGACCCCCACCTCCGGGTCTCCCAGCGCCATTTCCTTGATGGAGACCACCTCACATTGGCTGACTGCAACCTGCTGCCAAAGCTCAACATTGTTCAGGTAAGCCACGGGTATCCCAGCACCATGCCCTTCTCCTTTCCCTGGCATCCCTATGCCCTCACTTTCCTCTTGGTACCTACAGCAAGCCCCTGCCCCTTTTCCAGTTGCTGTCTCAGTTCTGTGCCACCCAGCATCCCTCTCCCCAGGAGCCCTGCCCAGCACCATGCCCTCCCACAGATCCCACTCCTCTCTGCATCCTGAGTGCCAGCCCTCCACTGTGCAGTGCCATGAATGTCCCTGGCTCCCTGCTACCCTTCCCAGCTGGTGCCTGCCCTGGGGGTAGAGCCCTCCATGGCACAGTGTCAGGCAAGTCTCTCCCCGGTCTGTACCCGCAGGTCGTGTGCCAGCACTACCGCCGCTTTGGGATCCCCAAGGACCTGCAGGGCGTGTGGCGGTACCTCAACAGTGCCAGTGAGACCAAGGAGTTCAAATACACCTGCCCCAATAGCCAGGAGATTATACAAGCGTATCGTTCCGTGGTCCGGGCACCACAGTGAGCCGGGCACGTGCCCTGGTGGGTGCAGGGCCAAGGCTGGGGTCAGGCAGGAGGTCAGTGCCCACCCTGCCCCTGCCTGCAGGGGCTCAGGAGAGCTGCGCCACTCACACCCAAATTCCTTCCACTGGCACACAGGTGCTGGCAGCAATCTGCAGTGCACTCAGCCCCTCTTGTGCCACCCACCCTTCCTCACAACCAGGACAAGCTCTGTGGCCCCTCGAGCACCAGGATGAGGGCAAAGGGGGACAGCCACAGGCACCATCGGTGCCATAGCTGTGCCCAGCTGAGGGCAGGGGCAGAGCTGGGGACAACAACTGTGCCCTGCAGCCACTTGCACAGGCAGGCACACTGTGCCACCCACCTGGGCAGCAGGCACCACAAGGTGCCCTCACAGCCGCACCAGGTGTGGGGACCTGGCACAGCCATAGAGACCTAGGAACAGAGCTGGAGGGGAATAGCACAGGCAATGGGCACAGGTCAGCTCCCCCCAGAACTCACTATTAGGAAGCTCTCAACAGACTTGGGGGTTGTGAAGCAGGGAAAGCCCAAGATAAGCTTCAAAGTTCCTGGAAATCAATAAAAGCTTTGCAAGTAAGACCGGTGTGAGTCTGGAGTGACCACCCCAGCGGCTCCTCCCTCACAAGGGCAGGATGTACTGACATCCTCATCCTCTCCCAGTGCCCAGCAAGGCAGAGCCCACCCTCCCAGCTCTCCAGAGGGACTGGCCAGGTTCTAACGACACACCCATCAGCCCACTTGCAAAAAGCTGGCACGGAAGAGAATTTCTCTGAGGCCCAGACATCTGGGTTCAGCTGAAGCCCAAGGCTTCCTGAGAAAGGGAGAGGCAGAATGGACAGACACACCCAAAGAGACCAGCTGGCTAAAAACCCCTTTACTGGCAAGAAGCAAAGCACAGGTGATCTTTCCATTTCACAGTATCAAAGCTCTATCGAAACTCCACCAGTTTATGGTAAGTGAGGTCAGGAGCTGGTCCCTGCCAGCAGGGAAGAGCTGCAGGGGAAAAACCCACCATGCTGGTGTCCCCTCTGCTTCATCTGTTCCCCACAAAGGGGAAACTTGAGGGGTGGCTACCAGGTACTGCTGCCTCTGTTGTCTCCCTGGGTCAAGGCACTCAGCAGGCCCAGAACAACAGGGACACCTCCTCGCTCACACACAGGGGTCCATAGGGCTGTCATCAGGGCACAGGACAGCACCCATCAGGAGTCCTCGAAATTCACTCCAGATGGCGCCTTCTTGCTGGAAGGAGATGGAGGAAACATCAGAGTCAGGAGTCCCAAGCCCTGCTGCCACAAAACTTCAGAACAGAGCTCACAAGGTGCCAAGTGAGCAGCATCCAACCCCAGCACTGACCTTTTGAAACCAGGGTTAATGAGAGATTCCCCCGGTACTTTCCTTTTGGCTGGCAAAGCTGAGCCAGAAGCCTTACTCTTCCTGGGGCTGGGGTCTGCCTCGGTCGGGAACAGGCAGGACACAGATTACAGGTTACCCAGGAGCTCTGGCAGCCCTGCCAGTCCCCCCACGGCCAGGGGGAGCCTCTGGGAGCCCAGCCTGGCAGGACCAGCAGCCACAGAGGGCAAGAAAGGGCCAGACTTGGCCTCCTCTCCCAAAAGGAGCTGTGGATCCACCACAGCCTCCAGTCTGGAAGCACAGGAAAGCCTGCCCTCCTTCTGAGGTTGGCAATGCCCAGCCTTTTACCTGAGCTTCCCAGACACCCTGAGAGCCACCACACTAAGCCCTGCCCATGCTCTGCCTGGAAGAGCACCAGGACAACGGGTGGTTGCTGCTAGCAGCCAGAGCCGAGGGCACTCAGAGTGTCCTGGAGAGCACATGGATACAGGACAAGCAGCCTCCAGGAGGGAGAAGACAAAAGATTGCAGGAGCAGGGCAGATGCCCCTGGCAGTGCCTACCTGGCAGGAAGAGCTGCTGGCTCCGGGCAGCGTTCTTCTCGGGGCTGCAGGAAGATGCTGTCTCCACTGCTACTGAGACAGGAGCCAGAGCCAAAGCTTGTGACAACACCCCCCAATTCCGCATGCAACACTTCAAGCCTCCCCAGTGAGCTTCCTCCACAGCCAAACTGAGCCCCATTCTCCTCTCAGCACTTCCATCCAGACTGCTGCTGCTCCGAAATCTTTCCAGACCCCTCAGACAAAGATATCTGTAAGGTGACTCCCACACTCAGGATGCTAGTGTGGTACTGGCCATGAGGACAAGGGCTGTGTTTCCACACAGAGACACACCACTGTGTCCTCCCAGCCCAGGCAGGGTCTCTTCTGCCTGCAGAGGTCTGGTGCAGACCCCGGCCAGCTTTGAGAACGGGCCAGCACGAACAGGGAAGTGACAGGCAGCAGCTCTTCTACCGGGACCGGTGAGAAGAAACCACCTGGGGTGAAGCCCTCTCCTGCTGCGGCTGGACTGGGGCACCTAGGGCACCTTAGGTGGGAGTGACAATCCCGTGAAGGTGGCAGGAGCTGCTAGCCCTCCCCTCTTCTAAACCCACCACGGACCTTCCAGGCGCCTCTCCAGGCTCTCGATGCAGCCGGCCATGCCGAAGAGCAGCGCCTGCAGCTGGCTGCGCGCCTCGGCGGCGGGCAGCTGGGCGAGGGCCAGGGCCGGGCACTGCGGCTCCTCCGGCAGCAGCAGCGCGGCCGAACCCGGGCCCAGGCTCAGCGCGGCGGCGCCGTGACCGAGGGCGGCCCTGCGGGGAGAGGGGTAAGGTGAGCGGGAGAGAGGGGCCCCGGGCGAGGTGGGGCCTAGGGTGGGAGGAGCCCGGGCGAGAGGGAGCCCGCAGCGAGGAGGGTGCCAGGGCGGCGGCACCCACCTGAGCATCGCGCCGTGCTCCTCCGGCGAACACCGCTGCAGAGGGAGAGAAGGAGGAGAGCGCGTCCAACACGGCCTAGCCTGGGTCCAAATCCATCCCTGCCCCGCCGGCACCCCGGGTCTCAGCCCCGGGCTCTCCCGCCGCTCCCGGTCCCCCCCGGTACATACAGAGCCGAGCGCCGGGCAGCCACCGAGCTCCCCGGCCCAGACCTCCATCGCGTCGGTCACACTGCGGGAGGCAGCAGCTCAGGCCAGGGCCGCTCGGCCCCCCCCGCCCCCCCCGTGCTCCTTCTCTCGCCGCGCTCTCACTAGACAGCGCCGTCGGGTCCGCAGTAGCAGAGGAATCGGCCCGTCCCGGTTCGCAGCACATGAAACGGCCCTGCCGGTTCCGCCATGAGCACGGCGGAAGGGGCGGATCCTGCCCCGAGCCGGGCCCGACAGCCTCGCCATGGTGAACCTGGGCGTGCGGCGGGTGGAGGATGATGTGGCCGCCAGGCACCCGGTGCGCCCCGCGGGGGACGGGCTGGGAGGCCTGGGGGTGCGGGGAGGGCCGGCACTGGGGGGCCGGGTGGGCCTCCGGCCCTCGCGCTGACGCCTCCCCGCAGGCGCTGCAGCAGTACGCGGCCTGCCAGTCTCACGCCTTCATGAAGGGCATCGGCACCTTCCTGGCAGGTACGGGCCGGTCCACCCACCCCGGCATCCCCCGGGTTGTCCTTGGCCGCTCCCCGGGGGCAGCGGGGACGTCCCGGCCGTGTCCGATAACCCCGGCCCCGGTCTCGGCAGGCAGCGGGGCCGCCTTCGCGCTGCAGAAGATGGCTCGGCAGAAGCTGCCATACAGCCTGCAGTGGAGCCTGCTATTGGCTGCGGGTAAGTGCCCAGCCCGAGCGGTACAGAGAGCTGTTTGCCACTGTTATGGGCGCTCGTCTCTGGCTCCAGCCACCTCCCTGTGCCCCGGTCCCCAAGGCTCAGGAGGGTTCGCGGCAGCAGGTGCTGTCCCCACCGTGGTGCTGCTGGCACTCCCAGAAGCACCTCGGCCGCCCCAGCTGCAGGGTCCCTCGGAAGCTACGTGGTAACCAGAGCTGAGACACAGAAATGCTCCAACTTCTGGATTTATTTGGAGACAGGCAAGTCCCCACAAGAGCTCGCCGTGACTGGTGGGGTGTCTCAGCCCGCAGGTACAGTCATATCTCCCTACTGCTTTGCCTGAGCTTGTTGTGCCTGGTTCTTCCCTGCTGCAATAATTACTTTGCTGCTCCTGTCTTGTAATTTACCTGGTGACTGTGTCATTGCCAAAATCTCATATTATAAGTCCCACACTGGCACCCTGCAGCCAAGGGGTGGGAGCGGGAGCACCCGTGGTGGTTGGAGCTCCTTACCTGGTTTCCTGCCTCCCCTGTGCCTCTGTGCACCCAGCACAGTGGGTTCCTGAGCGGGGCTGGTGATGTGGGCTGGGTGCACTTGCTGCTGCCTTCTGCCCTGCCTGCTTTGGATAGTCACAAAAGCCAGCACAAAAGGGTTATTTGCTGGAAGAGGAAGGAGAAGGTAAGGGATGGAGAGAGCAACTGAGGTGTGGAGGGATTTGCTGCCCAGTAGGGTGGGTGGAATTTGAGGGGCATCAAGACAGCTGCTGCTGTACAATTCTTGTTGCTGCTCGCTGCTTTCTCCCATACATACCTTGAGCTCCCAAAGCTAGGCCAACTTGAAGAGGCTTTACGTGCTTCACCAAGGCTCTGTGGTTCTTTGCCCATGCTTGGCATACTCAGCAGGGTAGTTGGAGGTCCAGGGAACTTGTATTTTCTTGTTGCAGAAAACCTCCCTAGTGCAGAAGATGGGGACGGCACTACAACACTGCTGAGGAGAAACAGGTACGGTGACGTGGTGGAGTAGCCAGCAGAGCATAGCCTGCCGTGCTCGTGTCCTGCTTTCACTCCCTCCTGTCTGCCCAGCCTGATGCTGCCCATGCTGCCCTTGAGGGTGGTGGGCTTGGTGACACTTCTGGAAAGCTCAGAGGACTTGATCCTGCCAGAGGGAGCATGGTGGAGGCACCTCAGGGATTGCTGCCTGCCCCATGGCCTCTGCACATTGCACTGGGGGTACAATAAAAGTTGAGAGCTGAATGCACTCGTTGTGGATGAGGTGAAGGGCAGAGCAGGTGGTGAACATCAACCTGAGGCAACCTCTGCAGTGAATGTTGGAGCAGAGATCTCTGGTCCCTCTGTGGTGATGGCAGTCACAGTCAGCACTTGGATTGCTCTGAGACTGCAGGTGCAGACAGGTGTGGGCTAAGTTGTGAGGGCAGAGCTGTTGCTGTGCCACCTATGTTTCCTGAGCCCAGCCAGTCCCATGTCCCTTCCACCACAGCAGCAAGGCTTTTCATACCTACCTGAACAGGCCTGAGCTGAGTCCCACAGCTGGGTGGCCTCTGGGGTGTCCCCTTCCCCTGCAACAGAGCTGACCATGTGCCCAGGGCCCCTCTCTGCAGTGCTCACCTGTCACTGGCTAGTCCCAGATTGTCCATCCAAATCCTTAACTACTTGGCAAGGTATTGGTACTGCTTGAATCCCATGCACACAGTGGGGCATGTGGGGTTTTTCCATGTCAGACTCCAAGTCTTGACTAGGTTAATTGTCTGCTCTTGGTGGACATCCAGCTCTGATTCAGCTGCAGCTGAATTTCTTGGAAGAGGAAACCCAGCCTGAATTCTGGGAGCTGCCCAGGTTCTTAGAGCAATGTTTTAGCTTCAGGAACCAGAAGTGCCTTCTCTGTGTGAGATACAATAGACAGGCCCTGAACATCACCATGTGAGGGAATCCCTGTGCTGAGGAGATGAGCTTGGGGAGGAAGCTGGGCTTGGAGGTTCACAGCATCCTCTGAACTGAAATCAGGTTTTCCCTGTGCAGAGAGATGGGGAGCAGCCAGTGGAAGAGCTGGAAGCAAAGTGCTGCAGGGAACAGGTGTGTTGAGTCAAGCATGGCATTCCAGGAGTTCAGCTGGAGCAGGGAAGGGTGTTGGGAAGTGAGCAAACCCACGGAGCAGAGTTGGTGCTGCCAGCAGGAACAAAGAGGGCAGTGAGATAACTGCAGCTCCCTGCAGCCCCTCCTCTCTAGTGTTTGTGGAATGTGCAGGGCAGGGGGAGGCTTCCCAAAGGATTGGAGAGCTGGGACCAGTCCCATGCAGCTGCGATGTGCATCCTGGTGTCTGAGCTGCCAGTGACTGCAGCAGCAAATGTGAGCTGCTCTGCTGTTGCCCTTGAGCACCAGAGCTGGGCCCTGGCAGTGCAGACTGCTGGCAGGTTGTTTTGCTGGGGGCTGTGGCAGTGAGGAACAGTTTGAGCTGCCTGCTCCTGGCTTTGAGGTGACTGCACCTCCAGCATGAGGGGAAGCATGAGCTTGGTGACTGTGGCTGACTGGAGCTCCTCCTTCTCCAGGTGGGCCTGGGTCTGGCATGAGGTTTCCAGCCCACCTTGGTCTATTTGAGTTTGTCTCCAGGCTGGTAGAGCGCACAGAGCTGTGACAGTGTCTCAGCACTGGACAGGCTGCGAGGGCTGAGACCTTCAGGCAGAGCCTGACCTGTGGATGTGGCTGAGGGGCTTTGCCCCCATGGGACAGCCAGGCTGAACTGCCTGTTGCTGATCACAAGCCAGTGAGCCATAGCAGTGGTTACAAAGGTTTATTTCAGATTATTTTAAAAAATCAAACAAAACCAAACCTTCTTCATGTTTGCACATCCCTGTTCTTACTCAATTGGAAATGAAAGTGCATCCTCCTAGCTGCCTGGTGTGGGATGATGCCAGGCTCAAATCCCAGTGCAGAGCAAAGCCCCACAGTGCAGGAGCCCATCGGCTCTGTGCCAGCATGGCCATGCACGACAGAGCTGCCGGAACCGGGGTGTGCAGGAGTCTCTGGCTGTGGCAGAGACAAGTCTGGCATAGGAACCATGGGGGTAGTGAAGGCATCACCCAAAGCTGAGGCCAATGGAAATGCCTTCAGGAAGGTCAGTGGGGTTTGTACAACAAACCAGAAAGACAACGTGAGATTCAGGTGATGCCCAGAGCTCCCCAGGAGGCAGGGCTGATGCTCCAGGGACAGGCTAGCGAGGTTGGCTATAAGGACTAGTGTAAGTAATATTCCCCATTCATACACATACACATGAAAATTAATCCTCTTGTTGCTTGGGCTCATTGGCTCAGTTCAGCTCAGCTCTGGTGGCAGGAAGATGTCCTAGCTCTGAATGTCCCATTTCCAAACCTGCTCCAGGGTCCATCCCTGAGTAGTGCAGGGAAACATTTACGCCCTTCTCCCACAGGATCAGTGATCCTCTTCTGTCCTTCCTTTCCCGCAGCTTGAGGGCAAGGGGAGGGCAAAAGGACACAGTCATTCTTCTGGGATGGTGTCAGGTTTTGGAGGAGGACATTGAGCACTTGCCACATCCCAAGCATTCAGACCGTGGAGCCTCCAGCAGGTAGGATGGTGCTGGTCCTGCAGATATGGCCCACCCTGTCCCTGCCATCAGATTATGCTGGACTTGCTGTGCCAGAGCAGGCAGATGGCAGTCACCAGGGATGTCAGGGTGGTGACCACAAAGAGCAGGATGAGGATGACCCAGTAATTGTACAGCATACTTTTGTGGGAGTAGGGCTTCTCTGCTGGGATCATGTTGGTGAGGTTCAGCATGTAGCCCAGGGCCCAGCCAATGGAGGTTTCTCCTGCCTGAGGAAACAGCATGGCATGGTCACCATCCAGCCAGCACAGCTGCATGGGCCTCAAGAGACCATAGAATCAGGGAATCACTGAAGTTGGAAAAGACAGCTAAGACCATGGAGTCCAACCAGTAATGCCAGCACTGCCAAGGCCACCACTAAACTATGTCCCCAAGTGCCACATCTGCACATGTTCTAAATCCCTCCAGGGATGGTAACTACCCCAACTGCAGGCAGCCTGTTCCAATGCCTGACCACACTTTCCATGAAGTAATTTTTCCTAAAATATAACTGAAACTTCTCCTGGCACAATTTGAGGCCATTTCCTTGGCCTGTGACATGTTACCTGTGAGAAGATACCAACCCCACCTGGCTACAACCTCCTATCAGGGTGTTGTAGAGAGTGAGAAGGTCCCCCTTGAGCTTCCTTTTCTCCAGGCTGAGTCTCCCCAGCTCTGTCAGCTGCTACTCATAAGATTTGTGCTGCAGACCCTTCTGGGACAGCTTCAGTGTCAGCCCAAGGGAGAAAAGTGTGTGGGAACCCACAGCCCCCTTGAGCCTCTGCTTGCCCACAGGTCTAGCCAGCACAGGGACAGAGCAGTGACCATCTTGTGCTGAACTGGGTTCATGCCCTGGGAGTAAAACCTAGTATGCTCAGGCCAGTCCTGATCTCCTTGCACATCCCATAGCATGTGCAGACAAAAGTACCTCCTGCCCTGACGTAACTTCCCAAAAAGCCTCCGCAGAGCATTATTTGGGATGGCTGCTGTCTTGAGGGCCAAGGAAGGGCTGAAGGACCTGATCCCATGACAACCCCAACAGACAGCTCAGCTCATTTGTTTCCATCCTCTAGGAGATCCCTCCAAAAACTGAGAGTTCCATCCTGCCCCTGTTCACTGAGATCTTCCTTGATTGTGCTTGCCTGTTTTTCCATGTGGGATCATCTCTCCTGCGGGGTTCTTTGGCCTAACTCCAAAGAGATCCCATGGGATGGGGATGTATTTTGGTGCTACCCACCTTCTTCTGGAAGGCAATGTTGGGGAAGGAGTGGTTGTTGAAGCTGTAGCCTTTGGTGGTGAGCAAATACACAAATGTGCTGACAGCACAGTAATCTGGCAGCCTCTTTTCCAGCTTTGGGGCTTTCAGGAGCAGCTGGGTGTGATGCACAGAGGGAAAGAGAAGAGAGGTCAAACCAGCAATGGCCAGGCTTGTGTCTGTGGCCTGAAGCTCAGGGTAGTTACATCTGTGAGGCCAAGGCTACCCCTACCCACCTGAGCCCCCTCCCAGTCCCATGTCGGAGCCATCAATTGCCTTCTCCCTAGTCCATTGGTGCCAGGAAACCCAGTGACCTCCAAGGGCTTCTCTCAAAGCCTGGGTGATACCCCACGTGAAGCAGCCCCCTCCTTCCCATGGTGCCCAGGGAGCCCACCTCACTCCAGCTGGTGGCACAGATGGTCTCTGCAGCATCCTTCAGGTCGCTGGGCAGGTGCACGGGCCTTCCCATCACGGTCTGTATAAAATCCACCGTGTAGAAGAAGGCAGAGAAGGCCTGATGGAGGCAAAGGAGCAGCTGTGAGACAGGCTTGGAGTAAACTCTCTGACCATTAGCTGACACTCTGGCCAATGTGGTGGGCACCAACAACTGCTGTTACAGAGCTGGGGGTCTGATTTTGCTGCCACCTGATGCTGGGGAGCTGCCCAGCAGCAGCTGAGTCACCACCCTCCTCTTATGGGACTTACAATGAAGTTTCCTGAAACCTTTGGCTGGAAAACACCATCAAAGGAGCAGCGAGAGAAGGAGCAGTTGGTGAAGTCAAAGAGCTTGCTGACATGCAGAGTGCAGAGGTTCCCGTTCCCAGTGCCGACCAAGGTAACAGTGGTGTTGAGGGCAAGGCTTGGCCTCTCCTTCTCCGTGCAGGGGCTGTCGTAGATGCTGCTCAGCAACAGGCTCTTGTTGTAGCCCTTAGGCCAGCAGGGATGGGAGACAGTTTCTTGATAGTTTTCAGCCTGCCGGAGGAGGGACACATGGGGTGCATGAGCTGTGCATAGCACAGCTCCCGTGGAGCTTGAGCAGCCAGACACAGCAGTTGACAAAAGTGTCTCAAAATGGCTTGGGGTGTCTTGGCTCAGCCAAGGGCTGCATCATCCAAGGGAGATAGTATGAGAAACCCCGGGAACATAGGAAAGAGTTGGGGGCAAAACCCAAGTTGGTTGGTAAAGGTGTACAGCTGGTCCAGGGCTGAAGGACAGAATAAACACCGAGCTGAGGGGCAACTGTGACAGCCAGCATCCACATCAAGCACACACTGTACCTGGAGGAACTTGGAGAGCAGCCTCTTGAGGACCTGGTCCCTCCCATAGCAGAGGAAGCTGTGCGTGTACACTTTGTATGCCTGGCCATACAGCTTCAGCATCACCTCGTTTCTGGGGTTTTCAATTGTGTCCCTGGTTTCAAAGGTGATCTGTGTGGAAGCACCTCCAAAGTCCATGGCCCCCAGGGTCTTCTTCTGAGGCTGGATCCATTCTCCGAGCCATCCACGCTAAGCCAAGGAGCACAAGAGCAGGCATAAGTGTATGGTGAGCTGCCCAGCCACTACAGCCATCCCACTGGATGTCACTATCCTCTGCCCACCTTGATGAAGTTCTCCAGGAGATAGTTTGCAGTGACCCAGCCAAAGACCCCTTCCTCTTCCCCTGAGAGGATCTTTGCTCCCCGGAAATCAAAGGGGTATGTCTTCAGCGTGGCTGCTACAGCTCTGAGGACAGCGTCCGACACCTGTGGGTCCGCAATGCTGTGGGCCAAGTGAGAGGGCGGTGTGACAGACCTGTGCTGCAGAGCCCTCCCTGTCCCAGTGGCCCTTGAGGGCCAGCACTGCCATAGCAGGGCCCAGGAGAGAGGTGAGCCCTTGCATGGGTACTCATAGGCATGTCCCAAAAAACCACTAGCTAATTCCCCTCGTCTCTGCTGGAGGAGGCAGGTAGCAGGAATGAAGTGTGCTCCTCTCTGCTGGGACAATGGAATGCATCCTGCCTGGGCTGAGTGAGGGGAGCACAACTCCCCCTGTGTGCTTTTTGAGGGGTGATTATTCTCACTGTCCCATCAGGCTGGCAGTGGGTGCAAGGGATTTTCCTCCTAGCAACCAAAAAGTCTGGGTGGGTTATCCTGGTGCTGGCCCCTCCCGCAGCCCCTACTAGCACTGTGCTGGCTGTGCCCTGCAGAGTATATCCTGCTCTGAAAGGCAGGACCACTTTTGCAGGGGACACAGCACTGGGCAGGTGGGTGGTCAAGAGCGTTGCCCAGCAAAGGGGCAACACTTCAGCCATCCTTCACCACCTCCACCCCTGCTGTGTGTGGCAGGCTGGCATGTCAGAGTGGCACAACAGGGCTCCCCTGTCCCCTGTGCACTCACTTGAGCAGGCGCATGCCAGCCGTGGCGCCCAGGTAAAGCGGTGTGCCCGTGTGCTTCTCCTTGGGCACATCTCTCAGGGCCTGGTTCAGGCAGTGCTCCAGGCTTGTCCCAGCTGCCAGAGGGTTCGAGCTGTAGCTGGAGATGCCAGGACCTGTGAAGAGGAAAAAGCATTGCTCCCTGCTGGTGAGGGGATGATGCTCAGTGAGAAAATGCCTGGTGAGCAGCTTTGCCCCTTCCAGGCTGTCCAAAACGCAGTTTTCTGTGAGCATGGAGCCATCCGGGGTCCAGCCACATCTCTGCCCACACTGCATCCTCTGCTGGCTGACAGTCTGGGAAAGGTTGATAAATGGAGAGTGAAAAACTGACCAGGGCTCGTCACTGGGCTAGGCAGGGAGCTGGATTGTTCCCTGGTGGTTCAGTACCTACCAGGAAAAGATAAACCACAAGCATGCACAGATGCAAGCCTTGGGGGGAGGTGGGAGACATTTTAGGAATAGAGCTGAACCCTTTAGAACGTCACTACACTGGTGAACACAGAGGGAGGCAGCTGGGCATGGCAGGGGCACTCACACCATGCTGCCCTGCCACAGGGATGCAACAGACACCGCCACCAGCCCCGGACCAGGGCCAGCCCTTACCCTCCACATCACACATGCCGTGCTCGCTGACCACCCCGGTGTCATTCTCCTTGTCTGCGGGCCACTTGTAGACGAACATGGCGGTGTGGGAGGACCCAGCGTCCAGCACGATGCCGTACTGCAGGGGGAAGGCAGTGGGTCAGGCCTGCAGGCTCCAGCCCTTACCAAGGGAAGACACTGGGGCTCAGTGCACAACCAGTCCACACTCCTACCCTGTCAGTGCCCAGCAGCTCCGGAGCATCATCTGGCAGAGGTAGGCTTTGCTCAGCCCAGCCTGGCACTGCTGGGCCCACACCTGCCCAAGGAGGGCACTGCCTGGCATGTGACTGGGAGTGGGATACTGGCCATTCTGGAATGCTATTTGGAACAGCACAGGGACTCTGCCTTTTTGGGTAAGGGGACCCCCTTGAGTGCAGCTCAGGGGGCTCCTCCCCCACTGCAGGTTACCATCACTCCTGGCTGCCTGCTGAGCCATGCTAGCCGGTCCCTGGGACTGGTGGTGGGGAGAGACACCTGAAATGGCTCCTCGGGATGCTCTTGGCCAAAGAAGGGCAGCCAGGCCCCTCATCCCTCCTGCCCTTGTATGGCTTGGCTATTCTCTGGCTATAAATAACCCTGCTCCTCCTGCCAAACAAGGTTACCCAGCTCCCAGGGAGGGGACACCATACATGCTGCCTGCAGCACCCCTGGGCATGCCCCTCTGCCTGACCCCTGCTGCCCATGGTTTTGGGATTGCCCGTGCTGGCCCCCACTGTGCCCCTTCAGGGCTGTGAGTATAGGGGGAAAGCAAGGCAGGACCCAGCACCACTCCAGCTGAGCATCTGTGGGGTGAAGCCATCTAAGGCTTAAACCTCCTCCTCTGAGTCTCTGTCTCCTGCCCTGCCCAGACTCAATAGAGCCAAGGGCTGGAGTAGGCAGCTCCTCTCCCTACCTGGCTCTGGAAGCCACCCCAGCCCTGCCTGCCATGGGTGCCCCTGTCCCTATCACCTGGTTTTCACCAGCTCAGGCAACAGAAGTGTCAGGGACACTTGAGGTCCCCACTTATAGGTAGCCTCAATTACACCGTGAACTCATGGCCCTGCACCAGTGGTACCTCCTGCTCCCTCAGAGAACCATCTCACATGGGTGACCCTCCCAGACTCACCCTGTGATTTGCTCATGCCCTGGGCCAAAAGCTACAAGCCAGCAGAGAATCCCCCTCTGTGGCCAGGCTGAAGCAGTGGAGTAGCTTCAGCTCCTGACAAACACTGCAGAGAGAAGGAAAGAGGCTGACAACTCCCCCACAACACCTCTCCCCAGCCTCCTGGGCTGGGTGCTGGGGTGAGTGCTCCAGGCAGGCTTAGAGGGGTCTCAACACCCTCTTTGCCCAGCACATGGCACCCCAGTCCATTCTCACCAGAGCAACCTCTGCCTTGCCTTGCCTCCCTGGGGTCCCGTGGTCACCCCTGCATCCCCAGATGAGCAGTCACTGACCAAGCACAGGGGAGTCTGAGGAGGGTCCAGCCCTAGGGGACCCCCCTCTGTCCACCTCAGTGGCACATGTGCCCACACACCCTGTAGTCACCATGCAAATGTCTCCAGTTTGCTCACAAGGCACCGCATTACCCCAAATATCACCTGGAGTGACACTAGCAGGAGCAGGGTGACAAGGCTGTCCCAAACAGGAAAGCATCGGTGGGTCATCCCCAAACCCAGGGCTGAGCACAGCCAAGACCCTAGGAGTAGTCTCCAGCCCAGAGATGCCATGGAGGGGCTGAAGTCCACTGAGAGGGAGAAGGTTGGAGACAGGGATATCTACATGGTGGCAAGGGTTGAGAGGTGCTGGAGTATGAAACAATAAGGATGACCTGCAGTGCCAGGGATACCTGGTGCCGCCCACCAGGAATGGGGTCAGCGTGGGAGGGGGATGCTGGGAATGCCAGACACCCCATGGCAGAAAGGGACATGGCTACATGGCTGGCTCTAGGGTGAGCAGGGGGAGACCCACCACCCGTGACAGGGCGAAGGCTGGTTCCCAGGGTTTCTCCCTGTGCTCAGCAGGGCTGGCTTGGTTGTGCCCCACTTCCCATCCCATGGAGAGCTCATACCAGGATGTATTCATGGGGCTGTACATAACTGGGGTGGAGCTGCACACGTAGAGAGGTGCACAAATGTATGTGCACATGTACATGCATATATGTGTGCATGTGGTCTACACGCTGCAGGAGTGCGCATGTTTGTGTGTGTGTGCATGGACATACAAAGGTGTGTGCAGCTTCAGGTGTGGATGCAGGTATGTGGGGTTGCTTACACGTGGGTGTGCATGGGTGAGGAGTGCATGCACATAGGTGTGCCAATGCGTGTCTGTGCACACATGCACTTAGGAGGGGTGTGTGCATAGGTGTGCATGGGCACACATAGCATGTTGCGTGCCCAGGGAAGTGCAGGCAGTGAGAGGCAGCACGGAGCCTGCACCCAGAGCAAGTCCTGTGCAGAGGTGGCATGTTGGGGTGACAGTGGCACCGCTGGGGCAGGATGCAGAACTGGCTGTGCCATGTAGGCACTTTCTAGTGCCCTTTGCTGCCAACACTGTGGGTCGGGGTGGGGGTATCTCCTCTTGGACCCCCAGCCCACTGCCACCAGGTGTGGAGTGGTGAGTGAGGGGCATCCCATGGGTCCCCCAGCCTTGGTGGTGGCAGCAACAGAGCTTGGCCTGGCTGAGCTAAGGTGCTGCAACACGATGGTGCTGCCTCTGCAGAGAGTGCCTGGTTGACTGCTGCCACAGCTCACCCCACAGCCACCGCAGCAGGAGAGGAGTCACCACAGCCTCGTGGCAGCCCTTCTGAGGGCACAAGGTTTGGCACCCCAGCTTGTCCCCGTGGAGAAAACGTCCTTGCCCGGGAGTGGTAAGCAGGGGTGGGAATTGTGCGCATGGTGCGTGAAGGCACCGAGGCAGACATGGGCAGCCTAGTATGTTCCCAGTGATGAAGAAATGTCATCTCCTCCAGTCCCAAGGGTACCTCACGCCTCCAGCATTCACACAGAAATCATGAATGGGATCACCTACAGTGGTGTGCAATGGTGCCAGCCCCTGGCCCCAGATCCTGTCCCTGTCAGCTTCTGTCCCTGCCTAGAACCTGGGCTTGGGCATCGGAGCCACTGCATTCCCCAGAGCAGAGTGCACTGCTGTGTGGGTCTGGGTCACGGCTGAGCCATGGGCATGGGCAGGTGGGCTCCAGGGGCCCTACAGGTGGGAAGCCCCAGGAGGGAGGATAAAAGCCCACCCCAATAGTGATGTGCAGCCTAAGTGCTGCCCTCAGCTCTGCCAGCTGAGCTGCCCTGTGTCTGCTAACAAGTACACTGCAAATGAGGGCTGGGGAGACACAGGGATGACCTGGCGCACTCCCATGCCAGGACCTGGCTCCCATCTGCCTCGGCATGTTTGCCTACTGGTGCCCAGGGCTTTGGCAGGGCCTCATGCATGTGGGACAGTCCCCAACACCAGCATCTCCTGATGGCACAGGGATTTTTCTAACAGAACCCTCTGAGCAGATCCTGGCAATGCTGTAGGCAGAGGGGACACAGAGGGGTCTCCATTGTGGCCCCACACTGGGACAGTTTTCCAATGCCAGCCCTATCTCTGCTGCCTCCTAGGTCACCCATGGTTCCAAGGGCTCTGCCCCAATGCAACATCACTCAGGCCAGCCCCAGTCTCGGCTGCTCAGTCCTGAAGCCCCTGCAGAGGGGGCACAGAAGACAGTCATGTTCCCAAAGGCCATGAGTAGTGCTTAGGGCTTCTGATCAGTGTATGGCTCTGCCCAGGGGAGGAGGCAGGTGGGGACACTGAGAATGCCCCATGTGCTGCTGCCTGGCACTGTGCCCCATGGCCATGCCCAGGATTCCAGCCCCCATTCCACAGACCCTCCAGGCTGTCCCATGTTGCATGAAGGGCTCATCCCTGGCCTCCCACCATTCTGCCTCTCTGAAGGATGGTGAGGTCATGCAGCACCCAGGTTTGCAGTGAGTTGTGACAGGTTTCCTTCCTGCTGCAGTAGCCACAGGAGCCACAGGATGTAGAAATTGCCAGAGATACATTTGCCAAAAGAAAGAAAAGGGCTGTCAAGAGCAGGCAGCAGCTCTGGGCAGTCAGGCCTTGAGCTCCACTGCAGACCCATGAGGGAAGGATCAGTCCCTCAGCAGCAAGATAACTAATCCAGGGTGGTTTTAGGGGTTCATTCCATGCAAAGGAGCTGGAAAGGGAAAATGTGGAGCTGTAGCTCAGCAGTGAACAGCACTATCCAGCAGCTAATGTGGACTGAGTCAGCAAGGACCACATCTTGTCCAGGCCATCAGAAGATGTGCCCAGGGTCTCCCATAGCAGGACTGACCTCTAAGCCACGTGGGCATCTTTTGGGCTGAGTTCAAATAACAGAAATTTCTGCATTCTCAAAACAGCACTGGGTTTTGTGTGAAAGCAGCTCCTCAGCACCTTCCTGGTGCCAGCCCCATGGGAACAGGCACTGCTGGACACCAAAGCACACACCACGCTGGACCTCATAGCACTTGGCACGTCCAGGAACCCGGAGTCCCTGGGCCAGGCCTTGTGCAGAGCAGGGTCAGGACCCAGGTGGGTGTTCAGAGATGCCTGGCCCCAAACCGCAGCAGTGCCTGCAGACTAGAAGATGCTAGCACTCAGAGGGAGAAAAAGCACCAAAAAAAGCACAAGGAAAAAAGTTTTTGGGAATTCATTTGGTTTAAAACCAAAGGTCCATTTTGGAACCAAGAAGAAGAAAGGCTTTCCAGGCTGATCCAAGTGCTACATATGGGGGTCTTGGTACCTATCTAATTCCTCCATGTTCCAAAAGATAAAATGCACTTTGAAAACAGCTCAGGACACTGTCCAAGATGCCCCAACATGTGGTAACAGGTGGCCAAGAAAGCTGTCACAGAGAGGGAGTTAAAAATTGGTAGTTATACTAGGAGCAAAAAGGGTCGTCTTGGCTAAGCCAGCTTGTCTTCTCATTCTGGTCTTCATTACATCTGACAAACCCAGAGAGAAGGCAGCAGCACATCTGGCATGCAGGCTGGCTCAGAAAGTTTCCAAGTAAATTGCTTGGGATGAGAAAAAGGGAGTGTTAGATGAAATATTTTTCAGGACAAGAGCCTGGGACTATTTTAAAACAAAAGACTTGTCCTACAAAGGAAGTACTTGGCCAAAAGAAATTGTTCGGGAACCTCTTTCATCATCCGAATTTACAATGAAAAAGGAAAAAAAAAAAAAAAAGAACTCCCAAACTAATTATGTCTTATTATTATGTATTCAAATGCAGCTTGTATTCAAAGGAAAGTACATTTGTCACCCAGCAGCACTGGCTCAGGCAATGCAGTGGAGCCCGGGGAGATGCCGGGTTGTGCAGGGAAGCCCTGGCCCAGGCAGAGCAGCAGCAGATGCTGACTCGGCAGCCCTGACCTGGGGGCCGCTATCTTTCTGTGTGTCCTACAGATTCCCGTCCCAAAGCGCACGTCCTAAGGCACAAGGGATGGACGGCCGAAGGTCCCGCAGCCGGGGTCCCGCAGCGGAGATGCCACGCTGCGGGTCTCGCCACTGGGGCAGCTCCGTCCCTGCGCACCCGCCGGGCGCTGCTCCCTGCGACCCTCCCCGCAGATGAGGGACCCCTGAGCCCCGGCGCCTCCCGTGACGCTGGGGATCCTCTGGTGCCGGCGTCTCTCCCGCAGCAGTATTCCCGCACAGCGGGAATGCCGTACACCGACGTGCCCACGGCGGCTCCCCCGGCCCCCGGCAGCCCAGGACCTGCCGGTGCCCCCGCGCCGCCCCGCTCACCTTGAAGCCCGGCGGGCCGCGTGTGTCCCCAGAGCCGAGGAGGAGGAGGAGGATACCCAGCAGGCAGCCGAGGGCCAGGAGCAGGAGCAGGGCGGCCAGGCGGCGGGCCATGGCGCAGCCGGGCAGGTGAGCGGCTCGGCAGCGGCGGCGGCTCCTGCCGCTCCTCCTCCCCCGCCTCCTCCTCGCCCGCCTCTCCCGGCTGAGTCACCGCCGCCCCGGCCCACCCGGGCGGGACGCCGGGCTCCGTGGCACCGCGCGGGGCGGCCCGGGCTGCGAGTCCTGCGGTTGCCCCGGACCCGCACTCAGATCTTCCTGCCCTCTCTGCCCAGACCGATCTACCTCCCCCAGGCACGGTTCTTTTGCCCCGGATCAGCCCCAGCCCGGCCCCTCAGGTACCGCCCTGGCCCAGAATCAGCTTTGTCTCTCGAGCATCACCGTTACCGGCAGGGCTCAGCCCAGTCCTGTCCTTCTTCCCTGGGCACAGCCTGTGTCCTTGGGATCAGCCCCATCTACCCCTCCGGGCATGGTCCTTGACCCCAGGCTCAACCCCATCCTGCCCCCTCCCTGGGGCTTAGCCCTTAGATGGATTCAGTGGGATGTGGGAACATCCTGAGATGCAGAAAAGCTCCAAGAACCTCTCATCTACAATGATTAACAGCTGCGGCTGTATTCCTGCTTTTAATCATCACAAGAGCTTCGTGACAGCCCTGAGGAGCCCAGATGTATACTGAGGCTGTTTTCAATATGGTCACAAGTGAAAAATGTGATGCATTTGCATAAGGAGGAGTGAGCCAAAGGAGGTTTGGTTCCTTCCTCTGAGAAGGACATTTACAGCTTGCTTACACAGTGGGATACAAAAGTGAACAAAATAATAAACAAGGAGAGAAGGCTGGAAGTCACGGCTCCTAGAGCAGCTGGGTTGCAGGCTGCGGGTCACAACCTCACACTGAGGGTGTGAGCTGAGGCTCCTCACAACTGCCTACTCCTCAATACTTTCTTGAAGCAAGGAGCTTTCCTGCTGCTCACAGCTGACCCATGCACAGCACACATCACACCATTGCAACTTCTGCAGAGCTCCCTGCCCATCACTGTGGTATTGGGGCACAGAGGTGCTCATGGGGCTAAGCCTTTGCCCAGGGCTTGTGCAGGAACCTCCAGCCCTGATGCAACACTACTCCATTGCACAGGTTCTGCAGCTGGAGGTCCCACAGGGCATGAGCTCCAGTGCTGTCCCCACCTTCACCCTGGCAGTGCCCATCACTGTGGAGCAGGACTTCTCTGCAGGACTGCTGTGTTCAGTCTGTGAGTCTGTTTGCAGGGGTTTACCTCCTCACTTCAATTCAATAAGCACTTAACCCTGGAAAATCCATTTTAATCTATTCCAAGACATTAGTATATTAATTTATGGGAAAAAAATTATTTGCTTTTGCTGCTGATTATGCCACAGGAAACCACAGTCCTGTCCCTGAGGCTCAGCACAGCACCATTTCCGCTGCCTTTCTGCCTTCCCAGGCTGACTGTTGTCAAGTTTCTAAGGGAAAATACCTGCCTATTACTGACTCTTCATGCTGCCCATCTCACCTTCTGAGGCAGTCATCTGCCATCCTGCACAGTGCAACTGCACCAGGGATTATCATAGCGAGATCTTTTCTGGATTGCACTTAATCCCTTTCTCAAACCTCCTGCTTCACCTTTAGATGGACAAGCAATGAGGTTTTCAAAGACTAAAAAAGAACAACAACAACAAAAAAATCTCTTTTCTGGATGGTGGGGAGCAGAAACAGGGTTAGATGAGCCCTGTGGGAGTAGGGATGGTCCCCTTGCTCCTCACCCTTCCTTTGGTTTTGGGGACTTTGAAGCAAGTTCCTATCTGTCAGGTGGTCCTTGTTGTGATGGGACCCATCCTGGGAGATATAAGTGTCCTCCATACCCTGGTCCTGTGCAGACTTGGCCATCCTCTTCCCAGACTGTCCATGGGTGGCTTTGAAAGGAGGGCTGACATCCCTTCCCTCCCCAGGGTGGGCTGCTCCTCCTCTTCATGAGGTCACATTTGCCACCCTCTTTCCGGCTCCAAAGGGGTGGGAGCTGAGGTCTGAGGCCTGAGGGACTCTGTGCCAAGCCCTGGGCATTCACTGGTGTCCCAGGATACTCAACCTCCAGTGCAAAGAGGAAGGCACCAAAAGCTTGGGCATGTGGGGTGCAAATACTCCCATTCCCAGGGGAATGTCAGCCAGGCAAACACATGTACAGCCAGAGAAATACCCAAATACCCTGTGACAGTACGTGCAGGCGGGGAGCACCCCAACACGGCTGGCTGAGCTCAGCCCAGCAAGGGTCAGGCACTGCCAGCTGCTGCCCCAATAAGGGGGATGAGCGGGGTAGGGGGGGCTCATGTCAGTTTTCCTTTCCCATGTAGCCCTGTCAAGGCACCACAGGCTGGAAAGCAGGGCACTGAAGGTGGCAGTGCCTCTGGCCATGGTGTGTGGGCAGCCCCAGCCACTGACAGAGAGCCCAGCCACGTCCCTGGGGAGGAGAGGTGCCTGCACTGAGGTGGCTGCCCCAGGTGGGCAGTGCCTGAGCTCCAGGCACAAGAAAGTTCAGTGTGAAAAAGCAAGTGAGGGTCAGGGAAGGCTTTCTCTGCCACGGAAGTGGAAGCAGGCACCTTGCTCCAATGGCAGAAGGTGAGAGCAGCCTTGTTAATCTGAGGAAACAGGGATGTGGATTTTGGGCACCATCAAAGAAAGGCAGCACTTGGGTTGTGAAGCATAGTATCTGCCCAAATGAACAGGTTCAGTGAACAAGCAGCTGTGTAGGGGACCCAGCCCAGCACAGCTGGGTTGTCCTGCCACACTGCCACTCTCTGCCTTTCTACCTGCCATGCTGTCACCTGTCTGCCTGCCACCCTGCTTGCCATCTGTCTGCCTGCCAGTGTCTTACCTCTGTCACCTCTGTTGATCTCCACAGCACTGCTCTCCGTCCTGCTGTGACCATTCCCAGGGACAGAGGCACGCTGTGAATTTTTAGGGAGCTGCTGTGATAGTGGGAGGGACAGATCCCCTCAGCATAACCAGATATGAAAATGGCATTGAAACCTGAAATAATCAGACAATCCACCAGGTGCAGGAGCAGGGTTTGCTGTGGGGCAGCAATAAGTTCCCCACAATTTAATGCCAATTTTTCAATATTACAGCCTGTGTCACCACCGTGATGGGGCCACAGCAGCAAGGGACCAGGTTAACCTGCCTGATCTCACAGGAGAGATCTTTCACGAGCCCCAGGTCCCTGCTGTGCTGGTGTCTTTGGATCACCCCATACCTGGATAAACACAGAGACCTTAATCCCAGGTAAAGCTGGATGAGGATCAGGTGTCACCAGCATGTCTGAGGCGCCTGAAGACTCTTGTCTGTATTTCTACATCCCCTGCAGCTGGTGTGGACATGGGCTTCAGCTCAGTGACTCAGGGAGACACAGCCTTCCTCCAAGGAGAGGCACAGGCACAGACTCCCAGGAAAGACAGGGCATGCTGGCACCCATCCCAGCTGGGCAGAAAAGCTTGTCCCCACCACGAAGCAGGGGAAACAATCCCTGGGGGCAGAGTGGAATGTGAGTACAAAGAGAAGGTGGAGAGTGCATTAGTCACCCAGTAGTGCAGGGGACCTCCACTTCCCCGGACAAAGGAAGAGGTTTTCTAATCTATTTCTTCCAACAAAAGGCTCAGATCTGGGTGGGGCCACCTGGGTGAGGGTTGCAGGGTTGAATGAGGGATCAAAGGAGACACTGGAGCAGGAGAAGTAACTTGCTGGCAGCTCTGAGAGGTGGAGTTTGCTGGTTGTGGAACTCAGGGCTTCTCAATGGCTTTGTGAAGCATGGATGAGCACATCTGGGAGCACTGGTGGGCGGCCCTGCAGCTCCATATGTGGTTGGGTAATAACAGGAAGAACACAATGAACCTATAGACACTGTGACAGGCTGTGGTCCAAAGGGAGGGGTTAGGGACAGGGTTCTCTGCTCCCATCTGCACGCTCCTCAGCCAACAGCAAGTGCAGGGGGCCTTTCAATCCAGAAACATTCAACAGTTTTGGGACTGGGCCAGCGCAGGCCAGCCCTGAGCAATGCACAAACAATCCCACAACACACTCCAGAGCTGCTCCAGCTCAACGTTGGTCTCAGCTCTGGCAGAAGCCCCGGGGGTCCTGACATGCTCTTAAGGGAGCAGTGGAAGCCAGTGGGGTTCCTTTGCAGAGGCACTGTCCCAGTTTAGGGCAAATTTGGGAGAAAAGCCTCCAAAGGGAGCCCCCCCAGAAAGCAAGCCCACACGGTCCCTCCCTCCAATCGGTTTGGGAAAAATTTCCTCGGAGAGAAGTGGAAAAAACCTGTTTATTTAACAGGCAAAGCACTCCCCAGCACACAAAATGAACAATACCAGATGACAAAACTCATTCGCTGCTCTGAAGAGACAACAAATCCAGAAAGTCTCTCCGGTGGGTGGTCGCTCTGTTATCGATCCCTCTGGCACTGGGAAAGGCTGCTGCTCAGAGCAGCCCTGGCAGGCCACAGAGTGCAAGATCTCAGTGCTCCCCAGGTCACTCAGACCAAGAACCATCAAGGACAGGGATGGGCTGGCTGGAGGGAAGCCTGTAGCAGCCAGAAGGACAAGTGGGACAGCATGAGGCTGCAAAGGTGTTCCCAGAAGGAGCACAGCCCCCATCTGCCTCTGAAGCACAGACCAAGGAATAAGGGCAGGGACTTGTTCCTTTGGTCTTAGGTTGGGCTGAGGCTGCTCACCCATCCACAGGCTGTGGTCCACAGGGCCCCCAGCCCTGTTCTCAATTCAGACCCCAATCCCACTTCCATTCCCAATCTCAGCTATGGCTGGGAGCTGCACTGGAGGCACAGAGGGAGGAGTGAGAACCTGCTCCCAGTCCTCAGGACTCTGACTACAGTCAGGACCTGGACTGATGTACCCTGGGACTCAGCTGAGGCATCAGGTGTATTTTTTGGCTAGTGCAGGCCAATGCAGGCCACTGTGCAAACCCAGAGGTGCCTCTTCCTCAGGGACCTCCAGGCAGGGTGAATCCTGTACCAACCAAAGGTCTCGGACATCTAGGCTTCCCCAGCTGCTGGGGCTGACTCCCCAGTATCTCGCTGCCTTGCATGGAGGAATCACAACACTGTGTGGGGTATCAGGAACCTCCCAGCTGCCTGTCCTGCTGTCGGGTCTATCCCTCATTCCAGCAGAGATGTGTGAACCTGGACCCAGAAAGATGCTTTTGCTCAGGGTGCATTTACCCACATCTCCACCTGTACAAAGTTGGAGTCAGACAGCACTGGAATGGAAGCAAGGATCTGTCAGGAATTTCTGGGGATGCCCACACCAGTCCCAGCACTAAGGCCAGAGCACACCCATGTGAGGCATTCTGGGGTGCTTTTGACCCTGTGGCCAGTGAAGTTGCAAATCCAATCAGTGTTTACACTGGTAGAGTAAAAAAAAATAAGGGAATATAACAACCTCCCTGAGTCGGGAGTGAGCTCCTGACTGAGTGCAGCTCCTGCTGAGCCTCTGCACCCTGTGAGTGGGAGCCCACTGATGTATTCCAGCCTCGGCTCCAAGCCCGGATCTTGTCCTCTTAGAGACATTGAAGGTCTGGAAGGATCTTGGTGTATCCAAGGCTATAATCCCCCTCCTGGCAAGGATCCTTGCCTGGAAGGAAAATCAAACCCAAGTACAAATCTCTAGTCTTTCCTCACTTTCTAAACCCTTTTTTGTCTCCTGTTTTCCAGGACATTGTCTGTGTGATGCAAGCCCTGAGGGGGTCCATGGGCAGAGATCCCTGTTGTCTTGGCATTGAACCAGCCAGGAAGTAAGCAGCTTTTCCAGAAAAGCCCCATTGGTTTCTCCTGGTTGTTTTGCCTGGAGCTCTCTCCTGCCAGGACAGAGGGTCGGGAAGTATTGAGGCACAGGGCAGCCCCTCAGACTGACAGCCGTGTTCCCACAGCCCTGGCACAACTGATGAGCTCTCTCCCCAAGCCTGTGACATGAGCCAGTGGCTGCTGGCAAGGACAGCGCACCTGCCAGCAGAACACCTGTCCCCTAGGCTGTGGCCCCAGGGCAGAGGTGTCCTTGGCGAGGCCCAGGGTCGTGGTCACATCCTGCCGGCTCCACGCAGCCACTGCAGGCTCACCTGTGTCTAAGCCTGTTGGGAAAGGCTGGCTGAACACGAGTGAAGCATGTGACATGAAGGAAGGGAGCACCACACATGGATCCTCCTGGCAAGGGGCTGATCCCCATGCCCAGTGTGAGGGAGGGGATGGTGGTGGGGTGGGGACAGAGCTGGCAGGATGGAGGGGATAATTATCTTCTGCTTGGAATAAAGCAGGGAACTGCTTGTCACTTTTCTTAAACTGGCAAACACTACCCACAGGCTCCAGTTCCAAGTGAGAAACCATGTTTTGAACAATCTCAGCTCATCCCCACAAGCACCAGGTGATGGCCACGGTGAGCAGCTGGGCCATGCAGAGGCTGAGCCCTTGCCTGGCTTTCAGGGCAACAGCCTCACTGAAGCAGCCCATGGCCATCACCACAGCCCCATGGAGACCCACAGCAAGAATGGGGGAGGCTGAGACACCCAGGCTGTCCCCGCTGAGCCCATCAGGGGCTCTGACTGAACAGGGTGCTGTTGGAGACAGCTGAGAGGCCCTTTTGCTAACCCTGCTACTCATCACCCAGAAACCTGAAGTGAACAAGGCCTTGGGATGCTGCAAAGGCCCCCGTAAGTGACAAGATGACAGGCAGCAGGGCATGGGGAGGTAGGCTGCGTGGGGGTGTCTTCTCTTCCTGGGGTGGGTACAAGCACTATTGTCCACTGTCCCCCAAAACCCACATCCTTTCTGAAATGAAGTGGTTTCTTATTCCCCAGTTCTCTACATTTAACCTGGCTATATGAGGGATTTGTGTGCCTTGAAGTTCCAAACAGAACCTATTACTCCATGCTCAGCTATTGTACTGAGCTGCAAGGGGAATTCAAGTAACCCAAAAAGATGTGGTTTGTATAGGCATCTCTGCATCAGCTCTTCTGTGCAGTGAATTTGCTCTTTTCCCATTGCTGATGCATGGAGAAATTATCTGCCAGAGGTTCCCTCAAATCCCTAGAGTTGTTAGGGGAAAGCAAACATTTTAGGAGGGCTGTGAGCGTCTCCCACCCTTGCATGTGCCATAGCAGCAAGTTCAGGAGGCAGGAGCATATCTGTTAGGGCATAAGCCACCTTCCTATTGCTATATTGCAGCTCTCCAGCAGCAAGTCCCAAGCCAAGGAGCTGACGCTGCTTCAGCACCCCTTTCTTGAGCTCTGAGAAAGGATACAGGAAGGGGTTCCATTTTGCACTGAGTAAAATCATCTTTCTTCCCTCTGATGCTGACGGTTTGAGGACCAGTGTCCCATGGAGGGTTTGACTTGCCAGTGGTGATGTTCTGTCCCTCCATGCTGCAGCACAGCACTGCAGCTGGAGAAGTTGTCCCATCCTGTCCTAGGGCTCCTGCAAATCTTTGGCATCAAACTGTACTTGTTTGATCCAAGACCTCATACTGAAAACTCAGCCTGTGGGAATGCAAATGTCTCTTCTCTTCTTTGGCAGGACTTCAATAAAAAACAGGCTCCCAGCAGTTCTGGGGCTTCCTGCTGTGCCCCCCGCCATGAGGTGGGAGCACCAAGAGCTGTCCTGCAGCCTTCCCTCTCCTCCCACCCTACAGTCCTTCTTGGGAAAGCTCTGCATCACAGAAACGTCTTGTCTGGACTCCTTGGTTTTGCCTGTCTCTTTTCCCATTGTTCTGCATCAGGAGCCATGAGAGCAGCCCCAGCACACTGGCTCAGATCTCCCCACAAGCCTGGAGTAGTCCTTTGTCAATACAGTGACTGCCTTAACAATGCTAAAGTTAAACTGGTGGCCCCAATAATGGATTTTTCTTGTGACAGATGTTCATTGCCTCCATGCAAAGGTACACAGCCCTAAGGACACCCCTCCAGCCTGCAGGCTCACTTCCAGTCCTTTACACATCCCAAAATGCAGCAAGAAATCTCAGGAGAGCCATTTCCTTTGCTAGAGTTGAGGGCTCCAGCCATGGCTAACAAAATGTGCACTCTCTTCCCAGCCTTAGTCCAACTGGCATTTTCCCACCCTCTCCCCACCAGATCCTTCTTGCCTAGTGGGATTCCAGTGTGCAGCCTCAGCCAGCTGACTGCTGGAGGTCAGGAGATGACTCGAATCCACTCAAGCTGGACCCAGAGTGGAAGAGCTTCCTTTGTTCCTGGACAAGGACTACCAGGTGCCATCCTGGTGACAGAGCCAAAAACCAAATGCACTGCCCAGGGGCTCCAGGACTCAGCTCCCACTGCCCTCGGGAAGTCAGTGCTCACGTGCTCCCAGGCTTCCCAGCACTCCCAGTCGGTGGGGGCAGAGGAGTACAGAAGCCCTTCTGAAGAGAGCACTGGGGACATCACAGGCTGCTGTTATTTGTGCCACCAGCTGTCACTGCTCCTGGTGCCGGAACAAACCCCTTGTGTCCAGCAGAGCAATGCCAGCACGATGTATAGGCAGGGCAGGTGGTGGCACACTCAAGAGAACGATGGCACAGGCAGTTGATGGTGTGGGCAGACAGTGGCACACAGAGCACAGATTCATTTCCCACCACTGTGGCAGGGAGGGCAGTGTGAGGTGCCCAAAGCAGCCTGGAGTGCTCCTGACTGGCTGCCGGAGTCCAGTTTCAGGGCTGGCAGCAATGGGTCTGCTGCAACATAAGGGCAGGAGAGTGGGTGCTGTGACCCTTTGCAAAGGCTCACCAAGGGATCCCTCCCTCTCCCATACTGCCTCTCAGCCCTGGGTGCTTCCTGGCAGCATCCCTCCCTGTTCCTGATGCCCAGACCCTGCAGGATCCCCACCCAAACCTGCTGATATCTGGGCAACTGGCAGAAGTTCTCTCCCAGCTGCTGACAGCTCCCACTTTGGGCAAACACCACTGGGACCTTGCTTTCCAGGAAACAATCCCTTAGCATCCACCTCCCAGCAAGTCCTCCAGCAGCCAGACTTTTCTCCTTCCAGCAAAACTGAGGCTCTACAGAGCTGCCCAGAAACAGGGGTGAGCTTTGTACAGCTGCACTGAAATCACCTCTTACTGTTGAGCTAAATCATACCCTGGCCAGGAAATTATTCAGCTTTAATCCATTTATTAATCCCATTTTTCCCCAGATTTAACCCTCCTGCTTCACCACCATTGCCCAACCCAGAGTCTTTCATATGAACTCCTTCTGAATTCCTGGTGCACCCCGGGGCCCCCCAGCTATCTTAAGAGCTTTTTCTCAAATAACTCAGAACTCAAAGATGGGAGTCAGATAATCCAAAATCTTGACAATGAAAAGCCTCTAACATTTGTGACTGGCAGAGATTTTCACAGTTATACTTTTCAGGTTTTGGACATATCTGCACAACTGGACTTATATTTGTCTTTCAGGAGAAACTTGAGCTTCTAAGATGATTGTGGGATGCCACCAGCTTGAATGTGAGAAAATCATGTGTTGTGAAGATCTCAAAAAGCCCTGAGAATCCTCATTCATTTCCTCCTCCTCCTCCACGTGCTACCAACCAATGTGACTGATGTGCAGCTGGATGCTCCCAAGGATGCAAAGGGATCTCTCCTGCTGTGGAGGGACACCCCCAGACACGCCCCAGGGCTGCAGGTACCTATTCCTGTCCCAAAACAGACACATGTCTTTGGGTCTCTTAAGGCCACTTCAGGCAGGTCAGCTGGCTTTGTGCAAACCTCTGAAACATGAAGAATGTTGCTTCAGCAAGAAGCAAGTCTGGGACAGCTCCACAGCCCCCATGGCGCAGCAACACACTCAGTGCTGGGCAGGGGTCCAGTCCATGCTGGAGTCCAGCTCCCTCCTTCGCTAACACTGCTCCAGAGGAGCCACGGAGATGCTCTGAGGGCTGGAGCCCTCTGCTCTGGAGCCAGGCTGAGACAGCTGGGGGTGCTCACCTGGAGATGAGAAGGCTCCATGGAGACCTCAGAGCCCCTTCCACTGCCTAAAGGGGCTCCAGGAGAGCTGGAGAGGGACTTGGGACAAGGGGGAATGGCCTCAGTGGTTAGATGGGATATTGGGAAGAAATCCTTCCCTGTTAGGGTGGTGAGGCCCTGGCAAAGGGTGCCCAGAGCAGCTGTGGCTGCCCCATCCTGGCAGTGTCCAAGGCCAGGTTGGACAGGTCTTGGAACTACCTGGGACAGTGGAAGGTGTCCCTGTCCATGGCCAGGAGTGGAACAAGATGGACTTTAGGTCCCTGGCCACTCGAGCGATTCTATGGCTCTGATCTGCAAAGTATTTTGAAGAAAAGATCCCATGACAAATGTTCTCTGCTGCAGGACAAGAGAGCAATCAGGACCCTCACCTGGGATGGCACCAGTTAAACACATCTCTGAGGCTGAAGTAGATTGCAGAGGTGATTGAGCCACCATGAGGGGAAAGGAAATAGAGACCACCTGTGTTCTGGGATGATCTCAGGCCTTCAGGGCTGCTAATGCTTCACTCAAGGCCATGGCCCTGCCCTTTTAAGATACATTTGTGGTTTCCTCCTAGGACAAAAGGAAAAGAAAAAACTACCCAGGTTCATTCAAAGGAAACTGGCAGTGACCTCCAGGTGCTCCTCTGTGCCTGCAGGGATAGGGCCATGCCCAGGGAGAGCATGGAAAGGATGCTTGTCCCACCTCCTGCTCTCAGGTTTCAACAGGTGACCTGGATGAAACTACTGAGTGCAAATTTTCCAGTTTCATGTGGACTTTCGTTTTTGTGAGGTGGAAGAACAATCATGGTTTCATGGGCTAATGACAGGTGCTGCAGGGAAACACCACCCTGCTGTGGGGAAAAGCTTTCTTTACTGGAGTAATTTCTTTCTGCTCAAAGTCCCTGGGCAGGGATGAAGTTAAACTCTCAGCAGAGAAACAGTGCATGAGTGTAAAATTTGGCAGTACATAGGGGTGCAGGCAGCTTTCCAGAGGCACTCAGCAGACACTCGTCTCCTTTCTGAGGAGCAGATGGTGAGGTTCACATCTCAAATTCCCTTGCACCAGGTGCTGGAGCAGCTGCCCAGGTTGGTGTGCCCTCAGGAGAGCTAACATCAACTTAGGAGTGTGAAGCTTCTGTCAGGACAGACATGGTCCTGCCTGGTGTGTGTATCAAGCAGACAGGAGCTGGGCAGAGGCTGCTATGGATGAGCATCCACATCCCACTTCCAGTGCATCCCCCTTCTGCTCTAGTCTGGTCCCCATCCTGCCAGGGAGACACTGTGTCCTTGGGACTGCATTGGCAAGGTTTGGGCAGCGGGGGTCCGTAGAGTGCCTCAGTGGAAGGCACCAGAAGCTGTCCCTGTGTTGGACTCACTACCACCCAAAGCTGAGCCCGCCGGCAGCAAATGGGGGCTCCTCTGGGATAATGTTTTTAAGAAAGAGTAAAAACCACTGCACAGCCCTGCAGATCCTAGTTCAGTGGATAGGGAGGGGAGGAGGTGCTCCACGTACCAGAACAGAGATTATCTGCAGCCCGTGGGGATGACCATGAGGAGCCAGCTGTGCTCCTGAAACCTATGGAGGTCCATGGCGGAGCAGACACCAACCTGCAGCCCGTGGAAGATCCCACACCTCTGCCTTCCCATGGCACGAGCCTGCTCAGCCTCTGAGGGCTGGTTTGAATGCCAAACTGGTGCTGGGAGCCTGCTCGGCTGCCACTGTCTCCTGCCCTCACCTTGTCATGCAGGAAGACCTTATGTGTCTTGCTAAAGGATTCAGCTTCCCTTTCCAACACCCCACACGTCTCTCTTTGGAAGTGAGCCCCGAGATCAGTAATGTCAGTTCTTCTGTGGTTAGGTAGGTTGCACAGTCACAGCACCTTCCCTAACCCAGGGTCAAGAAGAGCTGCCAGGCAGCTGCCACATCCCAGCCCGAGGCATGGAGTGCCTGAGCCCTGTGCCAGGCTGCAGGTGCTGCTCAGGCTCCTCTCAATAATCTGCCAGGACCATCACTCCTGAGAGGCAGGGAGCAGAGAGACGCTTGGTTCTGTGCCTCAGCAGTGGGTTGCTGCACGAGGAGAAATGTTTCCAGTGTTTGGAATAACTCAGGCCTCCTGAGAGTCACTGGACAGCTTGCCAGGGGACCAGCCACTTGCTTAGGCTCCTAGCAGTAGCTTTAAGCTTTCAGGTGAGATCTTCACAAGTTCAAGTTCCACTTGTTTAAAAAATAATGTCAGAATCCAGCTGGAGCCTGTGCCAGCCACGTTGCTGGCTGGCACACATCGCTCTCAGCAGATAAGCCTGGGAGCAGCCAGCAGTAACACAGCTGTGATATTTCCACCGTTCCCGCCTGCCACCCAGTGGTATCCATGAATGGGAAGGTGACAGCAAACATATGGGACACTTTCCTGTCTCCAGCTGTCTTCAGCTGGGGGGTGACCTGAGCCAGCCATGATTTTCTGATTTTCACCCTTCAGTAGATTCCTCCTCTCTGTACTTGTCAAAATCCCTCTATTGTAGTGCAGACAAGCCTCCAGAAGCACCATCACTTATCAGGGAGCTGCTGCACCCCAGCACTGGGAGCTGCCTGCTTTAGGATGGGTTGGATCTGGCTTCTACCTTCACTTCATACACTGGAATTGCTGGTGGCTCCATCCCTCTCCAACCTCTCCAGGACTGTCCTGAGTTTGCAGACCCCCAGCTGTATCTTCTCTGGCTGGAGGGACCAGTACTGCTTAGAGGAAGGGTCCTTCCCCACAGAGTTTCCCAGGAATCCTATGGCCATGTGATGTCTCCTGGCAGGGCCCAGCTGTCCCTGCTGCCCCATGTGCCACTGCACCACCCTGGTGCATTCCAGGGGGCAGGATCATGGTCCTTGCTGCCATGCTAATTGTTCCTACAGCCAGCTCCCACCTCACATCCCTCCTGGGCTGAACAGGATATCCACCACAGAGCAGAGACATACTACTATTCCACAGACTGGCCCAGACCTTCAGGATTTTCCCACTAGTGATGTACTTTCCATTGCTTTAAAAAATAAAATCCCAGTTATAAAAACTCCAGCTAAATTTATCCCCAGCCTGTTTTTTCTCCAGGCTGCTGCAGGATGAGGTGCCTCCCCCAGCCTTGTCTGGGGGTTCAGTGTGCAGCACCAACAGTGCTCCAGGGTGTCTGGGGGCATTGGAGGGGAGGACATCAAGCCCCAGCAGTTGGTTGGTTGCCTGTGGAAGGCCTCTTTCATCTTTACCTTGCTGGAGAGCCAGGAATGAGAGGGGAACAGTTTGGTGTGGTGAGAGCGGGGCCACAGTGCACGCAAAGCCACAGCGTGCCCATGGTCACATGTGTACAGGTACAGGATGAGCATGTACATGGCATGACCACAGTCACAGTGTGTGCACAATTACCATGTGCGTGTCCACAGGACAGCCTGGCACAGCCACAGCTGTGCTCGTGCCCTTACCTGTGCCTGGGGCAGCCAATTTCTCCAGCAGTGCCTGAATTGCTGAGCACGTCCCGAGCACTGCCATGCCTACTGGCACAGCAGTGCCTGTGGCAGTGTTCCCCCATCCATCTGCCGTTGTAGGCAGTCATTAGCATGCTCACAGGCAGTGCTGGAGCACTCAGCAGCTGCTGAGCTGTGGCAGTGGTCAGCCAAGGCGGCTGTCACAGCCTGACACTGGCACACACCAGCCATTTCTCAACCCTGCAGCTGGTCTGGCAGCTGGAAGGATGGACAAAAGTTCCCTGGCCCTGAAGGCATCACCCTGGTGCCTCCAGCCAGCAGCACGAGGGCAGAAGGGGCCCATGGGGCTGGGGACCTTGAAGAAGGGATCCTGCTCTGCAGAACCACATCCCATCCTGAGGCTAGCACACCAGGATCCTGTGAGCAGAGAGAACTGCTAACCCCACTGAGAGGCAGGAAGAGGAAAAGCAGCTCATGCCCCCAATAAAATGGTTGGAATCCCTGGAAAACCACGGGAACTGGAGAGGAGCTCCAGCTTCCCTCGTCCCTCGTTCCCAGGACGTGCTACAGTCACAGTGGGAGCTCTGCTGCTCCTCAGACGCCCCTGGCACAGCTGTCCTGCGGGATGCAAAGCAATTGGGTCATTCCTGGGGGTGTTGGATCCTGTGGGATGAGCTGCTCCAAGCCTGGCAGCCCCAACAACCCAATTCAGTTTTGCAATACTTAACTTTCTCGTAGGCCCATTAGTTTCACAATTCTGGGCTCCCTCTGGAGACAGGTGCTGCACGAGAAACTGAGCAAAGGAAGAGAAGGCTGAGGACCCTGGAGAAAAATAAATATCCTCTCCTAAAAGTATTGCTTATAAAAGCTGCTTTTGTGTTTGGTTTTTTGGTTTTTTTTTTAAATTTTTTTGTTTGTGGTTTTTTTTTTGTTTGTTTGTTTGTTTTTTGGGGTTTTTTGGGGGTTGTTTTTTTCCCTCCTAATTCCTTGACTCTAGGAAGGCTAAGAGGCTAAGGAGATTTATGACTTTTTGGGAGTTGGAAGCAATGCAACAGTCTACTCATCCAAGGAAAATGTAAAAAATGGCTGGGTTTGGAAAACCCCCTTAGGATTTGGGATAGAGAAGTAATAAAACAGGAGCTGACAAGTGCAGATGTCCAGGCAGTGCAGAGTGTGGGACACTGCAGGGGTGAAGCTGCTCCTGCAGACCTCACCAAGAAGCTCCCCTGAACCAGCCACATGCCTCCAGCTGTTATGGATGCAGGGGTGCCAGGGGAGCTGCTGGGGTGCTGGGTCCCTCTAATCCAACGGGAAAAGCCTGGCAGCCTGGCATGGAGAAGTGCTGCAGGCACTCACCAGGCAACAGTGAGAAGGCGTTGGCATCGGTGCAGGAGCATCAGCACCATGATGTCTCTCACAAACCCAAATTATTTCCTTCCTAAGCCATCAATACACTAAATATTTAATGATAGAACTGTTAGATCATTTGCCTATTGCCTTCCTGATCGAACCAGCTGAGGCCTGTCCAAACTGGCCAGGGCACAACCGCCACAGGGGATGGGACCCTGGACTCGGAGTCTGGGATGGCTCCCAGCCATGGTTGATCCATCTGTGGGACAACGCCTTGCCTTGAAAAGTGGCTCAGCCTGAGGACTAATGAAGGTCTTGGAAGATTTGAAGAGCTAATGGAGATTTTGGAAGGATCCCAAAGAACTGTATGCTTTCTGCCCAGCAGAACTCATGCTTCCAGAAAGAAAAAAGAGAAGTGTTTAAAACACCTGCACCAAACTCAGTGCAAAGCATTTTCATCTAGGGCTAAACAAAACCTTAGGGCCCAAGGCAATGTCTTTTGGGTTTCTTGATTTAACAAATAGGACAAAAGACTGTTTCTTTCCCAGTCTGAGCAGCACCACATGGAAGCACTGATCTTCAGCCAAGAGGCCATACCTGGGGGACCTGGGGCTACGGCATCCTGCTTGTGCTGGGCTGTCACTGCTGTGTCACTCTGCCCTGTGGGTCCCCATCTGTGGGCATAAAAACATGGATGTGGTTGTGACCTTTGTGATTGTGACCCACAGCAGCTGCAGGATGCCCAGGGCTAGCAGTGCAGGCGGCCCTGCCTGCCCTCAGGTTCTTGACAGGAAGATGTCATAATTTAGATAATAAAAATTGGATTTTTTTTTTTTTTACCCCCAAGGAAAAGGGCCAGAGGACATGTCTCCTGTCTTCTTGGGCTTGTAGACACTCACAGATATCCTTCATGGGCAGTTGTTTTCAGTAGCCAAAATAAACCAAACCTGCCTGCCTGGAGCTGCCTGAGGATGGGTTGTCCCTGGCTGCCCATGACCCATTTGTGGGTTCTCTTAGACCCAAAACAGGAAAGTTTTGGCAGTAAAAGGAGGGCACATGCCCAGGTGAGGCTCCAGGGCAAAAGGACTTGCTACTCCCAGTGCTGTCCCCTGGATCCAGCCACAGGGCAAACTAGTGGGAGTCATGTCTCCCCTGCCTCGTATCCAGGGGGCCAGACAGCAGCAAGACAGGGGAGTGAAGTGCTGGGCTGTTTGTGCCTATGGAATAGTCCAGGCTCTCTGCTTTGGGGATGTGCTGGTCCACGGAGGAGAGCCACAAAGATGATTAAGAGGGATGAAGCATTTCTCCTGAAGAAAGGTTGCGTAAGTTAGGTTTTCTCAGTCTAGAGAAGAGAAGGCTCCAGGGAGATGTTAGAGCCTCTTTTTGTACCTAAGGAGATCCCAAAAGAGCAGGACAGGGGCTTTGGACAAAGGCCTGGAGTCACAGCACAAGGGTGAATGGCTTCAAGCCCAGAGCAGTTGTGGCTGCTCCACGCTGGTATTGTTCAAGGCCAGGCTGGACAGGTCTTGGAGCAGCCTGGGATAGTAGAAGGTGTCCCTGCCCATGGGAAGGTGTGGAACAAAAAGGTCTTCAGACATCCCTTCCAACTCAAAACCATCTGGGATTCTGATTCTCTGATTCAATGGTTCATGTGTCCAGCCCTCGTCTACAGCTGAGGAAGGGCAGTCAAAGGGTCTTTTTACATGAGTGGGTTTTGATGGCTCCCTGGGATGTCACTGCAGCCCAGACCTAGTGCAGGCTCTGTCCCTCCAATTGCCTGTTCCCACCCAGAGCATGATCCGGGAGGAGCAACCAGAGGTGTCCCAATGGCACAGCAGGAGGATGGGGTCACCTCTACCCACTGTCTGCACCCACTGCCACACAGGTGTCCCACAAAGGGACGCTTTGGGTCTAAGGGAACCCACACATGTGGTCTTCCAGGGTGTTGGCCATGACCTCAGCCCCTGCTCTGTTCCCTGACAGCTGCTTCTCAAGGGCTGGGTATCTGCCATGTGCTGCTGCCTCCTTGCAATGCGCGGGAGTTTGAGTCACAGTCCCTGCGGTACGCAGCTGCAGAGCAAAGCAGCGATTCTGGGAGCCTCACTCTTCCCCATCACATGGGTCTCCTGGACGGAGCATCTGCCTTCAATCAGCTGTACCTTGGAACAGAGTGGAGTGGCTGTGCAGGCAGAGGTGAACGCCCACGCCGGGCTGGGATCACAGCGAGTCACTGGCTCTGGCAGAGATCTGACTGGACACCGAAGCAGCGCCTGGATGCTGTGCTTGATCCCCTTAGGATGGGAAATGAACCCCCCCAGAAATGAACCATGCTGGTGAGCAGAGGCTCAGCCTCCAGCATACCCTGCAGTGGGGAGGGCAGACCCTCTCCACCCCACCTGGGAGTGGGCCTTTGCTCACGGTGTGCAAATGTCAGCCACAGGCAGGGAGGGGGAACGGGGAGCACTGGGTAGCACCTAAAGCAGAAGGCAGTTTATACCTGCCAAGAGGAGAATAGAACCTGGGATACAAGCAAGAGCCCAGGATATAGGCAGGGCTGCAGCAGCACAGCACAGGGATGGTCTGGGGTGGGAGAACACTCTGAGGGATCACAGGGATGATCAGCAACTGCTTGCAGGTCTGAGATGCAACAGGCACCTCTTTAGTCTGGTCAGGCCTGAACGGTCCAGCTCCCCATTCCAATGAGAACCATCCCCAGGACCCAGGGTTTTCCAGTCATCACATCCTCAGTTTGCTTCCCAGTGAGTTGCACTGACAACAGCAAGGCCAAGAGGTGCAGAGCAGGAGGGCTGCAGAACCAGGGCAGCAGAGACTGGTGGCCCAGCAGTGCTGACCATATGGCAGGGAAGAAAAGCAAAAAAGACCCAGAATGTTCAGGTCAGGGGCCCAAGATGCAGCTGTTCCTGCTGACGTGTAGGGCAATCGCTCTGCTGGGACAGCAGCCCTTCTCTGAAGGGGCAGCTGGGCATGGAGCCCAGGCTCAGAGGACTTGTAAAGGGCACACAGCTGGGCAGGAGAGGAGAGAAAGTATGAATACACAAGCTTGGGTGACTGGATCCTTCCCAAACTGCACAGCTGAGGACTCAGAGGATGAGAACCTGCGTCCCTGGGCAGCCCAGGGGCCAGGTACACCTCCAGACTGAGCTCATGAGAGGGCTCACTCTGCTCAGACAGTAGCTCCAGGCTCTGGCAGTGGGGACCCCTCATGCAGTGTCACCCACCACAAATGCCCAGGGACAGGCATGTTGACCCCATGGTGTTGCACCTGTGTGTGATAACCTGCAGCATGGAGGGCTGTGGGGAAGTGAGGTGGGTTGGCAGGAGCTGTCCTGGCTAGGGATAGCAAAGCCCTGCTCCAGCTGTTCCCAGTGTAACCACAGCTTCACACAGTGGGTTCCAACGGTTATCAGAGCCCTGGAGGTGCCATAGATCTATGCAAACCCAGCTCCAGCAGGAAAAAGCCTGAAGAGAATGGAACATGCTCACCCACATGCCCCAGCACATACATTACTTACAGACCTGGCCCCAAATGCAGGTCTCGTGGCTCCTGAGCCAGCCCCCACAGTTAAGGGTGCCAGAGTGGACACAGCCCAGACCCACAGGGGAGGGTCAAGCCCATCAGGGACCTAGAAAGTGTGGCCAGGCCAGAGTGACAGCTTGAGGTGAATTCTGCAGTTCCCAGGGGAAACTTGGTCCCAGTGGGCTGTGGCACTGCCAGGGCCACCCCACAACCTGCTGCAGTCTCACAGAAAGCGGCGGGGGGGGGCCAGTGCTGCTGGCCAGGACCGGGACAACCCCCCTGGGCTGCAGCCCCAGGCAGGGAGGGGGAACGGGAAAGCTGCCCTGAAGCAGTCTGCCAAGGGAACCACGACTCTTTTTCTTTGGAAGCCCTCATGGGCTCCACACCCAAGCACAGACATGAAATGGGAACCAAGGGCAATTACCAACCCTCTTCCTGCCCCAGCTGGAACTAGTGGCTGCCCTAAGCAGCACCTGAAAGAGGCCACGGCAGACATTCCTTTGCCAGCTGCCAGTAAGTGGACTGGGGTCTCCCTCTTGGCTCTGCTCCTCGCAGGGCAGGCTCAGCCTCTGCAGGGCGCAGGGCTCACCCCACAGCCTGGGAAAGGAGGGTACCCCCATCAGTGCAGAGCCTCAGGGTCACCCTGTATGAGTTGCCATCTCAGCGTAGGTCAGAGGGACACGTGCCACACATGCCATGCCACTGAGGTCCCCCGTGGCTGACCCTGTGGGAAGGAGTCACTGCAGAGCACCAGCCACTGTTACCACCACTGTGGGGCAGCTCTGAAAAAGGGTACTTGAAAGCAAATAAGAGGTTGTGAATTGCACCAGCACTGCCTGAGCAGTGTGAGCCCCAAGCACAGCTTCTGGAGGAGTAGACAGATGAGGCTACAGCACTTGGAAGGGGTGCAGGCGGCTTTAAGACCCTGCCCCACAGCAGGGGACAGGGTCTCTCAGGTCTGAGAAGACCAGAGGTGATGGGAAAGGACATGGAAACATGTCCAGGTGCAGAGACCCCTGGGCTCTTTGTTTGCTCACTTCACCAGATTGCAGCTTCAGCTCTCCCTGCATTCTGAGAGACAGGACAGTCAGGGACTTCAGGGCTGGCAGCAGTATATGGGGTGATTTAGGGAGAGACAGAAGGATAAATTAAATAGGTCACCCCACTTTATTATCCCTACAGACAGGTAACCCTCATAAAAAGGGTCAGTTCTAATTAACCTCAGGCAAAACAGGCACTGGACACTAGAGAAGGCATCACAAAAAGGATGGCAGGCACTGATGCCTGCGGGACAACTAACAGCCGACTCCTGCAGACAGGGGACATGACTAACCATGGCCTTTGCTGCTCCTCCTCCACCATCTCCCTGGTGATCCCCACTCCAGCTGCAGGCACAGGGCAGAGTAGGGATTCATGCCTTGCAGTAAGCTTTAGCTTGGGATGAGTCTCAAAGAGAACAGCTGGATGGGACAGAGAGTCCTGACAGATAAGAACAGAAGTGAGAACAGAATTGGCCTGCATGTGTCAGCTCAGGGCAGAACCAGCACCTTCTGCCCAGCTCAGCTCAGTGCCACAGCATCATGCCTGGAGAGTCAGACCATGAAACAACGCCAGAGAGAAAGGTCCTGGCCTTGGGGATACAGAGGGCCAGGCTGTGCTACATGGGATCTCCAGTGAAAGTACCATGGATACCAAGTACCAAGGCACAGTCGAATGTCATTCAGCCCAAGCATCATCACTGAGCTGGGTGGGAAGCAGGAGTCCTGAGAATGTGCCATCTAATAGGACCCATCTTGAACCACCACCACCACCGCTCAAGACACGTGCAGAGGAGTGCAGCTCAGTGTCAGGATGTCACCCCTGACAGCAGCCTCCACAACCACGTCAGGCAGAGCTGCCACTTCTCCATGTGTAGATGTGCACAGGGAAGAGCCTGTCAGCCTCTGCTCTGTCCCACACTCAGTAAAATACAAAACCAAGTTCTAAAGGCCCTCTGTGAGGTCAGGCTGATGTGAGCGTCCTCAGGCCATGGAACATCACTTCTCCTTTCACAGTCATCATGAAAATAATCCAATCCTGGCAGACATCAGGAAGTATTTGCCAGGTCAAGTCAAGTAAACAGTGAGGTGTCTGTCTCAACTTCTCAAGAGCCCAAAAAAGCAGCTCAGAGGTGTAGGCTATCTTGGTTGGGTCTATGGCTCATTCCCTATAGGAGCCTACAGACATGTAAATAGCAAGTATGGTATCACTACCACAAACGTGAGAGTGGTTGCCATGAGGACCACCAGTTTGGGCACTACAGGGCCGGACAATGCCTCTGGCAGGCAGAACACAGGAAGCAGAGAGGGGCCAGGCATGCCTCCTTGGATTTCCAATCTTGTCTTCCAAGAAAAGACAAGCAGGAGCCAGCACCCTCTAAGGCCAGGCCATCTCCTTCTGGAGATGCTGGCTAGAATGTCGAAGATACATCACTTTTTCCCAAGAGCACCCAAAATCCAGCCTAAGGGCACAGTAGCTGACCCCACACAGGCAGCACAGACAGCAGCCATGTCTCCTGCATGCTGGGGGGTCACAGGGCTGGGGACAGCACCCCTGCAGCCCACTTAGAGACAGGAAAGGAGCAGCTCGAGAGCAGCATGGCTGATAAGCCATCAGCAGGGCAGGGATGCTCCCCAAGAGGGGTCCTGGCTTCCTTGCACAGAGATGCCACCAGCAGCCCCAGACCTTGAGACACAACACCTGGAGGAGCAGGTGTGATGAGTTTGGGGCAAGAGTCCCTTGAAATCCCCCAGGTAAGTTTGGGGATGGGGCAGGGGAGGCTAGATGAAGGTGGAGTCCAGCTGGCTCATCTCATGGTTGTTGTGGGCACGAGCCTCAAAGAGCTGCTTGATCAGGGCAGATTTCTCCTGCTCCAACTGGGTGATGCGCTCGCTCTTGTCAGTCACCTCCTGCACAAGACAGGGGAGGAAAAAGCTGGTTAGAGGAGGAAACTGCTGGCCACTGGTTGTGTTGCCAGCAAAATTTCATAGAACCACAGAATCACAGGCTTTGGGTAAGAGGACATTAAAGCCCATCTCATCCCAGCCCCTAACCAGGGGCAGAAACACCTTCCACTAGAGCCAGTTGCTCCAAGACCTCTCCAAACTGTTCTTGAACACTTCCAGGGATGGGGCAGCTTCTCTGGGCACCCTATGCCAAGGCCTCACCACTCTCACAGGGAACAATTTCTTCCCACTATCCCATCTAACCCTGCCCTCTGGCAGTGGAAAGCCATTCCCCCTTATCCTGTCCCTCCAGACCCTTATTCAAAGTCCCTCTCCAGCTCTCATAGAGGCCCTTTAGGCCCTGGAAGGGGCCCTGAGGTCTCCCTCCTCTTCTCTTCTCCTGGTGAATACCCCCAGCTGTCCCAGCCTGGCTCCAGAGCAGAGGGACTCCAGTGCCCAGAGCATCTTTGTGGCCACAGGCTGGGACAGAAAACCCCAGCAGTGAGCCTGGCCCTGGCCTGAGATGGCAGACCATCTCTTCCCTGACAGCCCCCAGCTGCAGCCCCTGCACTCTCTTGTGACCTCCATTTGTCACAGTCTTTTCCCTCTGGGAGGAATGCCCCATCCCTGCCACTGACTCACCCAGCAAACAGCTGGACACAGCTGGGCACAGCCATGTGCCAAAGGGTCTCCACATGCAGCCCACACCCCCTTCTCTGAGATGACCAAGTCTGAGCAAGCTGAAGGAACACTTCCCTGTTCCTGGACACTGCTTGTCATTCCTTCCCCAGCCCCATCCCATCCCCTTCTTTTCCCAGCACCCCCAAGGACATCTCCTCCACCCCTACCTCCACTCACCTTGGTGAGAAGCCGATTCTGCTCCTTCAGCATGTTGATGGCTTGCTGGGAGCCTGTGGAGGCTGGGGATGTCACAGGGACCAGCCTGCTCAGTGCTGAGGAGGGGTTTGCTGTCTGTAGAGAAGATGAAGGGATGAGACACTGAGCCTTCTACCCTGTGGCCCTTCCTGGGCCTTCTTCAAGGTGAGATGTTTCTATGGCACATAAAGGACTTAGAGAAGGCCAGCAGAGGATTAAAACCCCATCACAGGCCATCACAGGGTCTCCAGCCCTGTGAATGGGGCAAAATGGGGAAGCATTCCTGCCAGTGTGCCTGGCAGGACAGGCAGCAGTGGGCTGCACCCCCAGCTTCTGTCCAGCAGGACAGTCAGCTCTGAATTGGCTGACTCAGCACCTTGATAATGGCTGTACCTTTTTGGGGATCTCCTTTAGGCCTCTCAAAGCATCCTCCAGCCCACCTCAGCACCAGCTGTGCTGTCCTCTTGGCTGTCTTCCATCACCTTCCCAGAGCTGGGGGGAACTCTGGCAGCTCCAATGTCAGCCCAGCCACCAACATGGGAGGGACAGGATGAATCCTAAGATCACACAAACAACCTCAAGCTGCTGATGTGCTGTTCTCACCTTGCTGGCAGTGGAAAGAAGGTCACCCAGGCAGCGGTTCACCTCCTGCAGCTTGGGGACCAGGCGCCCCAGATGGCTCTGGCCACCTTCAGGGAAATCCTGCGGGATGGGGAGGAAGAAGAGGCTGGAGGTTACCATGGGGTCAGCTCCAGGTCCAGCCACCTCCCAGCCCTGTTCTCCAAACCCACATGTAGCCAGAAGAAGCCCCAGACTCACAGCACTGGTTCTCCTCTTCCCCAGGAGCTGCTGGTGCTCCTGCATGAGCTGGATGTGCTGGTGGTACCACTCTCGAGCCCGGTCTATAAGTTCCAGGCCCTGCAACAGGAAATCCTTCTCCAGTTCCAGCTCCTTCATGTACTTCAGCTGCAAAACAGCAGACAGATGTCACCTACTCCACACCAAGGCTTTGTCAAGTCCCAGGAGTTGGTTTCTTCATGAGGTGTGGGGGATGTGGATACAGGTAAGGGTCTCAGCCCCTTTCCCCAAGAAAAGCTGAAGAGGAGCAGGATAATAACTGCTGCCTGATGCTGCTTTGGAGGAAGATTTTTGGAAGAAAAGTTCTGCAGTTTGGGAGAACAACCAAACTGTGTGAAGGACACTCGGGTCACCTCTACCCTCCTGCTCACCATTGCAGGTACAGGCTTCTTCACCTATTTACCCAGAGAGGCAGCAGGAGCAGTGCCTGCAGCTCCCTTTGGGGTGTGAGTGTCAGACACACTTGGATTTTGGTGAGCACTGAAGAGTCTAGCTCACTGTGCATGCTGGAAGTCAGGGAAAAACTGCAGCCCTGTTTCCCCAGTTTGCCTCATCCCTGGAGGCACATGAAACTGAGCAGAGCACAGCACACCACACCTCTCTGCAGAAGATCTCTGCTGGTTGCTCAGTTCCAGCACCAGCATCACCTGGAGAGCAGCGGGGGCCTTGCTGTGCCTGGAAAGCTGCTCTGAGGGTGCCTGGGGCTTCTGTCCCCAGAGCAACCCCTTGGAATAGGCCAAGCAGGACCCAAGGCTGCAGCAGAGCAGGGGGCTTCGCCCACATCCACAGGGGATCCACGGTCCTCATTCCACTGTCACCTTCTGCTCCTGCTGCCCCCTTGGCACCACGCTGGCACTGCCAATGCAGGGAGAGGGATGAGGGGACATCCCTGGGGAACAGAGCAACTGCAGTGACCCATTCTTCACCCTCACCCTGTGACCCCATGGCCCTTCTCTTTTCAATACAAGGCCACCCCCCCAGCTCCCAAGGGCATGAGGAACTTCCTGCCTCGCTGCCTCTGCCTTCTTTGCCACAACACAACCTGGCCTTCACCCACAGCACAGCCTGGGATCCACAGGCACCAGAGACTTGGGTCACCCAGAAAATGCTGGATGCACCAGAACCTCCTCCTTTGGAGAGCATCAGGAGTGGTGCAGCTCAGAAATAACCCTGAACAGAACCCTGTGGACAAGTGGCACCATACCAAGACCTTCTTCAGGCCATCAGCATTTCCACGTCCCCACTGCCAGCCCCAACGCCTCTCCGCATCCCATACCTGCCACCCATTACACTGGGGCTGCTCTTGCTCCTGCTGCTCCTGGAAATGTTTTTTGCAACACAACAACTCCCTCTGCACCCTTCTCCAATGGCCCAAAGGGACATACCCAGAGGAAGAAGTGCAGAGCCTTAGTGCTGTTGCTGAGGGGCATGAAGAAGGTGCCGTATGTGGCAAGGAGCCCCATCCAGCTGGGGGTGCAGCCCACTGCTGCCTGTCCTGCCCTCCTCCCACAGGGCTTGCTGGCCAGCACAGAGACCAGAGGAAGAGAGAGCATTCCACAGAACAGAAGGACATGCCAGCCCTGCCCAGTGTGGGACAGGAAGCATCTCGCCAGGATGAGACACTTGGGGCAGGAGAAAAACAAAGTGCTGGACTTGGCTGGTGCTCGGTGGCTGGCAAAGGGGAGGGAACAGAGCTGTGCCCTGGGCTGCTTACAAATGACAGTGCTCCACCTCTCAGGGAAGGTCTCATCTCAGCCACCCTCATGGCATGGGACTATAAGGCCAACAGATGAGGGACTGGCTGGTGAAAAACACCAGCTGAGTGAGCGAGCACTAGATGAGAGAGTGCAAAGGGTCCTGGGGCTGCAGCAGAGCCTCCCCAGCTCTGCTCCCTGCACTTCGGGATGTAGGATGGACACCAGTGCTCCCATTCCCCAAAGGCTTTAGGCAAATTAGTCTAATGACTGAGCTCCTTGTCCCTTGGGAGCCCAACATCGGGGCAGGGAGGGGTAAGGGAGGTGACAGTACAAAGATTCAGTCGTTGCTGGACCCAAACTTGTTCCAGCTGTCTCTGTAAGCTTGGAAATGGCACCAGTGCCTAAAGGTTGTGCTCAGGGTGTCAGGGAAGGCTGAAACATCCTTTCTCTGGGGCCAAAAGCACAGAAAGGCAGTGCAGCACTTGGTGACATACAGGGAGAGAGGAAAGGAGGGGACATCCCTCCCACTGCCCACATGACAACGTGGTGGAACAGAGACGAAGGCAACACAAGCCCTAAGCAAGAATGCTTATGGCAGAACTGGGGACAGACATGGTGGCCACCACTCCCCTCACAGAGCACCTTGAGCTTGGGACCTTGAGATGTACTCCAGCCCAGAGCTGCACACAGAGGGAAGGGAAGCAGAGACCTTCCTCTCTCCCTAACCCCCAAAACCCCAAGAAACAGAGCCCTCAATCCCAGATACACAGAGCAACATTTATCACTTCTTATCAGCACCTCCCAGCAGAGGTCCCTGTCATGGCTACAAGCCCAGCAAATTACCTGCACAAACATCCCTTCCCCAGGCTGGCACTGGGGCACGTTGTGTCCCCCAAGGCCAACGACAGGCTGGGCACCGCTGCTCAGGCCTGTTGGGCTGCAGGAGCAGGGTGACACCAGGGTGCAAGGAGTGAAAGGACAGTGGTAACAGTGCCACCAAGTACTCATCCTGCCAGCTTGGTCCTGGCTCTCTGCCCAGGACAATTTAGCCTGAGTCTGTGGACAACATGCCCAGGCAACTACTCCATTCCACCTGGGAGCAAGCAGAGATCCCTTCACCCAGGCAATTTGATCCAAGTCTCTCCACTCAGCAGTGGAGAGAGAGAAGCAGACCCCTCCATTCTGGGCTGCCTTGATAAATTCAGTGTTCATTTTTCTGCTTTGCTGCAAGAAGTCTGTCAGAAGCCAAGAGGACCTGCATGTCTGAGCCCTGATCTACATGGAATATCTGGGAGGGGGCATAGCTTGGCCCCACTGCTTGCCAGCACAAAGCATACCTGACCCTTGCTGGGGTGCTCTTAAGGCCCAGAGATCCATCTGTTCCTACATCTCCACCTTTGTCTTCTTCTTCCCAAGACCCTGCCCATGGGGAAGGCAGCCAACACACTGGCTTCATGGGCTGACCCATTGTCGGGGAAGGATCCACCTCCTCCCTGTTTGGCATGATTCAGGAAAGCACCTTGGAAACAATATACATCCACATACATCAACAGACCTTCACATCCAAATATCAGGATTTGTCTGACGTCCCACAACTCACTTGTGCAGGGCGGGCAGAGAGGAAGCCAAAGCCCAGAGATGGTGCCAGCAATGAGGGACCCCTGCAACCCACCCTCCCCTTCATGGGAGCCCACAACACTCCCTTACCATGCTGAAGTCCACGCCATTGGTGATGGTGTGTCTCCGGTGCTCTGCACGGCCTCTCTGATGCCTCCGAGTGTCCCCAGCCCCTGGGTGGTCACTGTCTCCCTGGGGCTTCCCAGCAGACTTAGCATCACCACCTGGAAAAGAGGAAGGCATGAGGCTACAAGCTGCTTTCAACAAAATCCTCCTCAGGACCACTTCTGTGAGATGATCTGCAGGGTGGTCTTGCAAACAGGGAGAGACTGAGCAAATCAGCAGCCTGAGAGCCTGCTCCTGTTTTTGTCCAGGCAGAACAGATGTCAGGGATGACTGACTCGGCTGTGCCAGGCTGGCAACAGATCTCAGTCATCTTCTGTAGAAAGCAAGCAGCTTCCAGGCAAAGCTGGTTCAGTCCCAGCCGGGGCAACTAAACCATTAGTGATATTGTCTGCCCTCACATGTCCTCATGGGACACCTTGCTTCCACTCAGGTGGCATCAGCTCTGCCAGGAAAGCAACTTCTCCTGAAGGCAGTTCTTGCTTGGTGATGGATTTGGCCATGTGAATATTCAGCCCAGACACTACATCTATGATGTAACCATAAAGTAAATCAGACTGTAGATTTTCCAAAATTTTTATTAAAACCCCAACATCTTATCCTGCAAAAGCCCAATCTACTAAAAACACATGGTGCTGATACAAATTCATGCATAACCTGTTTTTGAAGATTAAGTTCATACTGGCATGTTCCAGGCTGGATCAGGCACCTCCTACCTGTCAGCCAGGGCAGGAATTCCCTGGGCACCTGCAGTGAAGGCCATACAAGCCCCACACTGCCCACCCTCACCAGAAACCCAGCCCTGCAATCCCAGCCAAGCCACCTCCGATCCACTGCTAGGTGAGCTGGTAGAGCAGAACCCTGACACCCCACCATCCCAAACCACAGCATCAGGGCAGCCAGGGGTGCAGCCAGCACACGCCCAGGCAAGTCTGGATAGCAGCCTGCTGCTCCTCCCTTCCTGCCCCAGTCCCCAGCCAAGTGCCCAGCCCACCCTCTCTCATGCCACCCCCTCAGTCCCACAGCTTGCCTGCTCCCTGCACACAGGTTTCCTGAAGAGTTCCTTTCCAAACGTGGCTTTTCAAGAGCAGCAGGCAGTGCAGCAGGCAAGTGATGGCAGGCAGCTGGGGAAAACGCCCTCTTCCCAAGACAGCTCCCCATGTGTCTGCCAGGCACCCCTACCCCTCGCACATCCTTCTGCCAGAGCTGCCTGGCACAGGTCTGGCACATTCCCTGCCGCAGGCACAGAAAGGGCTGTGAGTGCCAGGACAGGGTGTGTGGCACCACATGGGCTGGCACATTTCTCCCCTCTGCTCCACAAGTTTCCTCAGCTGAGCACATGGACATGAGAGAGGAAGGACAGGAGGCAGGAGAGTGCAGCCATGGCCACAGGAGCCACCCTTTGTCTTGAAAGTACAAGGCGTGGGAGCTGTGTACCAGGGCTGCCTCTGCTGCCACAGTCACACCGGTTCAGGGATAGGAGACTGGCTCCAGGGCCGCAGGCAATGCAACACCTCAGGTGGTCACTTTGTGTCTGTCACTGGGCAAAGCCCGCCTTCGGGTCCATCACAGTATCTCACTCCACCTCCCAGCAAGCACTCTGGCACATCAGCGAACACAAAGCATTTGTGAACACAAAGTCTTTGATATCACCCATCCGTCTGCTTTGCCGGCTCCCTTTGGTTTCATACACCCAAATCTATCTGGGAGGAACCCAGCAAGACTGCTGTGACCACACACATTGTCCTAGCAGACCTGTAGTATGTCCTGCTCAAAAAGCTGAGGAACAGCCCCAAAACCAAGGATACTCTCAACAGTCAGAATCCCAAGGCAAAGCTAGGAGCACTTCTGGTAGGAGCTGCAGGACAAACACATGTTAAAACACTTTTTACTGCAGTTACCTAGAAGTGCTGGGTTGACCTGAGCTGCACACATGATAAGCAGGAGCTCCTGGTTAACCAACTGAGCTCTGCACACCTGAGATGACAAGCTAGTGGCTAAAACAGGACCCCTGCTAATGAGCTGGGATAGTTGTTCTTAGGAAAAGAACAGGATCAGATCACCAGAGGTGGAAGAGATCCTGCCATGTGATAATGGACAGGCTCCTTCCTCCCTCTGGGACCCCCTCTGCCTAGGGCAAGCAGACACTTCATGGCTGTTTTACACTTCTCCACAAGTATCCTTGGCAACGGCCCAGAGAAGCCCCTACAAACCATCTCCTCCCTCCAGCTAGTGCCAACAACAGCTCTCCAGCTGCTAGAGCCAAGCCACCCCTGGAGCAAGGGAAGGCACTGTGCTGGGGAGGAGCCAGTGTTTCAGAAACAGGGGCTGTTTCTGCTCTGTGCCTTGACTTCTCCAGGTCCCAGCTCACAGGGGAGCTACTGGGTAAAGACCCCCAAGAGCAATGCATTCAGACACTGCTGTGACAAGACATCAGGCACCATAACACTGGGACATCATTATGGTGACTTCCCTGCCCTGTGACTTCTCCAATGTCCAGCTCACCACCCTTGCGTCCAGAGGGTGCTGTTGGCTCCCCAGGGACCATGGGGTGCCAAGCAGCAGCTCGCAGACTGCACCAGCACTGCTGGGCTGAGGAGAAGCTGGAAGCTGACTTAAGCATGGACCTCAGAAGCACTTCTGCCCACACACTAGCAAAGGTTAGCGTGGGAGAGGGAACAGAATTGTTGTCCCACTGGCTCACTGCACCCCTGGACATGCCAGGAGAATCATCTGCCCCCACCTCTGCCATTTTGCCATGAGTCGCATCCAAATCACCTCTGACACGTGTAGGTGCTCCTCAGACCCAAAGCAGAGCTGGGAAGGCACTCTGTGAGCACCCTCTTCACCCAAAATGCAGGCAGGGAGCACTTCCTCCCACTCACTGGAGCTTATGAGCACTGATACGTCACCTCACCGTACTTGGCTGGGGTCTTACAGAAGCCACCACATGCAGCTGGAGGCTCAGAGTAGCCTCACACCCAAATGATATAATCTTAGTGGAGACAGGTGCTCCTGGAGCCACAGGCAGCTCCCAGCACCCACCACACATCTCCGCAGCAGGGATGGAGCCACATGCTGCCACAGCTCTGCCCAACTGCCTTGCAGCCAGCTGAGAACATCCACCTGTTCAACTGCACCCTGGGAAAGCACCTGTAGAGGAGTGCACTGGGCAGTTGTGCAGGATCTAGAGCTAAAAGAGATGGAATAACTGAGTTGTACCATTTTCTAAGCTGCTGAATGAAGCTGAAACTCAGACCTCTTGCCAAAATACAGCCCTGCAGCGTGGGATGCTGGCAGCAAGGGCTAATGCACTAACCCTGCCCGCAGGCTCTGGACAGTTATGGAACATCACACTGTAATGGAAAGATCCTCAGCAAGCAGAAAGCTGCTGCAGTCATCTGCTTGCTCCTTCCCAGGGCAGAGCTTTCAACCTGCTGTCTATTCACCAAGCAGGATTTTTTTCAGGTTTTTCCAGATTTACACTCCTGATGACAGAAAAGTTAGTCTGCTTAAGGCTGGTTAATAACATTCCCTTAGATGTAGCTCTAGTGGTTAGTCTGGAGGCAAAAATGGAAAGCAGAGAACCTCAGTAACAGTTAAAAGTTCCTTCTCCACCCAGCAGAAGGGACTGGGTTGGGAAGGGAAGGCAAACCAGCCTGACCTTCCCAAGGAGAAGGAAGTCATTGCACTCAGGTGGTGCAATAACATGTACCAGCTCCACACACAGACTTTGTCTCCTGTGATCTCAAAGCACTTCACAAACCTAGATAAAGAATTATTACCTACCCAGATAAGCCCAGAAGCCTGGTTTCCTTATAACATCTTCTACTGACTAGCAACAAATCAAGATGCGAGTGAAACAGTCTCCCCCATGGTAGGGTCAGTGTACACCCTGGAGGGCTCTGGCAGAGCCAGCACAGGGAGCCCAGATCCCGTGGAAAGGGCAGAGTCCACAGGGATGTACAGGTGAGCTCTGTGGACAGAGCCTAGGACAGCAGAGCACATCGCGCTGGTACTCCTCCCCCATTTATTCATTGATTAATTATTTGTTATTGGGAATAGTGCTGTGGAATGATCCAAACCAAAAAGCTGGATCAGGGTTTGCATTTTTTGTCTAAACCATGCAAGACGTCGTGAAGGAATCATTCCTGAGAGCCAGCCCAGCACAGAGTCCACCGAGCACACGGCTGCTCCGTGACCATAACTTCACCCCAGCGAAACTGCCCGGCTTTGGGGGTCCCCAGGACCCAGCCATTCTCCAAGACGCCCAGCTGCGCCACCCACCCCCGAAAAAGGTCAGGACAGTCTCTACTCCAAGGGACAACCACGGACACATTACGGCAAAGCCCTTAATTCCTCCTGTCACGGCTATAAATAGCCCAGCGCATCGCGAGGGAAGCACAGCCCTGGGCGAGCGGCGGCGCTGGGATATTCGCTCCGGAACTGGAGTTCAGCGAAGCCAAACCAGTCAGTACTAAGAGTAACCCTGGGGAGTTTTACACCGGCCCTGCGGGAACCGCTGGCTCTGAGCCCAGAGGAGGGCACAGGGGAGCGGGGTGAGCCGCGGGATCGCATCCCAACCTCCGAGCGCCACTCCCCGTCCCTGGCGCTGCCATCACCCCCTCGAGCCCGAAGCCCCCAGTCCAGTCCCGCCACTCACCGCGGCCTCGGGGCTGGCCGTGCCCCGGTTCCCGCTGTCCGGTGCTCTTTCCCCGCCGCTCCTCGGAACAGCGAGGGCTCGGCGGTTTCTCCGCGCTCCGCCGTCCGCCGCTGCCACCCTCCACCGGCGGCTCAGTCCCAGGCAGTGCCGCCCGCAGCCCCAGTACGAACCTCTCGAAGGTGAGGTACCCGCTGGCCGGCGCCGCCTGCCGCAACCCCTCCATCACCCCGGCGGGCAGCTCCTGGGCTTCCGCTCCCCGCCAGCGCGACTCGATCTCCCGTAGGTGCACGTAGCCCCGCCGCCGGTCATCCAGGATATCGAAAAGAGTCCGCAGGCTCTGCAGGAAAACCCGGGGAAGACCCTCGGTACCGGCGGGGAGCGGGCGGTCACCACGCTCCGGGGCCATCGCCGCCGCTCCGAGCGTTACTCCCAGCTCCCCCGCCCCCCGCGCCTATTGGCTGGCGGCGGAGAGTGCCGCGCTTCCATTGGCTGGCGGCGGGAAGGTGCTCCGGCCATTGGCTGAGAGGTCGCACGGCAATTTGAGTTGCACGCGGAGCCCGCCCCGCCCTGGGCCCGCGGGTCCCGGGGGTCGCGGCGGTCCCGCTCCTTTCGCGGCGGGAGCCCTACCTTCCCCTGTGGACGAGGGACCGCGACAAGCGCCAAATCCTTGCTCCTTCTTCCCCCCGCTTTGTAAACTGAGCATGATGTTGTATAGTCCAGAATATCTCCTGGGTCCGTTGGGGTCAGCTGTCTTGGCTGTATAACCCCCCAACACCTTAAGCACCCCTATTCCCCTCCCTGGTGGGGAAGGGTGAGCAGCAAAAAAGACCGTGGGTCTGTACAAGCACCACCCAGCAATAAGCAAAATATCTCCGTATTGTCAACACTGTATTTTTGGTCTCCATATTTTCAGCACAAATTCAAAACCTATCCCCATAACAGCTACTGTGAAGATAATTAATGTTAACCCAGCCAAAAGAAGCACAATTTATAAAGACTTCAGAGACAATGTGATTAGTGAACAGGGATAAGGAAAATCCCAACAATGGTATTCACTCTTACTGCCACCTTTGCAAACACATCCAAGAAGCATCAGTCAATGGAGCATCCCTACAGGAGGGGGATGTAGTGCACTAGCACGGAGGAGTCCTGTGTGGTGTATTTGTCTGGTGCCATGGGGGAAATAAATACTGACAGAGGGAATAGAATCCCATCCTCCCAGTGCCATGGCTGGCAAGGCACCAGTGGCCAGCAGCCAACAGGAGACGGGGTAGGGGCCCTATTGAACCACAGACATAAAAAAGGAGGGAAAAACCCACAAGTGTTGACAGAAGTGAGAGAAACAGGATTTGGCTCTTATCTTTTACAAACTTAATATGCACTGGCATTGGTAAGAGAATGAGTTTCTCTACTTTACAGGGAAATTTGCTGTGTCTGTTAGACACAGCAGCATGTTAATCCTAGTGCAAGGTGCTGCCTCCTCTGCAAACTCCCTTGACCAGAGAGTCCATTGCAAGACAGCAGACTGCAAAGCCCTGGTGTCATGATTCCCATATCAGAGACACTTCAGTTTGCTCAAGGGGCTCTGGGCAGCCACACGCAGGCACCTCCAGACCCCGCACCCTGGTTTGATGCTCATGATGCTGAGAGGAGCGTCAAGGAGCAAGCCTGCTGGAGAAGCGTGATGGCCAGGAAAGGTGATGAACCACTGTCCAGGAGCTCAGGTTGTGAGACTGCCTGTGTCATGGACATCTTCATGTGCCACAGATACCTCCTTGTGCCACGTGCGTGCCAGGGGTGATTCCCTTTAGCTCTGAGTTGGCTTAGAAGGAAGAGGGTGAAAGTTACTTGGGGCTCAAGCCCTCCCACCCACCTGGCCCTTGCTGTGCTGCCCTTGCCATCAGATTCCCTGTCCAGGTCAGGCTTCATCCAAGTGTCTTCAGCACCATGGTCCTAATTCTGGCTTCTCATTCCATTCTTGCCACTTCTCTTTTCCATGGAGACTCAGCCTTGCCAGCCCCAGGCTGCCAGGTAAATCACCGCAGCCTCTGGAGACCCTCAGAGAGCTTTTCTCTATCAAGGTCCTGCTCCTGCTGCTCTCCATGCTGCAGTGAGCTGTTCACAGCCTGCTTTTCTTTAACTCATTTCTTTTCATAAATTTCCCAGACCCATCCTACCTGTTTGAGATGTCTGCTTGGCTTAGCTGTGTTTGACTGAACAGGTTCACACCTGCTCAGGATACGGGGAGAAGGAACCAGTGCTTCCCTACGCTTCCTAGTCCAAAAACAAGGCAGTCACTATGGTGCTGCTCAGCTCTGGCAGCATCAGCTCGTGGACTGTTTTGCTCAGCAAAAGCTTGATCTGCAAAAAAAGGGGATTTCCTCCAGGTTCCTCCCCCATCTCTGACTTTGCAGGAACACCCAGGAATAACAGGGAGAAATCAGAATGTCCTTAATGTCTTGTGCCTAGCCAGTCTATCCCACCAGGAAAGTGAACCAGAGATACCAGATACAGCTCCTGGTGTTTACTGTGTCTGCAAGTTCAGCTGAAGTACTCTCACTGCTGTCCGTGTGGAGCTTCCTGCACCAGCACTGGGAGCTGGGACACAACTGCCGAGGGCAGCTCTGCTCTTACTGCGTTTCCTGTACCAAAGTGCCTTTGACAAAGCTGCTTTGAGACAGGTTGACATTTCCATCCTCAGGGTGCTGGTGGATGAAGTTAGGGAGATTTTGGATATTCTTGGAAAAGTCTTCTTGGGGATTTGGTATTTTGTGGGTAGTTTTTTTGGTTTTTTTTTAGGGGAGGGTTTATTTTCTCTCACTATATAGTTTGTCTTGGGGCCAGCCCAGACTCTTCTGACAAACAGAGATGTCTTTGTTTTTTTTAAATATAAACAATGTGGTTATTCAGCTCTCCTTCTGTCAACCTACTGGGAAGCACCAGCTGCCATTCAGACCTGGCCTGGCCCTCTCTCTCTGCTGGCCTGTGGGTACTGGCAGCGACACACACGGCTCTGGTGTGGTGACACCCAACATATCACTGCCCCTGCCTCGGGAGGGCACAGGGTATCTGCTGGAGGCTGGTGGCTGCCCACTGTGTCCCACCAACCAGCATTGCCACCTCTGTGAGGAGAGGCCAGAGTAGCTGCACCAAACCTCAGCAGGGCACTGGGGTAAAGAAATGCTGGTGTTGGAGACTAGGGCACCTTCCTACATAGGACACTGACCACAGAAGGGTGCTGATAAGTGATTGTAGCAGTTGATTGAGCCCTGTGTTGGCTTCGGCAGCAGGTAGGTTTTCACATGTAAATCTTGATGCTGCAGAAGACACATGGTGACTTACAGCCACAAAGTTGTTTCCTGATGACCATGTCCAAGCAGATGCTATGAACCTCTGTTGCCATGTCTTTCCAGGGGAGAGCAAGGTCTGGTGCGGAACCAGACACAGGTCTGTGGACTCAATGTGTGCATGCTGCTGCCTGGAACATGGAACAGCTGGCACTGCCACTGGCTCATGAAGTGCTGCAACTGAAATGGGTTTGTTCCTGACCAGTGCAGGTCACCACCTGGCAGGGTTGGTTGGGGCTTGGTTAAAACTAGACCAGGAGCTATGCTAACAACAGTCTAGGTGCCAAGTCCTGGTACTTCCTGTCACTGAACAATTAAGCACAATCAGTGTTAACTCTTCTTTCAGCCTCAAAGCTAGCAGGGAATTACTTCCACTGGGGTACCAAAGTGTCAATCCAGAAATGCATCTGTCTCCAAGGAGACCTCTTAGCAGAGGCTAAAAATAGTGAGGAGAGTATGGTGGGAGAGTTTTCCCTTTGGGAAGAGATATCTTGTTTGATCTTCCCAGCTCTGCAATGCCATTGTGTTTTCCATCTTTCTGCTCTGTTTGCCTTGGTGAGGGCCAGGTACTTGTCATAAAGTGTCTTTTCTTTTTTCCAGACTTTTCCCCCAGAAGGTCAGCAAGCAGGAAGTCTGGTAGATGCCCAGTGGCTCAGAGGCTGTCACAAGAGCTAGGAGAAGGACAGCTAGTGAGCTGTTGAAATAAGCTATCCAGAGGGTGGTGGGTTGTTTGCTCACCTCAGCCCACAGAGCAAGAACTGGTATTAGGAGGAAATAGCAGTCACTCCATCCTGTCTCACCATGCCACCTCTCCTGCAGTCTTAGCACAGAAAGTTTAACTAGAGGGAATCACCTGGGGCTTAAATGGAAGTCCAATAGATGCTGCAAGGCTCCCAGTCAGAATCCATCTAGCAATCACTCTGTCCTATCACAAACTCCACTCTTGTGCTGCCAAGAAGGTCAGGAGTGGCCAAGGGCAACAGCAGTCACAGTGGTGCCACAGCCAGAAATCTATCAGCCTGTCACCTTGTTCAGGGAATGACTGTAAAACCATTTTTCTTTGGGGAACATATTGCTGGTCTGTGGAAAAGTCAGTGTCCACAAAGTAGACAGAGGAGTCCTTCAACTTTATTCAAATAAAGGAAGAGAGTCCACTGGGCCATACCCCTGTGGGATCTCTCTCGAAGTTTCACAGGACACAGCTTCCTTTTCTCCTCAAACTCACATATTTTGCCCTCTTCCTTTCCCCACTGGCTGAGATACTAGGAAGGTACAGTCTCCTGGAACTGCCCACCACATATTCCACACTTGAACATGTATTGACATTTTCCCCCAAAGTTAAGAAGTTCAGGCTTTGTTCTGTAGACCACCAGAAGTTCAGACTGTCTGGGTTCTGCAATAGAATTTGTGTGGACTCATTTCTCCTATTATCCTGAAATTCAGAAGCTCAGACTGTCTGGTCAAACTGTTTGGGTTCTGTAACAAATTTGTGCGGCTTGATGTTTGTAGATTAAGACCCATTTCAAAGATACTAACACCCATTTCTCTTAAAGACCCTCACAACTGACTCATTTATAAAGACATTAGCACATGTCTTTCCTATCAGTGGGTACTTACTTGTTGAAGCCTGGAGCAAGGTCCTAAACACAATAACCTCTGCCTCTCTCGTCCATGGGATACCCCACCCTGATTGTCAAATGAGCTAGAGCTTTTTTGTTACTGAATTTCCTATTCTACCTGCATGTTTGTGTTTTGTTTGGCCCAAGCATCCCTCCTGTTCACTGGGGTTGTTCTGCCTGGTACAACTAATCCAACCCATCACCATTTTTATTGCTTTGCAGAAGAAAATATCTACACACAGAGTGCCATGAGCTGTAGAACCAGCGAAAGGGATGCTGTGCAGCCAGACTAACCTGTTCTGCTGGATGGCTGGATTTGGGGAGTGGGAGCACATTTGCCAGCAGCAGCATGATTTACTTTGGTTCTTCTAGAATCCTATGGGCATGAGATCCCACAGCTCTGAGGCGGGATTCCCTCAAGGCAAGGCAGCAAGTTCTGCAGGAAAAGGAAGGGCTTGATTTACAAGTTGGATCTGACAGAGCCTTTTCTGATGGATAAGGATTGGTGGTTATGTAGGCACCACATGTGTGGAAGGACCTGCACTCATTTGCACACTGGGCAGGCAGGGCATGCAACCGCATCGGGGAGAGATGTCATGTAAAGGGGAGCAGAGCAAGCAGGTTTCAAAACCCCAAGGCTCTTCTGAGCAGGAGCTGTGTCAAGTCACATAAAATAAGAAACAGAATGTGAAACAGAAGCTTTGACAACTCTCAGGGATTCTTCCTGACCTGATGGTCATATCCGGACGAGGTCTAGCTTCCTTGACTCCAATCACATGCAGGGAGGTGGCTGTGTCTAAGCTGCTGTCTGTCTCCTCATGTTCTCCTACCCAGCTGGGCTCTGACTGCAGGCAGGATGACTACTGTGAGTAAGGGGCAATCACAGCCTATGGGTGAGGATTTTTCTATGCTCATGAGCACAAAGTTCAAACAGAGCTGTTCTTTGGCATTTTAGATTGATTTGTAGTGTCCTCCTGCTCTTTACTTCTCAGTTCATGGCTCTTGGTTCCTGCAGATTTGGTTATTCCTTCATCATTCCTTCATCTTTTATAATTTTTTTTTATTTGTCCTTGAATTTGTCCTGTACTGCTTCAGTGATTCTGTGCATTTTTAACTCTTATCCTTTTCATTGGTACTTTATTTTGAAAATGGGGAACTGGATTTGTGAGCAGGTGGCCTGAGTCTGCACCATGCCTGGGGCACAGCTGGGCCTATCCAACTCCTGCTGCATTGAGGGAACCCTGCGACCTTGCAATGTTTCCAAGCGTGAGTGTTAGATGGAACATTGGGACCTCCTGCCACAGGTTGCACCAGGACCTGGGGATGCCATCAGACACACCTCATGACAGCCACAGGACCATGGCCACTGTAGAGCAGAGGTTTGGCCACAGGGCCAAATTTTCAAGAGTACCCCAGAAACTACAGGCCTGACAGTGACACTTCAGTGCCTGGTAAAGTTATGGAGAAGATTATTCTGGGAGTTATTTAAAAACACCTGAAAGACAACACAGTCACTGGTCACAGCCAGCACAGCCTCATGAAATTGCTTGTCAGACCTGATTTCCTTTTATGGCAAGGTCGCCCACCTGGTTGATGAAGGAAAGCCAGTTGATGTAATCTTTTTGGACTTCACTAAAGCTTTTGCTAGTACTCTCATAGTATCCTTCCAGATAAAATGTCCAGCATTCAGCTGGTAAACACGTCATGTGATGGGTGAGCAACTGGCTCATGGATTGGGCACAAAGGGTGACAGTGATTGGGGTGACATTAGGCTGGCACCAGTCACTAGTGGTGTTCTGCAGGGCTCCATCACTGGCCCTGTGCTCTTCAACATCTTTGTTAATGACTTGGACACAGGACTAGGAGGGAAACTGAGCAACTCTGCAGATGATACAAAGCTGGGAGGATCTGTTGGTTCCCTCGAAGGGAGGGAGGCTCTGCAGGGAGACCTGGACAATTTAGAGAACTTGGCAATTACCAACAATATGAAGTTCAACAAGGGAAAATGCCAGATTCTGCACTTGGGATGGGCAACCCTGGATATACAAACAGGCTGGGGAATGAGATACTGGAGAGCAGCGTCACAGGAGGGGACCTGGGGGTCCTGGTTGACAGAAAGTTGAATGTGAGTCAGCAGTGCCCTAGAGCCAGGAGGGACATTTGTGTCCTGGGGGCATCAGGCCCAGCATCACGGCCTGGTCGAGGGAGGGGATTGTCCCCCTCTGCTCTGGGCTGGGGTGGCCTCACCCTGATGGCAGTTTTGGGCACCACAAAATAAAGACATTAGGCCATTAGAGAGTGTCCAAAGGAGGGCAATGACAACGGTGAAGGGCCTTGAGGGGAAGCTGAATGAGAAGCAGCTGAGACTTGGTCTGTTCAGCCTGGAGAAAAGGAGACTGAGGGTCAGACTGACAGTCTACAGCCTCCTCGTGAGGGGAACTAAAGGGATAGACACTGATTGCTTCTCTGTGGTGACCGGGACAGGACATCAGGGAATGGCCTGAAAGTTGTGTCAGGGGAGGTTCAGCTTGGATATCAGAAAAAGGCTCTTTCCCAGATGGCGTTTATGCACCAGAACAGGCTCCCCAGGGAATTGGCGCAGTACCAAGCTGACAGAGCTCAAGGAGTATCTGCTGTGCAGGGCCACTAGTTGGACTCCATGACCCCTGAGTGTCCCTTCCAACTCAGACTATTCTGTGATTCCACGGCGGAGGCGCTGCGCTGGGCTCCTACGAGGCCGGGAGTGGGGCGACCACAGAACCGCCTCCCGTACCCTCCCACCGAGAAGTTCGGCGCCCGAACCCCGGCACCGCGTGACCCGCGAGCGGCGGGGAGGAGTTCCGGGGGCGGGACGGCACATCTGGCTCCGCCCCGGCCCGCCCGCTCCCGCCGCGTCCCGCGCCGCTCAGACCGGGCTCCCCGCGCCATGGACCCTCCCGAGGAGGTGCGGGTGCGGCTGGAGCGGTGCGGACAGGGCCATCTGCTGCGGTTCTGGGCCGAGCTGGACACGGCGCAGCGCGGAGCGCTGCTGGCGGCACTGCCGCCGGGGCTGGGCGAACACTGCCGGCTAGCGGCGGCGGCCGGGGCCCGCCAGCGCGGCCCGCACGAGCGCCTGGACGGCCGGATGGAGCCGCTCCCCCCCGAGCTGCTGGGCAGCGCCCGCCGCAGCGGCCCCGCCGCGCTGCAGCACTGGGAGGCGGAAGGTGAGAGGGGCGCGAGGCCGCCTGTCCCTTCCGTTCTGGGGCTGCCGGGGTCCGGCGCGGGGGTTCGGGAGCAGCCGCGTTCCGCCGAGCCCCAGGCGGTACAGGACAGGGGCTGCCCCCGGCGGGGCCCCGGGGCAGGAGCCGCCTCTTGCGGTGGCACCGCGGGGCGCTGGGCAGTCCACCCCCGGCACCGCGGGTGGGAGCCGCAGGGACGGCGGGTCGGGCAAGGAGGAAGAGAGCAGGGTCAGGGCTACACCCCGGCCCTTAGCGGCGGCAGCCGGTGTCCTCGGCCCGGGGAACTTTGGTTGAGACCCCGAGTTTTCATTCTGCGTTATGAAATGCAGCGGCCGAGGCCCCGCCGCCGTGCCGGGCCGGGTCAGAAGATCTCTACAACTCCGTGACAGGTAGTGATGGCTAGCTGGGGCTCAGTCTCTCCTCCCACAGAACAAGCGACAGGATAAAAGGAAAGAGCCTCAAGTTGTGTCAAAGGAGATTCAGGTTGAATACTGAGGGCAGTTTCTTCACTGAAAGGGTGGTCAGGCATTGGCACAGGCGGCCCAGGGCAGTTGTGGAGTCACAGTCCCTGGAAGTGTTCAAAAAGCAAGTGGACATGACACAATACTGTTTAGAGGGCATGGGAGTATTCTGTCAAAATGATTTACAGTATCTGTCATGAAAAAATGTAACACTAAAGGATTTAAAGGGGCTCCAAGAGAGCTTGTGAGAACTTTGGACAAGGAGTGACAGAACCAGAGGGAATGGCTTCACACTGACAGAGGGCAGGGTTAGATTAGATACTAGGAAGGAATTGTTCTCTGTGAGAGTGGTGAGACCTTGGCACAGGGTGCCCAGAGAAGCTGTGGCTGCCCCTGGATCCCTGGAAGTGTTCAGGCCAGGTTGGACAGGGCTTGGAGCAACCTGGGGTAGTGGAAGGTGTTCCTGCTCGTGGCAGGGAGTGGAATGAGATGGGCTTTAAGGTCCCTTGCAACCCAAACCATTCTATGACTATGAGTCCCTGGGGAGGATGGGAGTGTGGGGGATTTCATTGCTGCTGAGCTGGGTAGCTGCCTGGAGTATGAGCTCCCAGCTCACCAACAGGTGCAAAGGCCAGTCTCAGGTGCTGATCTCCATCCTTGCTGTGTCATGTGCAGCAGGAGGCTGAGGGATTTGGAAGAAGCCCAGGAAAGTCCATAATCCGTGGTTTTTGGAGCATGGTAGCTGCGGCTGTGTGAAAGCTAGGTGTAATGGGGGAAATGGTGGCTGGATGTGCTCTTCCCACAGCATGTAAATCTTACATGGATGTCCTGTGCTTTTTTCTAAGTGCACACTCTTATATATTTATAAGGGCTCATATGTGTCTTGGATCATTCTTTATAAAACATAACAGCACTGTTAGAAAATAATTTTAATTTTAAAAAAGCCAGGAAGACCCACCTGGGTTGTAGAGATACTTGCCTAAATTTTGACAACTGGCTGCACAGCCTTGGCCCAACGTTGCCAGTAAAGAGGTGAGGATGTGTGGGCAGGGGAGTCAAATTTTCCAAGCAGAAACAGAAATAGAAGCATCAGGGTCACAGGGCAGAGGAGCCTTTTTGCTGTCAGATTCCACTCATGGGGCTGAGTGGTGATGGAGGGAACATAACCTGGCACAGTGAATCATAGAATCCCAGAATGGTTTAGGCTGGAAGGCACCTTAAAGACCATCTCATTCCACCCCCTGCCATGGGCAGGGTCGCCTTCCACTGTCCCAGGCTGCTCCAAGCCTTGTCCAACCTGGCCTTGGAAACTTCCAGGGATCCAGGGTCAACCACAGCTTCTCTGGATAACCTGTGCCAGAGCCTGCCCACTCCCACAGGGAACAGTATCTTCCCAATATCCCATCCATCCCTGCCCTCTGGCAGTGGGAAGCCATTCCCTGTGTCCTGTCCCTCCATCCCTTGTTCCAAGTCCCTCTGTTGCTCTCCTGGAGCCCCTTTAGGCCCTGGAAAGGGCTCTGAAGTCTTCCTGTATCTTTCTCGACTCCAGGTGAGCACCCCCAGCTCTCCCAGCCTGGCTCCAGAGCAGAGGGGCTCCAGCCCTTGGAGCAGCTCCATGGCCTCCTCTGGATTCGCTCCAGCAACTCTGTGTCCTTCTCATGCTGACAGCCTCAGAGCTGAAGGCAGCACTGCAGGTGCAGTCTCACCTGAGCAGGGCAGAGAATTTCCCCTTTTCACTTCCTGCCCCTTGTGGTATCAGCCCAGGGCACAGGGACTTTCTGGGTGCCAGTGTGCTCAATCAGGGCATGTTGAGCTTCTCATCCACCCACACCCCCAAGTCCAATTTGGCATGGCTATTGAGGGTGTCACAGTGAGGAGGAAGGGACCCTTTGAGTCCTAGAGGCAGATGGGGCTGGGTCAGGGCCCCACAGTTAAACTGACAGCTTTATCAAACTGGGTCACTTGTCCTCCAGCCAGTTAGGCAAGTGAGGAGCTGGTGTGTCTGCCTTGTGCCACTGGCTGCAGCATGGAAAGGAAAGGAAGGCCAGGCCACCTGTGTGGGCTGGCCTTGCTGGTTACCAGCACTGCCTGCAGCAGCCCAGGTCTAATATGTTTGGGATCCTGCTCCTGTGACCAAATCATCTGGCCCTGAAGTCTGATGGCTCCAGGCCACCTCAGCCCTGCAGGCAGCCTGAATTTTTACCAGAAGGGGTAAACACCAATGTTCTGTTTCATTTGGTTTGTTTTTATGATCTGGTTTAAGGCTGAAGAGGGATTTTATTTCCTGTAACAGGGCAATCAGGACCAAAGACTTCGTTCTGCTGAACCTGGGCATTACTGTGTGTCCCTGCAGATGTGGCAGCATTCCTGCATGGCATTTCCCAGTGGAACCAGCACCATGGGCACAGGCTTTGCAAGATCTTGGGTCTCTGAGGGGATGCAGCTCTGAAAGGCCTTTGTTTGCGGTGTGTTGAGCAGGCTGGGAGCAGATGAGCCATCCCTACCTGCTGTCCAGTGTCCCTGAGACTGCATGGCTGGTACAGCCTGTGCCTCTGGGGTCATCATCACACTGAGCTGAGATGCTCTGCTCTGTCTGTGGGTGTCTGAGCTCCCCACAGCTGCCACCTGCATTGCATCCTCCAAAGCCTGAACAGCTGAAATTATATCTCCTTCTTCCCCCTCCCCCTTTTTCTATGATAAAAAATTATGGATAAAAACCAGACAACTGAAAACTTGCTTTGGGAAAACCTGAGATATTTTTAAATAGTTAAAAAACGAATACTATTGTTATTGTGTCTCAGACAACAAAACTGCCTGGTCGGATTTGCTTTCAGATCTTAAACACTGACATTTAACAATCACATTTTCCGGGCAGCCCTAGGAATGATGGTATAAATCAAACATAGACAGAGGCACTTTTCCATTCTGTCAGTGTTTTATTAATGAAATCTAAGTCATGGCCATGGGCTGAGGTGTACCCCATCTCATCAGAGAGTTTGATGAGCCATTCTGGTTATCTGACTGCTCTGCAGAATTGAAAAGTTTGGAGTTTTTCTCTTACTGACTGCTGTTGTAATGGGACTGACTGATGTGCCTGTTTAGTAAGAAAATTCAGTCTGTTCTTGCAAGACCAGTCTGTTCCTCCTACAAAATCTATTTTTGGTTTTTTTTATTTTTTTATGCAGAGTAGGACTAACTGCAGCATTGGTGGGTATCTCAGCAGTCAACACATTTTCTCTTTAGTTGAGCTGTTTGTGTTTCATATGCTGCAGAAAATAAGGTGGATGTTTTAAAGGGGATAGATCTTTCCATTGCAACATATGAGTCATTCTTATGAACTTTAGTTGTGAATGTTGGTAATTTTACAGTTGGGAAGTAAAAGCAGAGCTACTTACTCAAATTTTTTGGTGTTATTTGTTTTCATGGTGACCTAAGATCAGAACTTGGAAAAACTGTCTGGGTTGTAGGGTTGTATCATAAATACTGAGAATGCCATAAATGATGGGATGCACTCCCCCGTCTGGGTTGTTTTTATGCACCATGGTGAACCCTCCTGGAATATGGCCCTGTCAGTCTGCTGGACTGTAAAAAAAAGTCACGTCATTGGTGTTACCAGTGATACTGCTTTGGGCTTGAGTTTATCCCACTGAGGTTGAGGTTTCAGACCCTGCAGTGAGAGGCCTCTCCAGGAGATGGGTGTGAGATGGCAACTCCTCCTTGGGCAGATGCCATCCCCTTGTCACTGTGTAGAAAACTTTGGAGAACTGTCCTGTAGGGCATCTGCATTTCAGTGCAGTGACGCCAGCTGTGGCACCTGTGAGCTGTGCCTGAGAACTGTAGCTCCTTGATGCTGTGGAGCAGAGTAGGGACCTCCTTGACTTTCCCAATACAGTGTTGACTTCAGAGTGTCATTCATGTAAATGGTGCTCTTGGTCACAGTCTGTTGCTCTGCAGAAATGTCTTATTTGGGAGCTGGGGGATGTGGTCTGTGGCATCAGAATGTGTGTGTGTGTGTTGGTTTGAGGCTGGCAGTGCAGGGGGGAGATCTAGCAGGACGAGTGCCTGACTTGTTCCACTGGTGGGTGAATCTCATTCCAAACCAGCATCCCCCATGCTGCAGCACCTGAGAGCAGCAAATGCTGAGCTCAGACCTCAAGCAGCTTTGGTTTAAATTGCTGTGAAGTACTTCAGCTCAAGTTTCGGTTGTAGATTATTTTAAAGAAAAAGAATTCTTAAAAATTTTTTTAATTGCCTGTTTCACAGAATCACCGAATGGTTTGGGTTGGAAGTGATGTTAAGGAAAAGATTTTCTTTTTGTCACACTCTTGCCATGGGTGTGAATGCCATCCACTATATGAAATTGCTCAGGGCCTTGTCCAACCAGGTGTTGAGCATTTCCAGGGATGAGGCAGAACAGTTTGGAAATGTCCCACAGGGCAACTTTTTTAGGAGTTTTTTTCCACTCCATAAATTCTTTCTGTGCTGGATCCCAGTAGGGAAACAGCCACCACCCAAGCCGGGGCATGAGAAGGTTTGGAACCATGCTCTGGTGCCTCTCCATTCAGCTCTTTCCCTTCTCCTGCAGTGATGCCCTGCACTGGCAAACAGCTGAGCATGCAGGAAAACCATGTGATGGGACTGGGGCAAGTATTTGTTGTAAGTAATAGCTGAGACCCTCTGCTCTTTACTTTGAGCGTCACAGGCAGCTCAGTGGAGGCACAAAGGAGTCATTTATTGCTTGTGGTTTGTTGTGAAACGCTGTAGGTCTTATTGCATCACCATGCAGCTCACCCAGGTCCTCCATGTCTTTTACATTACCAGTTTAAACCTACTCAAGCTTCCCCTGCTGTCCAAGGACCTCCTGAAACTTAGAAATCCCAAGACTTCCACACACAGGTTTCTTCTTAGGAAGCTCTCCTAATCCCACTTGGAGGATTGAAGATCTCCAGAGGTGGCTTCCCGCTCTCACTCCTTGGCCCTGTGACCCCAGAGGCTACTGTACAGCAGAACTGTGGCTGTGGAACCAGCCTCCTGTGTGCCAAGACATCACTAGTCTTTTTGGAAGCTGTGTGTTTAGGGAGAAATCTTGTGTTACTGCTGTCGTAAGACTGAAACTTGTAAGCATGGGAAGGGGAATGGTGTTACTGCAGTGTCATGGACAACTTAAGTCTTTGCTGAGAAAATTGCTGGAAGCTGCAGTTTTGGACAGAATTAAAATTGAGCCAGGTTGTTAAAACAGCAGTTGGTATTTTTGCTCTATTGTTCATTTAAACAGCCAATTATTTAAATATTAGCGTAAACCCAATCCTGTTTTTTTCTAATTCAATTTCTTTGGTCCCCATATGTTTCAGTCCAAATCAGGAATATTTTAGCCTCAGCTGTGGTTAATGTGAGGTGATTCCTGAAGACTGGGGTGCTCCACAGGCTGTCCTTGGCTGCAGGAGCAGTGGCAGTTCAGTGCTGTGTGATGCCAGAAGGCCCCGATAGCTACTTGCAGCAGAGCTGTGGCTTCTGACATGGCAAGCCTAATGTTCCTTGCATCCCCAGAGAAACTCAAAGTGTTCCCTAATGAAAAATCTTTCTCACAGTTGTCAGTCATTATTGTGATGCTGACTTTGGAGAAGGCAGGGACCAGAGTCTGAGAGTGATCCAAGTGTTTATTATGTGCTCTGCTTCTTTCCCAGGTTCTGGACTTCCCTGATTTGTCAGGAGCACTGACACTGGTTTCAATTAGATTGTGGAAGTTGTAGCTCCTGCAGGCTTGGCTGTATTACTAGCCCTGACTGCAGCTGTGTTCAGCTTCTGTTGAAGCTGGAGCACAGGGACAGATAATTGATTAAGGCAGGTTCCAGACTTCTGCTTTACTCATGATGATGAGACTTGGCTTCTTTGGGCTATAGAAATGATAAGGGACCTCTGGAGGTCTCTAGTCCAACCCCCATTTGGAACAAAACTGTAAACAGCCTCAGGCCAGGTCAGCTACAGCTTTACTAAAGTAAGCCTTGAAAACCTTAGGGGACATTCCTTCCTCTCTGGATGTCTTTTCTAGTGCTGCACTACCTCCCTAGTAAAGATTTTGTATCCTAATTTGAATCTCCTGAGCTGCAGCTCATGGCTATTGTCTGTTTTTGCACCAGTTGTTGCTTTAGGTGAAGAAACTGTTGCGTCGTGTAGGTGAAAGGAATTTTCTCCTGCGTGTGCAGTGGCATATTTCTCTCTGAGCTGCCAGCATTGAACTGGCAGCTTCTGGCTGTTGCCTGAGCTGTGCAGAAACGCTCAGGAGAAGAACATAGGGTGTTGATTGCTTTGGAAGTTCTTATATTCCTTTGGGCTTCTTTTCTTACAGGTTTACATCAGATTTCACAGAACAAGGTGGCAGTGCTACTCCTGGCTGGAGGACAAGGAACCCGCCTGGGAGTCAGCTATCCCAAGGGCATGTACAACGTGGGGTTGCCCAGTGGCAAGAACTTGTATCAGATCCAAGCAGAAAGAATCCGCAAAGTGGAGCAGCTTGCTGGCAAGAGACACCACTGCAAGTGTGTCATTCCCTGGTAGGTGACCTGAAGCCAGACCTGCTGTTCAGGGCTCTTTGCATTCCAGTCTTGCCCATGTTGTCTTCAAGAAGCACTGAGCTGGGTGCTGTGCAGAGACAGGTTGAGAGGAGCCTTTTGTTGGCAGGATTTGTGATGGCAGAGGCTGGAGGAGGGTGCAGAGGGATGAGAGGTGGCAGGTCTATGTCTGCAGACCTGAGGGATTGAGTACTGCCTTTGTATCACTGACCATAACACTGTACCACAACTGCTGTACCTTGCTGGCTTTGCAAGCAGCTACTGACAACACTGTAAACAGCACTTTTCAGTGATTGCTGCAGATGCTTTACAAGAAATTTCACCCATTTCTGCTTTCTCAGGTTCCTGCATGGAGGACAACCTAGAGCTTGCCTTCCAAGCCCTTCTTCCTGCCCTTGTCCATAATCTATCAAAAAACCTCTTGTTTTGTGTTCAGGCCACCTCCTGCTGTCACTGTTTACAGTTGCCCATTCTGCTGACTGCTCCTGGCTTTCAAAAGAGATGAGCTCTGGGCAGAGTGCAAAATGTAAATTCCCTATGGGGTGTGGTGGGTGAGAGGATGGCACTACAGATGTGTCTGGAAATGTTTTCTGCTAAATGTTCTGCTGGATCATGAGGACTATGTAGAAATACCCTTTTGGAATCAGTGTCTGGTCTGAGGCAGGGTTTTGGCAGTGAAAGAGCAGGTGTCTGAGGGCTTCAGGGAGCCACATTGTTTTACAAATTGGAGGTCAAATTTGATTCATACATTGTTTCCTCATGGAACATGAGTCCATATTGTGCTTCTTCCTGAAGCCTTGTATACAGGACCTGAATTGCAAATGCATCATCCCTGGTGCTGCTGGAAGCCAGGATGGATTATTTGCAAGATGCCACATCTTCTTTCCAGTTCCCCTCCTGGGGGCAAGGAGGCAATTGAAGCATTTTGCTGCTCCAGTATACCTGGGCCCAGGCTATGGTGTGCTACAGAGATGAAAATTGGGGATGGGGAATTGAGGTTCAGGCTCTTTTTCCTCATGCTGACAGAGGACCCTGTATTCCTATGCTGATAGTTGTTGAAGAGTTTGACAGGTAGATGATGAAGTTGGCTTTTAGACAGCAGTGGAGGAAGAGACAGAAGCAATGTGGAGCTGAAAGGAAAGGAAAGGAGGAAGTAGAAAAACTTATGACAAAAACAAACCATGCAGCCAACGTATGGAAATACTGCTGTTTGCCTTGGCACTGAAGAGGTGCTGGCAGAGTGAATTGGCCAGGGTTTCTATAAACATTTAACATTAGTTTGAATCTAGAGTGAATGAGGCTGTTTTCTGCCCTTTGTCTTGTTTTCCAGCTCATCCAGGTATGCAGATGTTGTTCACATTTAGGGCAAGGCTCTTCTGTCCTGGCTGGAGCTAGGCCAGGGTAGGATCATGCCCTGATGTGGTCATAGGACCCCATGCAGCCTGGAGGAGAGCTCTTGTGTGCAATTGCTCACCACGGGATGCTGCCATGTCTCTCATTTCACACTCCTGGGATTCCTCTCTTTTCAGTTGGTAGTTTTGCCTTTTGCTTGTGTTGTTCTTTCTCATTGCCAAGTCCCCATTCCTGCCCAGGTACATCATGACAAGTGAGTTCACACTGGGGCCAACAGAAGAGTTTTTTGTACAACACAACTACTTCAACTTGGACAGATGCAATGTTGTCATGTTTGAACAGCGGATGCTGCCTGCTGTCACCTTTGATGGGAAGGCCATCTTGGAGGAGAAGGGGAAAATTGCCATGGCTCCAGGTACCTGCTGTTTGCTCTTCCATACTGCAGTATTGTCGTATGTGTTGGTAGTTGCTGTGGGCCATCAGCCTGCCCAGGCACACAGAGCAGGCTATGGGGGTCAGGGTTAATGCTTCCAGTTAATGTGGAAAGGTTCTCTAATGTTTCAGGCTGGTAATCAGGAGCATACATCTGTTTATTTCTGGCTGGACATTTGACCACAGCACACGTTTTTTATCCAAGTCTGGGAGTGTTGGCAGGATTAGAAGTGCTGTAGCTGCAGGGTAGGAGAAAGGTGCATTAGCTCTCTATGAGGTCTCTGGAGCACTGCCTCCTGTGGTGAAGGTCAGGAGCTAAAGGCTGATAGCTGAAAATGGGTAAAAAAGCAGCAAGAAGATGAACTCTTTTCAAAACGACAGCAATGTCTTACCTTGTAATGTTCTTTTAACCTAGACATAGTAAGAGACTTGGCAGCCCAGTTGGGACTGCGTTGCAGCTGCAGAGTGGTTCTCCCAAGCTGACAGGGGCATCCCAGTAGGAACTGTAAATGGGTGATCTGTGATAAACATGCAGGTGACTTTTGTACAGCTGCAGTTGAAGCCTTTGAAAAGGTATTGAGAAGTTGTGGGGGGGGGGGGGGGGGGAAAAAAAGGGGGGGGGGGCGGAGATAAACAGAGAATAAGATTTATTTTAGTATTTCTCCACGAAAGAAAATAAATATGGTTTTGCCCTGTACTGAAGGAGAAGTGTAAAGACTTTTCCCACCCTTTGCATAGATTTGCCCTTTAGTATTCTCCCTCTGAGGATCTTACTAACCTTCATAAAGTCTCATAATGCTGCTCAGTGAGGTTGGTCCCCATGGTCCTACTCTTCAAGTGAGAGAACAGGGGTGAAAAGAAGAACATGCTCCCCTGAACTGTGTGGCAGAACTGGAAATAAAATCTGGTACCACTGGTTCTTGGCTAGAAAGCATTCCATACTCTTCCATTCAAGAAAGTTTGTTCAGTACTTCCTGCTTTTGCTCTGTTAGCTAGAAAAAATCCACCCCAAAGTCACAAATGAGCCAAAACTTTCTCTTTTCTCTTGCATTATAGATGGCAATGGTGGCTTATACCGTGCTTTGATGGATAATAAAATCTTGGATGATATGAAGCAGCGTGGAATCCAGTATGTCCATGTATATTGTGTGGACAATATCCTCGTGAAAATGGCAGATCCAGTCTTCATAGGTTTCTGTATTTCCAAAGGGGCAGACTGCGGTGCAAAGGTGAAGCAGTGCTAGCACCTGGCTGGTTTCCCATAGGGAGCTGGGGTCTGATGACACTTGGAAGCTGCTGGTTGTGGGGAGCTTACATGACCTGTGGTGTTCAACCCTTTGCTCATCAGCAGTTCACAATGAGCAGGTTTAGAGTTCCTTGCTGCCTGCACTGCATTTCAAATTCCTACCTGTGGGTGTCCTGTGTTCTTCCCAGAGTACTGTGGAAAATAAACTTCAGTTAGAGCAGGGAGTGTAGCTGTGCAGGAAACTGCACACTGGAATTGCTTTGCACCTATGCCCAGTCCTTGCTGCAAAGGCATTTGGGCTGTCTAGAAGCCATATTGGACTGGGTTGTGTTTTATAAATGTGCCTTTAAGTCTAATGGAGGCGTTTCTTACATTCTGCTGTGGAAGATGGGGAAAGCCTTAACAGCCTGGATTTTGTTAACCTAAAGCAGCATGTGTCTGAAGAGAAATTTATGTTACCTGAGTCATTAGCTCTGTTCAGGCAAATGGGAAGTTGAAGGCAGTTGAATATCTGCAAGCAGCTTTCTTTTAATGCCAGATCCTAGTCCTTGATAAGAAAAGTGCCCCCCACTATGCAGATTGTTTTTAACTGTCTTCTGAGAAACTGTCAAATTAAGTGGTTGAGTACTGGGGTTTATGTTGAATTGTTGGGCAAAATGTTCCTCCAGACTGCTTTGTGCCCCTTACACATCCCTGAGGTGCTGGAGGATCAGCAGACAACAATCACGTGGGATTGTTTGTACTTGGGAGTTGGAATTGTCCTGGGATTTTCTTCCTCTTTGTCATAAGTCTGTGTCCTGTGGCTGCAGGTAGTGGAGAAGGCCTACCCCACGGAGCCTGTTGGGGTGGTGTGCTGTGTGGATGGGGTGTACCAGGTGGTGGAGTACAGCGAGATCAGCCTGGAGACTGCACAACAGCAGCGCCCTGAGGGGGGACTGGTGTTCAGTGCTGGCAACATCTGTAACCACTTCTTCACTGTTGAGTTCCTGGAAATAGTGGCCCAGTAAGTCCCAGCAGACCTTCTAGGTGGCTGTGCAGCCCAGAAATACCTCCAAGACTGGGTGTTCCTGTTTCGCACTCTGGAATTTCAGTTATGGTTATCCCCTGTGTTGCCTTTCACCTCCTGTCTCTTCCAAACAGTTCCAAACACCTGAGTCCCTTTTCTGACAGCCCCAGCATACTCTCCAGGCCCTACCCAAGGAAGAGGTTCCCAGGTTCACTGTAACTAAATCAATTGAGATATAGCAGTGCACGATCTTCCTGGGCCTTCAAGGGTGAGCAGCTGTGCAGGCTGCAGTGTGGTCAGTGATGCAGCCTCATACCATGGATTTCTAGGGGGAATCTCAGCCATGCCAACACTTGGGACAACAGAGTTTGTGGGAGAGGGTGAAGTTGAGGGTGGACTCTGCACCTTGGTATTGGGGAATGGGGATGTGATGCTGGGCATTCCGTGAGCAGCTGTACAACCTTACTGAAGAGCTTGAACCAACCTTGGGTGAGGGATCTGCTCCATTTTCACCCCAGTCAGGTAACAATTTGGGTTGCCTCTTTTTTTTTGTAACCTCTGCCTGCAATTTCAGCTTGATGCATACTTCTCCCTCTCCTCTGACTGTCATGTCCCAGTGGTACAGAGAGAGCCCATGGCCAGGCTGCTCTGCTTGGGGAAGTGTTTCCTGGATGTGACTTGGAGCACTTGGGAGGGAGCAACACCCACAAACAGTTGAGAGTTGACCCAGAGCAGTAATGAGCCATTTGCTTCCCTCAAGTATATTGCTTTTTTTCTAAGTGGGCTTGAACTAAATAAAATGGTTGGTTTCTTCTCCTTTTGCAGGAAATGGGAGTCACAGCTGAAGCATCATGTAGCCATAAAGAAGGTGCCCTACATTGACAAGGAGGGAAATCTGGTAAAACCACTAAAACCGAACGGGATAAAGCTGGAGAAGTTTGTGTTTGATGTGTTCCAGTTCTCTAAGTTAGTGACAGACATAATTTTACTTTTCTCCTCCCCTTCTAAGTGTTTGTTTGAATGACTGTAGGTTGAAACAAGCCATCCCAGGGAGCACATGGTTTGTGGGTGGCTTGTTAGGAAGGTTGTTGGATCTACACCCAGCTCCAATCCAACTGTAACACTACAGGCTCTAAGGGGAACTCACAAGGCACTCAGTTCTTGTGCCAACTCTGCTTCTAGACTGGTCATCCTCCTGAGGATGTGTTGGCTGGCCTGGCCTCTGCCAGCCTGGGAAAAATAAAAAATTGAGTGCAAAGCCAATGAAGCCCATATTGGAGTATTCAGACTTGCAAAAATTGGGTCTGTCAGCATTGTGGCTTCCATGACAACTGCAGCTCTGGTTACATTTTTGGGTACTGTTAAGCCAGGGCTCAGCTTGTACCCTTTGTGGTTGGAAAACTGTTCACTTAAGCACTGTGGGGCCAAGTGGAACTGTCAGCATTCGCTTTCCAAATTCTGCAACGTAGCTGGGAGCGCTGTGACATATATATTCAGGGGTACTTGTGTCCAGGGAATATAGCATTTTAGCAATTAAGCATAAGTGTTGTTATAAAATCTATTTTTCCAAGGTCTCAAATTCAGCAGTGAAGATTCTGTTTTAGGCTGTAATAAATGCCAAACAGAGACCTCAGGCAAACTGAATTATCTTTGTTTGGGGATACTATTTCTCTTTTTATATTATTTCCTTTAGAATAGAGAGCTCAAGGTTTGAACCAGTCTCTGTTTCCTAACATGTATTAAATAAAGTAGTATCAAACTAAAGACAAAACCAAAATCCCAGGGTGATGGGAACACTGCTGAATTCTGAGCCGTGAGAGAATTCATTTGCAAGCAGTGGTTCCTTGTGTTTTTTTAACAGCTCAAAACCACCTTGGCCGCTGTGCTTCATGCATGAAGTGCAGAAATGCACATATGTTGCGGTGGGGCTTTTTAATTTGCATTCCCATTTCTGGTAAACAGCTGTACTTCACAATCACCTGTGAGGCCTCCCTTGTTGCTTGTTTGTCCCTGGGAGCTGGTGTCCTTAGTTGGTCCTCACCTACAGACTCCCAAGCAGGGGGCATTTCTTGGGGCATGGTGGGGTGCTCTGCAGTGAGTGCACTGCTCATGCTGTGCCCAAGCTCTGGACAGTGCTGTGCTCTCTGTCCTGCTGTGTTCTGAGCTGTCTTGTCCAAGAACCTCCCACTGCCTAAAAAAGTTTCTATGGCATCTCTGCTGAACTGCTGCTTTTTCTCTCTCCTGAGCACAGCTCCGGTAGGTAGAGAGGCTGCTGTTAAGTTCCCAAAGAGATAAGGCTTCTTGTGTTTTTCCATTCTACAGCCCTGGTACTCCTTGGCTCTTCAGAAGGGCAGTGGGCTTACCTTGGCTTGACTGCCTCAGGCTGCATACAATGCTTCTCCCAAAAATATATATGAGCCTTTCCCCGTGAATGTTGTTGTTGCATTAGCGGGGCTGATGACTAGCTCTGGTTTTCATGATCATTGTTTTCTTCCCTTTGCTGGTAGGAATTTTGTGGCATTTGAAGTTCTGAGAGAAGAGGAATTCTCACCACTAAAAAATGCAGACACAGCTGACAAAGATACTCCTACCACTGCTCGGCAAGCCCTCCTGGCCCAGCATTACCGCTGGGCTCTCAAGGCTGGAGCCAGATTTGTGGATGAAAATGGTTGCAGGATACCAGAAAAACTCAGGTATAAATCTGTGACCTTCTCTGCAGCTTCTCTCATTGAAGTGCTCAGCCATGCCAGCTGGCCAATGGCACATGCAGGACTCTTCGAAACCGGGCATTAGTGTAGTCACAGGGTGGCTCAGTGTGATTTTTGTTCAGCTGGCCCTCTCTGGTTATGCAGGCTGATGTCTATTACACTTTCTGCTCCTCTTGTGACTGTGGGTGCTCCAGACAGTTAGCGCTCTGGGCTCTGGGCATTCTCTCTGGCAGATCCTTGCTCTTGGGGTAAGGAGTTGGCCCTTCCTATAGCACCTTGTTGGACAGGGCCAGCCTTTTCCATCACACTGGATTTAACAATGCAAGGAATTCTAATTTGTAGGCCCTGACAGCTTTTTTGACTGTGTCCCCAACAGGATTCTCAGGTGGTCTTACGGATTGGTTGTTAGAGTGATCACCAGTTCGGATACCTTCCTGCATCATGTGTAATGGAAAGCTGCTTTTACTCCATGGGGCCATTACTTCATCAACTCATAGTTCAGTAGACCCACAAGTTGTTCATTTGACTTGAAAAGCATCTCTATAAAAGGGGTGTTTGGGTTTTGCTGAGTAACATTTGGGACCTGTTAATTCCTTTTTATTTTCACACTTTGTTTTCACATAATGTCTGGTGCATGTGACTTTAACAAATGTCTTATCCTTCTGGATATCCTATTCTGGATAATCTTTTGAAGAAGATGCACTGTCTTTTAACCACGGCAGGAAGTTAATCCTCTGTTCTCTTCTTTAGTCTCTCAGGAACTGAAGATCCTCCGGCTGTGTGTGAGATTTCTCCATTAGTGTCTTACTTTGGAGAGGTGAGAATAACTATCTATGGAGGCATTTTTAAGAGTGTGCAGGTATGCATCTGACTTACTTCCAAACACAGGTGGTTTCTTTATCCTGGGCTTGATGAGAAATGGTAAGATCAAGGACTTGGGCTCTGTGTTTTCCATTATGATTTACTCTTCAGGAGTTTGTTCACTCTCAGTTTTGCCATCTGTAAAATGAGATTTGCAACAAGGCTGCAGTTTCATTAAGATTTGCAAGCACTTTGAGATCTTAATATGAAGTGCAGAATATTCAAATTAGGAAAACCATGGGTTCTGTGCTTATTTGTGCTCATATCCCACAGTAAGTGAATCCTGACTGAGAAATATGTGTGTTGGCTTTAAGGAGGGCATTTCTCAAGTTTGTCCCTCTGAAAACAATTGATTCTGAGAAACCTGCTTCCATTTAATAATGAGAATAGGAGCTTCCCTATTGGATGGACAGGGTGAGAAATAGTAGATTGCAGGAGAATGTGTGGGCACTGTTTGCTAGGTTTCCACATGTGTTAACTTGCAAGCCAGCTACCTGCAGTAGGTGTATTCCTCAACACGTGCAGGTGGCAAACTCATTGCAATCAATAGGCTGTCAAAATGAAAACAAGGGAATTTGACTTTTCTTTGCCAGGATTATTCTAATGTCAGTTAAGGACACACCTTCCCATGCTGCCCTTCCAAGAAGCTTGTTTCTGACATCAGGTTTTATGGTTCCTTAGCACCTCTGCTTCTTGAACCCCAGAAACACCTTCTGTCACTGGGGAAACTGTTACTCTTGCCTTGTCCCTCTGTCAGTCATTTGAGGACTTAAAATAGTGCATTTACAGCCTAACAGTACTGTTCTCACACCTTCTCAGGGTCTGGAGGTGTACATGAAGAACAAAGAGTTCCCTTCTCCCTTTGTACTCGACGAAAACAAAGTGGAAATGCTGGAAAATTCTTGAAGTGGGAAGCCTTTCCTTCTCAAATCAGATCCATGTTTGTCAGATCCATTATAAGAACTGACAGTACTAAAATGTCAGCTATGAAGTGCATTATAAAAAAATTGCTTTTGTGGATTAACACTTTTTGGGTGCTAAACAGATCCTACATTTCTTATTTACTGTTGCATAGGAATGCAGAAAGAGCCAGTCAAGGCCTGATAAATCAGCTTTGCCTTCAAGAAGATTCAATTTCTTCAGTGCCTTGTTAGGTGTCTTGTGTTGGTGTGGTTGATTTTTTGGTTTGGTTTTGTTTCTAAATTATGTGCACACTTGCATTCAGATTGAAGTCCCATCCTGAAAAGTATGGAAGTACTTTGGATACTGAGGTTTTCTCTCCAGCGGTCAGTTTTTTCCCTAATCATGTGCTGATTAGAAGATCTGCATCCTCTAAGCAGATCATACAGAATCTGCTGTATGTAGGGATGTTGCTGTGCCTAAGCATTGCTTGAGGCTTGGAGTCCAAAGTAGAACAGACTAGTTTTGAATCTGGGCTCACTGGTGTCATGCGTAGACAGATTGCTCCTTACAGTTGTAGTGACTTGGGGTTTTTTTAATTAAAAAAAAAAAAAAAGAATATTTTCACAACCCTCTGCCATTCCTGACTATAACAGTTTTCCTTTCCATTTCCTGTTTAATATATACCATATCCCTTAGACAAGGTTCTCTTGAGGTACCTGAAAGTAGTAAAAGAAACAAATCTCAGTGGTAGAATTTAAGGCCTAACCAAAACAAAACAAAAAAAGACTCTCAGCATCAACAGGATACACAGTAAAACACCAGCCTCCACTTCTACAGTTTTTCTCCAGGTGATTTTCCAGCACTCTTTCACTTAGGAAGTAATTGCATAGATGCCCTTCTTTTAGATATGTTACTAACCACAATGGAAAGTGTCAGCTAATGAAGGACACTAATTGTCAGAACATATGTAGCATGTGAACTCAGCCCTGGCCAAGGGGTCTCAGGGTAGCTCTAACCCTTGACCCACCAGTGATTCTTCATGTTGTTTTTGGACACTGCCCCAGGAAGCTCATGGCCATCTGATGCAGAACCTGCGCCGAGCATACCCAGCTCAGTATGTTTCAGCCTTGGTGAGGATGTGTCAGCTGCACTCTCTGGTGGCTGGCTTTTGCATCAGAAATGCTCCATACTCTTCCCCTAAACATGGTGTTAAGGAAGGTAGCAAAGAAAGACATTTCATCTGAAATGTTATTTAATGCATCAGCTTCCACTGAGGAATTGCTTATGCTATTTCATTAAGCATAATTAAGTTCCATGGCTTTCTGCAACTTCTGATATGAAGCTCTATTAGAATAATAGAGAAGGGAATGGGAAAGTGAAGTATGTGAAAAAAAAAAATGTCTTTGAGAGTAAATATAAGTATGTAAGTATGCTCAAGTTTTCCAAAGAAAGCATCTAAATGTGAGTATCAGAGTTTTTTGTTGTAAAGTGTTTCTGCATGAACTTGAGTAATGATCCTTTCACACATGCAGACCAGCTAATGACTGGTTCTGATTACCTCAGTTGGCATGTGCAGCCAGTAATTCACATTTTTAGTATAAATGAAGCATTTGTCCTTGTCACTCAATTCTGTAGTCTTTTTGCAGTGTTTCTATGACACATTTCATTCCTGTCAGTCAAGTTTTATATCTGAGAACAAACTGTGTTGTATATTTGTGAGTATTGCTCAGAAGTTCAAGCACATGGTTCTTTTATACTGTGCTGTGCTATAAAGAAATATTTCTTTTGCTTTTTCTAAAAATCTTTCTCTTTTGAAGTTTCAGTTTCCATGCACACAGAGCAGAGCTGCTGACATGGTTTTCAAGAAGTTAAATTAGAATGCTAAATGCCTTGTCTCTTGTTTTTTTTTTTTTCTATGACTCTTCACATTTTAAACTGGAACATAGAAACAATTTTGAGAAAACTTTAACAAAAAAAAATCTGTCCTGTATGTAACAGTCTTTGTACACATTATAAAATGAAAAAAAGTACCTGAAACAAAGGGAAGACCTGTACTACTCCAGAAACTTCTGGACATCTAAGCATTTTTAACAATAAAGATGTTACTGTGATTTATATGTGTTTGTCTGTGTTTCTTGTATGTGAGAAAAGACACACTTCTTGTCTCTGTCCCTGTGAATGTTGTCATTACAGCTGCAGGATGGTGTCACTGGTGGTACACATGGAAACTGCAGTGCCCACTCTTCAGCTTACAGGGGCATATGGAACTGAGCAGAGGGTGATTCCCAAAGGGAGTTGACATTGTGGGATCTATTTTTTTCATCAGAAAACAGAATATTGTGTTCTTGTCTCCAATGCTGTATATTTTTTCCAAGCTTTTCAGCTTAGTTTATTGAGGGAAGGGAGTTTATTTGCAGGTGGTGGTTGTCTTATTTCAAGTTGATTTGAGTAATATGGTTCTGAGTCAGTCTCACAGCTGGTGTGTAGGTAATGAGCACTCGCTGCAGTGCAGCTTTAACTTTGCTTTCCAGCGAGAGACACTTCTTAAACACGGCTCTATTTATAGCACAATCAGCAGGGAAAGGCAGAAATACCTCGCAAACGGCAGACTGCCGTCATTTGGGGGTTTAGGGCTGAACCCAGCAAATGCGAGAAGCAAATGTTCCTTTCTTACCTCTTTCCCTCCGTTTTTCTCTCTTGACACCCATGTGAAGTCTGCTGGGGATTTAAGTATGTTTTTAAATATGTTTACACAAATCAGTAGTTTCCTGTGATAGGAAAATTAATACTAAAAGTGAACGCTTGCTTTAGGCATCTTAAATTGTTCTGCTTGTTTATGTACTCTTCGTATCTACCAGGATTTTTGATGGATTAGTTTTCTTAATCATTAAATGCTCAGAAAACACCAATTTTTCAGTTTTATCTTGAAATCTACTGTGAGGTGGATTCCAAATGTAAAGGCTCAAATGATGGACACTGACCTGCCACTTAGGCATGGCTGGAGGTGAATTCACTGCCAGCACTTAGAGCAGCAGTCTTAAAGCAGCTGCTTCAATGCTGCCCTCTTCCTATTGGAACCTGCGCTAGAAGTTATTATTTGCTATGCTATGGCTCTGAATGTGTACATCACTAAACAATGCTATGGCTCTGAATGTGTACATCACTAAACAATGCTGTGGCTCTGAATGTGTACATCACTAAACAATGCTGTGGCTCTGAATGTGTACATCACTAAACAATGTTATGGCCCTGAATGTGTACATCACTAAACAATGCTCTTCGCTATTCTGGCTGAGTATGTCCCTCCTTCTCTGCAGGGAAATCTTTAATTGCAGAGGGAGTGACACAGGGCTGGGGCTGTGGAGGAGCAGCTGAAGAAAGGAATTGTGTGGGATGCGTGCTTCCTGCTGCATACTAAAATTCAGTGCCAGGTCTTATGGAAGGGTCTACACAATTAGTTAACAACTAGTTGTGTAGGTTTACAGAACTAGTTAAGTTGCTTTTCACCCATCACGTACATGCTCTCACAGATTCCAGTGGTCTGCTCTGAGGTCCGTGTTCCCGCACTGCCTGCTGAAAAGCTTGTGTCCCGGTGTTTCGGTGGCAGATGATAATGCCATCAGACAGCACTTCCCTGTCCTCTCGGGGCAGCAGCACTTCGGGGTTTTCCCCGGCCGTGCTCACTCTGCAGGCAGGCGGGAGGAGCCGCAGCGGCCGTACCCCCTGCACCTCACCACAGCGGCCTACTCCCAGTTCCATGGGGACTTGCAGGCCACCTACTGAGTTGATTTTCCTTATTATCTGCCACATGCACGTCTTCATTTACAGTTCTTCCATGCCAATGACTCTGTGACTGGTCTCTATGTTGTAGTCTCACGACACAGAAGAACAGCGAGGATTCCCAGCCTCTCCTTTGCTTCACTGCCAACCCCGGCAGCTGCTGTCCTCGCTGGCAGGGCGCGGTTCGGCGAGGTGCGCCGGGACAGCGAGAGAGGCAAGGGCAAAATCAAAGCAGCCCCAGGCACCCCCGCCCAGGCCTGAAGCCGGAACCCGTGAAGTAGGTGGGGGGCTCGGGCCGTGCCCACGCCGAGGGCTGCGGCCTCGGGGCGGCTCGGAGAGTGGGCAGCGCGGGCTGAGACTTCCTCCTGCCTGCCCGTGGAGAGGGCCCGTCCCGACTGGGCTTCCCCAGGGCCGGTGCCTCCGCGGCGCCGCCGGACGCGCTGGGTCCCGCCTCGCCCCGGTGCCACCGAGCGCGAACGCGCCGGCGCCAGGGAGGCACCGGAAGCGGTTGCCGGAAGCGGCCGCTCCGTCTCGCGGGGCCATGGCGGCAGGCGGCCCCTGAGGCGCCGCCATGTACTCGGGTGCCGCCGCCGCCGCCGCCGCGGGATCGCCTCGCCGGGACTTCATCTCCGTCACTCTCGGCCCAGAGGAGGCGGTCGGGGTCGGTGCCTACAACAACAGCAAGGCTTGGCGGCGGCGCTCCTGCTGGCGGGTGAGGGCCACGCGGGGAGCTGTGCGGTACCGGCGTATCCCCGGGCTGGGTGCGGGGGGCACCTGGTGATGGGGGAGGGCTGTTGGGCAGTCTGGAATGTCCCTAAGCTTAGGTGCAGCTGGAGTGTCACGGGGGACCTGGCGTCGTCCCCCAGTTCCGCAGTTCCGAGTCTGGCAGAGGCCCCGGCTGTGGGTGCTGGGGTGGCTCCGCTCTGGGCTCTGATTTCGGAGTGCTCGCGGGGCTGGGCTCCGCGGGTAAGGGTGTGTAAAGCGCAGGCTGGCTGAGGTGTCTCCACGTCATGTCATAATTTTCACAAATAAAGCTGGCACCGGGGCATACGGTAAAATTCTGATCTCTGCTCGTGGACATTTGAGGGGCAGCGCTCTGCTCTCTGGACAGGAATGAGGGGAGTGAGATTTGGTCTCTGTGCCTTTGTTCCCTGTGTTAAGGCTTAAGGGGAGGGTCCTGTCTTCTGCCCATGGAGAGTAAAGGGAACAGTGTGAAAGCTGGGTGTGAGAAGAGGGGTCCTCTGGCAGAGCTCTGGGAAGTGGCCTTCTTGTTTGCTTGTGGGTAGAACGGGCAGACAGCTTCATGTGGGATGGGAGTCTTTGGCTGGAGAGTCTTATGTGGGAAAGAGTGAGTCAGAGGGTCAAGATAACCCTTGTTACAGATAGGAGATGATGTATAGTCCCCTGCAGAGGCTTTACTGGTCATCAGATGAAGTCTATGAAGAGCTTGTTTAGGCACACAGTCCCACAGTTCTCTTTTTACTACCAGCTAGAGAGATATGGGCCCGAGTCATCACCTTTCATTTTAACTTATTCTTTGTGTGCAAAAAACCAGTAAGATGGTGATGGATGCCCTCGCGTGTTATTGTGCCGTACTCCTCTCCATTGCAAGACACAATTAAAGCTTTTTTTCCTATCCTACCGTGATGAACCACAGGGCTGCTGGATTTTAAGTGTCTTTTTGCAGTGGGGAGAGGGTCACAGAGTTTGCTAAGCAGATAGAACTAAAGATGACACAGTGGGACCAGCATCTTGCAGTGTGTACAATATTCTTGTGTAGTCAGCCGTGCAGGTGGAAGGCAGGAAACTGTGCTGTGGGACTCACAGTGTGGGCACATTGACAGTTTGGCATGGAGACATTCCCGGCCTCTGGCTGTTGCTGAGAGGATGATGACTGTGGTAGTACTGTGTGGGTTGTGGCAAAGGTTGTTCCCAAGTGTAGCATTGGCAATGAAGTTCCCTCTGTATATCCAAAGCAGAATCAGTGAATTTCAGGAGGACTGTTGGAAAAGTAATGGTGGCAATTTAGCCCTTGATGTTTAACTCCAGCTTCTCTCTCTGTAAAGCAAGGCTAATGTACCTTGGCCTCTTTCAGGTTAATGTAATTTGCTGTCAGTTTTTCAGTGATGCGTGTAATTTAGTGTTAACAATACATTTTTGCCCAGGACTAAACTTAAAAAGATTGTGGGTTTGTCTTGTTTGTTGTTGAATGGTGTTTTACTTAATTTTCATATTGCTGCAGGTTGGTGTCTCTTTTTTTGTGGTGCAGAATTTGTTCTGTGTGACAGTTCCCATGCTTGTCAGAGCCAGGATACCTGACTTCTCTTTTCACAGATTGACAGAATATTCTGAGTTGGAAGGGACCCACTCTTTAAGCAAACAGCTCATACAAGCATTGAACCAACAACCTGCTGGTGATTGGTGCTCAGCTTATTTTGAGCCTTTCTTCTTTGCTGCAGTAACATTTTTAGTTTTCCTGCCATTTTCTTCTGTTTCTAATTTTGCATGTGCACTCTGCAGTCCATCGCCAGCCAGGAGGAAAGAGGCTTTTGGCTGATTTCCCAGTTGGTAGCTTAGCAGGTGCTCAGGTCAGCCAGTGGAGGTTGTGATTGAAGTCAGCTGTAGTTGAAGCTTTCTGGGAGTCTTGGCATTTGGCGGGTTCTGAGGTTCTTGCAGCAAGTGGCTCTTATGTTTTTGTGAGCTTCTTCTGCCTTGTGCTAGCTGGTTGGATTTCTGTTTTCTCTGTCATCAAAGAAAATAAGCAATGGATATATGCAGTTGGAAACAGGGTAAAATTAAACCTAGTCAGTTTTGTGGGTTTTCATCTGAATGAACCAATAAGAGTTTATTTTTAACCAAGTAGGTTCTTAATGTCATGCTAAATATTCTTTCGTTCACTTCTTTTCTCTCCTAAAGAAATGGAAGCAGCTGTCCCGACTCCAGCGGAGCGTCATTCTCTTCCTGTTTGCGTTCTTGGCAGTGTGTGGAGTAATTTCGTACACAAGCATGGGGGAAACATGGAAAAGTATGTGTTCTGTACAGCTCACAATTGCCAGAATGAGGTGTTAGAGTTAGGAGGTGATTGTGGGTCTTATAACCAGTTTTAATTTCCATTGGTAATGACTGGGTATATTCCTTAAAATGCAGTTCTGAGATGATTTTATGTGGTGCTAGAATGATGCAATGCTTACTCTAAAATATTTTTTGTATGCCATTTCTTTCTTTATGTTGACTGGTGCAACATTTTGTTTTAGTTGATGTCCTGATTTCAGCCAGGATAGTTAATTTGTTGAAGTAGCTGGGAGGGGGTGTGGCTAAGGCCTGGATGTTATTCCATGCCCCCTCAGTCATTGCTGGGCATGGGAGAGGGGAGAAAGGGACTCTCTGTGCTGGGGAGAAGGGGCTCCTCCTGGTAGAGAAAACATAGCACGGGCAGCCTTTATTCATGCCTTTGTGTAAATAGTTTCTTTTTCCTGTACCTTTTGTTATTAATACTGTTGTCCTTACTGTTTATTTTCTTATTTCATTGCTGTTTCCCCTAAATTGTTCTTATCTCAACCTGTCATCTTTGCCTTCTGTGCCTCCAATTTTCAACTCATCCACCCCAGGGGGAAGGGGAAGGGGGAGGGCAAAACAGAAAACAGAAAGAGAATGGCAGTGTCAGTTTTGTGGTTTCAGGGAGCACTAAATTGGGAAGTACCATTCCTAAACTATGATAATTGATTAAGATCTGAAGGTTTTAAGTGTGTTTTTTTATTATGTTTGTATGTAGATATGGGTAGCTCAAACCTAATCAGTTTAGAAATTCTAAGCATTTGGATAATATTAATGCACATTTACCTCTGATACTATCTTATTAATTGTATTGAAAAACTGAAATAGTAGCAATTTAAAAAATCCTCATGTGCCTTTTAGCAGCTTCCTTTTATATTAGGGAGAGGATTAATACCAAAATACACTTTGTATCTAACAATTAGTGTGTACTTATCAATGCTTTGTGAATGCAAACAGTTTTTGGAGGTGCATCTACTACTTGTATACAGCAAATTGTTATAAATTTCTAACTGCAGCCTTAACTGTTGATTCCTTGTGCTGAGTAGTTTTGTGTGTCTAGGTATAACAAACAAATCATTGGATGATCAGAGAACAGAACAAGAAGTTCCTAGATTGAAGCTGGCAAATCCAGCTGTTCTACCAGCACCCCAGAAAGCAGATGCCAACCATGGAGACTACCCTGAGCTTTCACTGCAGGTAATGTGGGAAGAAATTAGTTTTCTAACGCCACAAAGAATTTGTGAAAGCAAATAGTGCTTGGTTCCAGCAGTTGTTGTGGAGGAAGGAGTTAGAACTTGCAGTAAACGTGTGCTCTTGGTGGAATGCTGTCCTCTCAGGGAAGGTTTTGGTGTAGTATTTCTTGGCTTTATCTTTTTTACTTACATGTTCTGTATGCTGTTTTTTACTCACTGCTCTGCCCAGGAGTGCCAGGACTTTATGTCACACTGACCTCTTACTTTAGGCTTCACTCGTGCTTTGTGAATCAGTCTCCACTCTTGTGAGGAGCCTGGAGTCATGGTTTATCTGGGAGCTTGAGAAATAGCTTCAGAAAGAGCAGATGATAAAAGGTTTTGAGGGGTTATGTTTGTGGGGAATGCAGTGGGAAAGGAACATCAACTGACTGTGTGAATTAGTGGAGCAAGGGAATACTGGTTACTATGTTGTTTGTCATGAATTTATCTCGTGAATTCAGGGATTTTTAGTTAATGAATACAAAATTTTGTATGAAATCATTTCTTAATCATGCAAAAATTTACATGTATTACTGTATAGGAATTCTTGGTTTTTACACTGGCATTGTGGAAACTTGTTTTTGCATTCTTTTTTGCTAATTCTCGTAAATATACTGTGCCTAGTAAAATGGAATAAAATATCTTTACAATCCTTTGTCACTGCCGTGTGTTAAATACTTGGGAGCAGTAGAGGCAGTTTAGTAGTAATTTATAAGTGTAAACTTAAGAATGGGATGACTTTACCAAAAGTCTAAAGCAAACAAATCCACAAAGTCTTTAGCATACATTCCATTCAGGTCAGAATTTGCCTGCTGCAAAACAAACAAAATAAGATTTGTTTGGATTTATGTTTAATACTGGAATGATGTTGATTTATGGTTTGAAATTTTACCATCTCTGCACTTTACCAAGCACATTTTTTTTCCTATTCTCAGAAGCCACCGAAACCACCTCATGTTCGTCGTGGTCCTTCCAATCTTCAGATCAAGGCACCACGGAGAGACACGAGGCTGAAGACCCGACATGATACCATGAGGGCTGTAGAAGAGCTGGTCGAAGCAGATAAAGTAGAGAAAACAGAGAAATCCATTATCAGGTAGAAACGTTTCAGGCAAGGTACAGTGCTTCCTTCCCCCTTGCCTCCACCAAGATCCATTGAGTGTTGGAGTGAAAATTTTAAGGGCTTTTTGTTGTATGTGCCCAAGGTTATTTTCTTTCTTTGCATGGGTTTGTTCTCAGACGTGGCATGATAGCTGCTGATATTACTAGGCTAATATATTTAATTTTGATGAATGTGCAGTTTCTCTGATTTTACTGTTTGCATCACACAGCTGCAGAGGATTTGAAGCCCTGTGAGGCTGGCTGTATTTCCAATACACTTAGACACTCTTAAGCAGGATTCTTGGTGTCCAGAGGTTTCTGCTGTTTGTTGTAATAAATGTTAATCTAACAGTATCAATGTAATAGTGCTGCTACAAGTGTTTTTGTCCTGGGGCAGGTTTGGAAAGTGATAGCAGTGTCAGTGCTTCTCGTGGGTTGGTGTCACTAAAGACATTGGGCCCAGACCGACCAGGCAGAGCCAATGGATGTGTATGTAGTTGTTGTGAATGTAACACAATACACTTACTTCTTTCTCACGAGATATCTCATCCCTTGTACAGATCTATTAGTATATTTAACAGAAGGTCTGTGCTTCTATGGTTATGGAAGTGTTTTGATTTGGAAATAAGTGAAGGAAAGTAACATGGTTATAGAAAAGACTACCAAAAGTTCAGGAGAAGTTCTTCAGACATGGAACACAAGGCTTATGTGTTTTATGCTCTCTTTAGCACTGGCTCAGATGAGCTGATCATAGCATCAGAACTGTGCCTGGCTCAGCATTTTGGCTGTCAGTATTGTCTGAAAATGTTTTATTGTTTTGCTTTTGCTTGTGCTGTAACTCACAGACTTCAACAGGTGGTAACAAGCGAACTTACAAGCCCAATGAAAACATAGTGAAGACTAGCTACAAATTTAAAGAGTGAAAGTAAGAAATGAAATATGGCTTTTATCTAAGTCAGAAGACATGCTGACTGGAAACAGTCAGACTGTTAAAGTAAGCAATATGCACTTTAAGGGTCCTGTAAGCCTGGTTCCCTTAGGAAGCATATAATGGGCTCAATGGCACCATACCTGCCGGTGATGGAGAGAGACAGGGAGACTGACTCGGTGATCAGAATCCAGTTTTATTGTGGGATACAAATACTTACATACTATTTCAGGGAGACTAGTAATGTGTACTACAATGATTAGGTTAAAATCACATACACAAACTTAGGCATATAACAACATCCCTTGCTTGCAGAGTTTAATGGGATTTTCTTTTTCTTTCAAATCTGTTTGATTTAATCTTCCTGCAATCTACGTCTAATTTTCAAAGTTCTGTTTGCTTTTGCCAAGGCATCCTATTATCAAATCTCTTATGTTAACCAGGTCCAAAGTCCTTCGTCTGTCTTGTGTCCCCCAACATTCCAACACATACCTATATATTAAATAGTATGGTTGAGATTGATTGATCTTGATCTGAATTTGGCCTGACTTGAAGTCCACTCTGAAAGATGTCTCCTTCAGGAGATTCTTCATGAAAACCTCTAAAAATTGATTTACGCATCTGTGGTAGAAGAGAAGGCTTGTGATCCTTTGATAGCAGAGTTAGTACTTTGAGCATCTTATCCTTTGTACTTAATAATGAGTTTTGATGATCATCATTCATGTGGTACTGTTGCAGTGTGGTGGTAGAAATGCTGCAACCTTCTTCAAAGTGTCTCTTTCAGAGGCTGCTCAGAGTAAGGCCATGAGAACAGGGCAAAGGGCAGCAAACTGTAGGGGCAATGAGGGGTGAATAGTTGGGGTGGGCAGTGTCAACTAGCCAATGGGAGGAGCTATCTAATGTAGGTTATACAGTTCTGTAGAGCACCATGGGCTGAGTCCTCTCTGTCAGCCTAGGTGGGGGAATTCTATGATATATTCTTCCAAGACAAGGTCTTGGGGATTTCCCTCAGGGGGAAGGATTGAGAGGATTCAACATGGTACTATTTAGCATTAGTAGCTACTGTGGTCATTTCAGAGCTGGTCGATAATAAATTGCTTGCAATACAGCATTTTCAGGTGTTTATTTTAAGAAGCTTTTTATTAAATTCCCTTGCAAGATATTTAATGAAATTCCAAGAGCTTGTAACACACATTTCTTAATCAAGTAAAATTTCTCTGCAAAGAAAACTTTGTGGGCCACATAATCACTTTGATCCTTGATACAAAATCTAACTGCTATTTTATCAAAGTATTTTGTGATAAAGGAAATACAGAGATAAGTCCCATTCATTTGCATGATTTTCTGTGACCAAAATAAGTCCCTTGTATTTGCAGCTGGAGAGGAGCAGTGATAGAACCTGACCAAAGCACTGAACCTTCATCCAGTAAAATAATGGAACCAGAAAAACCTTCGTCTGTGGAAGCTGAAGACCAGAAAAACCAGAAAGAACCAGGTAAATAGGACAGCTAATGATACCTTTTTTTTGTTTGCTTTTATGGTTTCAGTTGTGCAATTTCTCCCCATGCGCTTTATTTTATTTGTTTATTTGGATTAAAGGAAACAAAAAGTGTAGGAGAGATTGCTTACCTAGAGTATCCTAGTTTTTCAGTGTTCTTACTTCACTATGACAGCCTTCATGCTTGTTATCCTTCAGAATTTGAAAATAAATTTTAGAGATCAATCTTTGAAATACAGCCTCTGAGAAGAGGCAGGATAACCTAAAGAAGGAGGGCATGAAAGAAGCAGCTTCCTTTTCAGCTGTGCCTTTCCTTTTGTTCTGCAAATACAGGGAAAGTGACTTCCTCCCTGAACTAAATGGAACTATTTTTAAGGCTCACCAGAAAGCTGCAGAAGTTGTTTTTCAAGTTGCTGCACTTATGGAGCTAAGAACCTGTTCTTCCTTTTTCTGGGTTCAGAAAAGAAACCAGGAAGTTCTGGTGTGATAAACGTGGCATATTTCAGTGTGATGTATTTGCACTTCTGCAAGCTTAATATTTATGGGGTTAGTTGTGCTGCTTGATGTTTCCCACTCTAGAAGTCTTTGTTCATAATTTTTCAAAATTCAGCTAGTGGCTTGAAATTTTTCATGTTCAATGTGTAACATAAGCTCCACTTCATGGTAGATTGCAAGCAAAAAAATCAGTACAACTATGGAAAAAGACGTGGTTTTGCCAAGATGGAAAATGTAAATTTTCTTTCTGTTGTGGTATTAAATAGAAAGTTCAATAGAAATAATTTTGAAGAACTGATTTTAAATTTAACAGAAAGCAGTTAGTAAGAGAGGGAAGATGAAGAAAAGATGTTATGTGTTGAATTAGCTGAGGATTTTATTGTTAAGGATATGTATTCAGCACCTGGATTACCATGGATCTTAATCTGGTATTTCCTGACTTTCATCTCTTTGACCTTTACTGCTACTCATCTACAGCTGCGCATGTGATTATTTTAATGTTTTATTTGCAGAAGTGACAGTTTTGTTGCCAGGGAGAAATCTCTCCTTCCAGAGAGATTTCTCTCTTGCAGAGAATTTGGCTGAATTGCTGACTGGAAACACTGACTGGTTATTCTGCAGAGGAAAGGCTGTTCTGAAACAAATAATGTGAGGGTGTTTTTTTCATTGCACTGATCAGTTAGTGTGGAAGAAATTTTATTTTTGTTGGAATGCAGTAAAGTGGTGTGTAGTAGAGTTCCACCAGTGTGCTGTTTCTCCTTTGCAGTGCCCATCAATGAGCGCCAGCGGGCTGTGATCGAAGCCTTCCGCCATGCTTGGAAAGGGTACAAGGATTTTGCCTGGGGCCATGACGAGCTGAAGCCTTTGTCCAAGTCCTATAGCGAGTGGTTTGGACTTGGGCTTACCTTAATTGATGCCTTGGATACCATGTGGATTTTAGGCTTAAAAGAAGGTAATTTTTTTTTTTTCCTCTTCTGTTTTTTCCCCCTAAAATAATTCTTTATTTTCTCTTCAGGCAGTGGCTGTTCAGAGTTCTTTGAGGGGAATATTTATTACACATGGCCCATAAATTTAGCTTCCCTGTGAGGGTAAATACATACATACATACATATGTATACACAATGTATGTATCTGGTAGAATTTGAGAGATGTTTTAATAAACTTCCTGGTCTTTGTTTCTGAACTAAAACCTCTGTGCCATTACACAGCCACTGGAGGCTTTCTGCTCATCACTCTTGAGTAGTTTGTCTCTATGTTCCTTGCCTGTGTTTTATTACACCTAATACCAATATTTCATTTAAGAAGGCTGTTTCTTTAAGGATTCCATGGATGGAGAAAGGGAGTGCTCAGTACCTCTTTCCTGAATTGTTTTGTTGTCTGTATTTTTGAGAGTTATTCTGAGAATGACCATGCTAGAAAACTTACAAACAGATTTTAAAAACGAAGCCAAAAAATTTGCAATTCTGTTGCAAAAAACTTAAATGCTTAATTAGTATTTATGACCATTTTTTTGTTGTTGATTGTTCAGGTTGGTTGGAATTTTTTTTTTCTTTTTTTTTTTTTGGGTGATGCAGACGTTTTTTAATGGTATTTTAAAATTTCTGGAACTGTATCTATTTAACCGTGGTCAATAGCCACCTTTGTAAAACTTCTATTAAACTTACAGATTCTTCTGTCACGATAGGAAGAACAGAGCTGCCAATGAGGGTACAATAAATATTTAAAGTATTTCATGGTTCTGTCTTTTCTACCTTTGAAGTTTTTATAAAATAATATGTCATGTCTGTGCAGCTCTAGGCCTGAAGTCTAGGTCTTGAAGGTCTTGAAGTTTAATCAAGTTGTCAGTATGCTGCTCTTTTTTTTTCCTAAAAAATAAATTTTGAACTGAGTAGAGTTTTTAAAATAAATTATTAGTATTAGAGATTTGTTGAAAATGGGTTCTTGGTGAGGACTTCTTTCTGTTTTGTATCAGACTGCTTTAGAGTGCTCCTGGGGTTTTTTCTGGATAATAAATGCTATGTAAACTCAAGTTCTGTTTGAGGCTGCTAGTCTTTCTTATCAGCTGATGAATGTAAAAGCTTCTGTGGCAGAGAACTCTGCCTTTGCTGTTGTACTGCTGACAACACTGACTGAAGAATTTTAGTAATTCTTCTCAATGTGCCCAACATCCTATTTGCCCAGCATACAGGACTGCAGGGTGCAGAGGCATCCATTTGCCCCAGAGCTTACTTTCTAAGGAATGCCCTCCATTTCTGGCAGACTGGTTGTTCTGCTTCTCACAAGCAGGAGTTTCCAGAAGCTGTGAGATCACTGAAATAGCTCAGCCTCCAATTGTGAGGGCTTAGCTGACTCAAGTGCACCATGGAGACCCTGTGCCAAAGCAGTCACTGAGTGATGCTGCTGCTAAGCTGATTGATGAACCTAATATGGCTTTTCTTTTAACCTTTCTTTTGAATTAGTAGTGTAATAAACAACCATTTTTGTTTCTAGAGAAAAAGATTGCATCATCTTGCGGGAAGCAGGCTCCTGAGGACATTGCGAGGCTAAAGCTATTAACTGAAAATGTTCCTGTTACCTCGCTGGATAAAGGCTTTGGTTGAAAAAGATTTAATTAAAACTAGAAGGCTTTGTTGAAGTGTAACTAATTATCTGACAAGTCAAATGGATGGATTTGAAAGACTTTAATTTCTGGACTATTTTAATAAAAAATTCTTTATTTCTTCTTTTCTTTAACTATTAAGGATTTTCTGTTTTGGTGGATATTTCTGTCTGTATGCTTCTGTGGTATGTGCTGAATAAGAATTAAGCCAGTGGTAATGAAACTTCTTCCAGAATGTGCTCTTCATTTTAATTTTCCACCTAAAATTATCATCTCTGTAGACAAATACAAGTAACTGTCATGGATATATGGAGTACTCATGTCTTTAGTTGTTGGAACATGCCAGAAATTCAAAACTAATCTACCTTTTATGCTTTGCAGAGTTTGAAGAAGCAAGAAAATGGGTAGCAAATGATTTAGTATTTGATAAAAATGTGGATGTGAACCTATTTGAGAGCACTATCCGTATCCTGGGTGGCTTGCTGAGCACCTACCACCTCTCTGGAGATAGCCTTTTCCTGGAAAAAGCTGTGAGTATCTGGCCTTGCAAATGAAGCTACATGCGTTACGTATTCCATGTTGGACTAAGTTGAGGGGAGATTCCTCAGAAAGTTAAATGTTGCTGGTTTTTAACAGTTTCATAAAGCGGTGGGAAAGGCATTTACCATTAAGCTTTGAAGCCTGCACTTCTGCTCTCTGTACAACGTCAAAGCCTTGCTGTGTTTGTCATCTTTTCTTGTATGTCTGGTCTTCTGCTGATGAATGGCTGACCATCATAAAGTTCATGAAACAAAAGAAGAAATAAATGATTGGAAAAGGGTTATAGTTGTTTTTTGTTGCCCTTTCTGTGTGTCTTAACAGCATCAGCCAGCTTCAGCAGATTAGCTAGCTCAGCCTGTGACTGCATGGTAGGGGTTGCAGCCTCAGATGAGGCCTGCAGTGCTAAGGACAAGGTTGAAACTCTGCTCATTACTATGAATAAGTTAATGACTTTTTAAATTTCTTAAATTGCTTGCATCATCTAAAACTAAGCTGCTGTTCTATTTTTTTCCATCTTTGTGAAGAAAATCTAATGAGATGTCCATTTATATATGTGTATTTTTGGTTTAACTGTTGTTTTGACCTGTGCTCCTGGCTTTTCTTTAGAAAGACATTGGAAACAGGCTTATGCCAGCATTCAGGACGCCCTCCAAGATACCATATTCTGACGTCAACATTGGTCGGGGCACTGCACATCCCCCTCGCTGGACATCTGACAGCACTGTGGCAGAGGTGACCAGCATTCAGCTGGAGTTCAGGGAGCTCTCTCGTCTGACTGGAGATGAGAAATTCCGGGTATGGAAGAATCGGTTGATATCGCTTTCTTTTTCCATTTCTCTGCAGCTCTACCATTGACTCTCCATCAGTACTCACGGTCTCAGGAGTCTGTAAGTTATGATAAATAAACTGTGAAACTTTAGACAAGCGAAGAAAAAGAAACAAAATATTCCATTATTTTATTGAATACCAAAAGTAGTAGTGGAGATGAGTAATTGTTTTTCTTCCTCAGAAACAGCTTTTAACTAGAAAAATAAAAATTTCTGAGTGTGGTTTCTTGATACTGTTTTCTATGTGCAGAGAACAAAACTGCAGTGTTACCATCCAAGGAGCTAAAATGTCATTGAATAATTAAGAGTCTGAGAGCATGTCACCATATAGGGAAAAGTTAGTTGAAATAAAAAGAATTTCAGAGAAAATAATACTTTTCATTTTTCTTTTTGTTTGCTGATGTTATTATTTTGTATCCACAGCTCAGTGTTGAAGAATGCAGTCATTTAAAGAACCTTAGCTATTGCTAAATGTATTAATGTAGTTGATTTTTTTGCTGGACTTCTACTTTGCAAGTGTGAGCAAATCTGAGTGCTGTAGTACTGGCTTTTGAGTGGGCTTGCCTTCAAGCAAAGGAAGCAATTATAATTGCTTCAGAGTACTTGAACATAACCAGAACATCATATTTTGAGAGTCTAAAAGTCTGAAATCTTGAATTTAATATATTGCTCTAGCTGAACTTGATGTCCCTGATGCTAATTTGGGGAAGCAAAGTTACAGGTTTGTTACTGGGCTATAGTGACTAGATACAGTTCTGTACCTCATTTGTACCTATAATTTATGTTTTCCATTTTCTTTCTTGTAGAAAGCTGTAGATGAGGTGATGAAGCATGTTCACGTCCTCTCAGGGAAAAATGATGGCCTTGTGCCTATGTTCATCAACACCAACAGTGGGCAGTTCACCCACCTGGGGGTCTACACTCTGGGAGCCAGAGCTGACAGCTACTACGAGTATCTGCTCAAGCAGTGGATTCAGGGTGGAAAGAAAGAAAATGAGTAAGTTCTTTACACTTCTCATATTGGTGTGATAATCAGGCGAGCTGTAAAACCCTCTGTTGTAGTTTGCTGCTTAAAGAAAAACAATGCATGTGCTCAAGAGTCAGCTGAACTTAGTACTGTTTTTAAAAGCAAGCTAAGAAGAAAGAGAGACCTGTGGGAACACGAGGAGAGTTGGCCTTAGTCTTAAAACTCCCTCTCCACAAAAACCTTTTCTTCCTCAGATCGTCAAATGTGAGTGTGAGAGAAAGGAGATGAGAATAATAATGACGTGTCTGAAATACTGTGGGCATTTCCTGTCGACAGCAATGTCTGTGTTTGCTCTGGGTTTGTTAGTGAAAGGTGAAGGGAGACAGAAGTTTGATGTTTGTGTTATCTTCTCTTTAATTCCAGAATCCCAGACTGGTTGGGGTTGGAAGGGATTTTAAAGCTCATCCTGTGCCACCCCTGCTACGGGCAGGGACACCTTCCACTACACCGGGGTGCTCCAAGCCCCATCCAGCCTGGCCTGGGACACTTCCAGGGATGGGGCAGCCACAGCTGCTCTGGACACCCTGTGCCAGGGCCTGCCCAGGGAAAAACTTCCTAATATCCAGTGTCAATCTACTTACTTTCAGTTTAAGGACCCTTGCTCTATCACTGCAGGCCCTTGTAAAAAGTCCCTCTTCAAGTCTCATATGTTTCTTTTATCTGTACTGCATTAGTGGAAGAGTGTTTACAAGGAGGAGTTAAAGATGCTGGAAAAGAAGCTTTCCTTCAAGACAAGTCTGCATATAAGCTAATTCTGTTAGACTCCTTGTTAATTTTGAGGAGTTTAATGCAGACAGAGCAAAAATGTGCCTCTTGGAGGCATTTCTGTGTGTCAGAGCAGATGCCTTTCTGTAAACAAGGCTTTCATCACTGCTCTTTACAAGGCTTACCTTACTGTAAATGGAGAACCAGTGTCTTTGGGACCACAATGGCATTTTGTGAGCCACATAATCAACAGGTTATTTTCCATATTGAAAGTACACAAAAACAAGGAAAAATGAAATTAAATACTGTGAAACTCTGTTTCACAGTATTTAATTTCATTTTTCCTTGTTTCACAGTTTCACAGTGAGAAAGGTCAGTTGGAAAAGATTGCTTAATCTCTTTGAATCTCCATCTTTGGATGGGGGTACTGAAAAATTGCTTGGATAACCACTCAGACAACCTGAGGAAATTGAATCTGCCTCGGAGCAGAGGGTTGAAATAGAGACCCCCAAGAAGTCCTTCCCAGCCTAGATCTTCTGTGATTGCAATAACTCTGCTTCCAAGGATTTTTGAAATAAAATCTGGTTATTGCCTAGAAACAGTTGCAGGTGTTTTCTTTAATATTTGAATAAGTATTAAAGTAGTATTATTTACTTTTCAAGTAAACCCAGTATTGCTACATGGTAGTGACAACTGATTAATGTTGTGTTGATGGTTACTGAGGGTTTTTTTTAGGTTTTCATGCTTAGTTAAATATTACTCTGTAGACTGAAGTAACAGTCATCTAAAAGATTGTACTGAACATCAGCTGTGATCAAATGTGTTCTAACTGTGTGCATGTGAGCCAACTGGGGATGATTTTTTTCACAGGCTGTTGGAAGACTATATGAGAGCCATAGAAGGAGTGAAAAAGCATCTTCTTCAGAGATCAGAACCCAAGAAGCTTACTTTTGTAGGAGAGCTTGCTCATGGCCATTTCAGTGCCAAGATGGTAAGAAATATAACTGCAAAAGAAAACAGAAAAACCATTACAAAATTTAAATAAAACCCAATACAGAGGCAAATGCAAAGCTTTTCCCTCTCAAAAAAAAAAAAAAAACAAAAACCAAAAAACCAGCAAAAAACAAACCCCAACAAAAACAAACAACAACAACAACAAAAAAACACAAAAAAAACCACCCAACAAAAACCCAAAACACAAGATGATATATACATACACATCTGTCCAGTGTGGTGGCAGTAATGAGTAACTGCCTTGTAGGTACTAACCACATGTGCAAACTGAGGGCCTTCTCTTTGAGTTACTCTAGTAAACCCATTTTGTTCCTTCAAGACTGAACATTTTGGTGCTGGAATTAAGTCTTTCTTTTTTTCTTTTTTTTCTGTTTTAGTCATAAAATTCCAGTGTCCTAAATTGTTGAGATAATAGTTACTTTACATATTACTAGTTTTCAATAATTCAAAAATATATGTAGACACTTGAACACCCATGTTTTCAGATTTGCCTTCAAAAGAAGTATGTCATCTAATATTGTATTATGGTGTTAAATAAGAAATTAATAATTTTGGAGGTTTCTATCCATTCATGACATCTTTCTTTTCCTACCTGGAAGATTCTTGGCTATAACAGTATGCTGTTTGCTGTAGGGAAAACTGATTGATCTTAACCCTCTGTTCCCAATTTGTGTATTTTAAGATCTTCCAGTTAAAAATCTCATGCAGTGCAGGTATTGTGTATGTGCGTGGCTTGTCTGAAAGATGAGTGATGTATTATTAATGTATGTATAGTCTTTCCTGATGTAGTATTTTTAAGATACTCAGTTCTAGTTTTCAGCGTGTGCTTCTTGCATCTGAATTTCCCAAAAGCTCTTCAAAAAACCTGCTGTGAGTAAGACCAGATTCTGGGTTTTGGGTAGAGGGGGCTGCCCCATTCCAAGATAGGACAGAGTGAATTGAGACAGAGAGATTTGGCTTTGGTGTCTGTACATGTCAGAACACTTCCTTCTGTTTCAGGGAGTCAGAATTTTCATTTTAATCCATTATTACTGGGTGAAAGGCTGCACAGGTCTCTTACCCTGTCCGGCTGGAACAGCGGGGGATGTTTGGCTCCTATGTCTATGCTGACCTTTACAACCCTCCACTCTCCTTAAGGACTGGAAAAGCTTTTAAAGAGCCATACAGGGACATAAGAGTGGTTTTACTACGTTTTTGAGTGATGAGACCTGAGCTTGGATTCTGAATGTTGAAAATCATTTGAGATCCCGTACTGACATTAATCTGCGGTGCTTACTTTCTTACATCAATGGTAGGTTAGCCCCTAACCTATCATTAGGTTAGAATGAGGACACCAAGCCTTTAGGTGGTTCTGTTGATGCCCTGCATGAGCTGATATGAAATGTATGCTTCTGGTAAACCAACAGACACTCTCCTTCCCCTCAACATGACCTGAGACCTTTTTTTCAGAAACTTATCATAAAAACACATTCTTGTCCATTTTTGAAATTAACGATTTCTGTAATAATGCTGCCTACCTCATGTTACATTACATGACATTGTTAAACAGCTATCCTCAAGTTCTTGGTACCAGAAATGTGTTTTGAAGAAGAGAAAGAATAAAAAATTAAAAAGAAAAAAATGAAAAAGATGGTGCCCCCTTACTTCCCCTTGCTGTTTGATGTGTAGCTTCTCAGTAAGAGTTGTCTTGTCTTGCAGGATCACTTGGTTTGCTTCTTGCCGGGTACTTTAGCACTGGGAGCTCACAATGGACTGGCTGCTGATCATATGAAATTGGCTGAAACTCTTATAGAAACCTGCTACCAGATGTATGCTCAAGTAGAGACAGGCCTGAGCCCAGAGATCGTACACTTCAACCTCCGTGCACAGAAGGGCCACAAGGATGTAGAAATCAAGGTGAGCAGATAGCTGGCCTGAACTCCAATTCCATGATTTCTCTGTAGCTCTATTCTGCTGTTGAACTCCTGGCCAGATACTAGTGATGGGGTTTGTTGTGGTTGTGGAGCAGCTAATTCTTTCTCTGCCTTGCCTTCTGGCTGTATCCTAGGCTTTGCTTTGAGTTACCCCAGCAGTATATTTAGAAGCTGACTTATGCATAGCAAACTCTTGGGAGCAGATGGAGATGTGAATAATTATTTTTCTCCCTGCATATATCCTTGAGGAAATTCCCTGTCTGAAATACTCTTGCCATTTTTTCTCTCGCAGCCTGCAGACAGGCACAATTTATTGCGACCAGAAACTGTGGAAAGCCTTTTTTATATGTACAGATTCACTGGTGATAAGAAATACCAAGACTGGGGCTGGGAAATCTTGCAGAATTTCAACAGATACACCAGGGTAAGGCCAGTTTATAATAACCTTGTTCTGTCAGGACTGTATTTGCTCACTTGCTTTCTAACACCAACTTTGAAAACATACTGTGTTTCAAAATTCATCAGATAACTGTGGGGGAATTTGTAAGTATATATAGAAAAATTGTTTTCTTACAGATGGAGACACACTGCTTAGTCCATATAGCGAAAGAAGATGTATTACATTGATGAAAAAGTGAAATGCAGAAGCTGTAGGCAAGACTACTAAAGTGTTAGAATCTATTGTTTTTAGATTTTGGAAGCTGAGAAGGGCATGGCTGGATTGAAAGAACTCTTCAATTAAAGTTGCCAAAGAAAAAAGAAATAGCACAAAATGGCATTCATGGTTTACTAGAAGGTTTTTCTGTTCATTCTGTGCTCGTGGAGATGTCACTGATACGCTGTGAAAGTGTGGCACCAAATGCCAATGGTCTGTTCTTAAGAGAAACAGATACAAGGCTTGGGTCAGCTCTAATGTAGAAATCGCTGGTTCCTTTCTGTATATTTGTCCAGAAACTTCAAAGGGATGTTCTTTGTGATACCTCTACCCTGAGTGCAAATGGATATTTTGCTTCATTTATCATTGTGGTTTCTTTTAAAATACAATGAGATTTGATTTTTCATTACTGAAGCTTTATACATAAATGAAAACCAAGTAAACCAAGTATGAAATGAAAAGCATGAAAACATGATCTGTTTGTAGCACTTATCTTCTCCAAGTGCATCTGGATGTTAGGAAGTAAAAAATTATTTTAGGTTATGCAAAGATACAATTTTTTTTTTGTTTTTTGCACAGGTTCCTACAGGTGGTTATACTTCTATTAACAATGTTCAAAATCCCAGTAATCCAGAGCCACGGGATAAAATGGAGAGCTTCTTCCTTGGGGAAACACTCAAATACATGTTTCTGCTATTCTCAGATGACACAGACTTAATCAACCTTGACAAATACATCTTCAACACGGAGGCTCATCCGCTCCCTATCTGGGTACCAGCATAGACTCTACATCAGTGGATCTTCCAGTGGTGGCATTTTTATCTTCAAGTCACTTTACTTTTCAGGGTTTGAGGAGAGATGCTATAGTGCACCTTTTTTTGACTTCAAACGACAGACAAAAGCTTGGGAAAAGCATCTCCGGTTTGAAGAAATCACGTCAGTCTTAAATCTGATCTCTGGTTCTGGGCTGGGCAAAGCTGTGCCATATGAAGCTGGTTTCCCTGGTGCTGGTTATGAGGTTCAGAAGGTAATTCTAGTGTGGACCATGACATTCTTGGGGCTCTGATGACCCACTTAACTGATGACTCACTTATGTCAGTGTTACTAAATGCTTATTAAATACTGAGAATGCAGCGAATTGGCTTAGGGCACAGCATTGTTCCTGGAGAGCAGGAATAAGCCTCCAGTTTGCTGGTTTATTCTGGATTCACTGAAACACTGGATTACAGAGCCATTCCTTTGTCAGACTGTGACAGTGGTTCAGGTGCAAAGTGGAATAAACAAAGAGCTGTAGTGCTGTCCCAGCAAGAAGTTGTCAGTATTGCTGCTGGTACTCTCATTCCAAACTCCCAAGATATGCTGCATCACGTTAGGAGAAAAAAGAGGCAGCAGAGCATCTGTTGTATAGTGTCTTAGTTTTGTAGAGCACTTGGAACAGTATCCAAGTTGTGGCTGAAATGAATGGTGAAAGAGAATTTGCTGCTGGTTTAGCTCAAAGTGATATATAATTTTGTAGAAGTATTGCAGTTTTGTAACTTCCTGCAGGAAAGCAGGAGATAATGTGAAATGCAAGTAAAACTACACGTGCATTTTATATCTTATTTGCATCAGTTAGACTCAGGTATTCTGACTGAAAGCTGCTTTCAGCTTTTCAGAGGTTGGGCACTGGGAAAGCTTGTGAGCATATTAGGTATCAGCCTCCTGTCCCTTCCTGTTCAGATATCACATAATGGTTTTTGTTGACTCAAGCTTACAGCTGTACAGCAAAGTTCTTGTTATTTGTAATTTCTTGAACCATAGAGAAATTGTAAATTATTTTTTTCCTTAGGAATACAGTGGGTATTTTCAGCAGTAGTGTTAAAAGCAGACAGTCTACAGCAGTTCTAGGCCCCAGTAGAATTGGAGAAATTAATTTCAGTTACTTGAAGACAAAGTAGACCCAGGTTTTCAAAGAATCTTACAGGAGCCCTGGGATCTTTCATTTTTATATGTGTACACGTACAGATTTTAAGCCATGAATTTGGAAATGAGCTTTCTAGAGTGCTTTTCCTTTGGATTTGGACTCGGACAGTCCTGTATTAATGGATAAGATCTCAGAAGAGGTTGGCCTCACTGAAAGTCTCTTTCCCCCATGGTAGTGGGTGTCATGGGCAGGGCCAGGAGCTGCAGTCCCCACTAAATCCAGGGATCCCTGGCTGTTAATGGAGCTGACTGAATTTGACTCTAATAGTTCATTTTCCAGTGGCTGAGGGAGGTATTTTATAGTAATTGTAACTTTTGATTTGTAAAGTAAGATGCATCTTTATTTGTTTTATGCTGATCCATTCTGTTTGCTGGAGTTACAAGTTACTCTTGGGACCACTATTTAAGTATTTTATATAATATTTATCATTCCATGTACTAATGGAAATGGAGAAATTTTAGGAATTATTTAAGTATGCATTCTTCTGTCATCAGGGGGACCCTGTCCTGGGATTGATAGGACATAACTAGTCAGTGCAGAATGTTAATGTTCTTCCTGTTCACATGCCAGCAGTAACTCTGAGAACAAGCTTCTCACTTACAAGTGCAGTGGAATCCAGTCACTATGGCCTTTGGCTACACAACCGATTTGCTGCCAAGGCTTCTGTTTTCTTTGGCACAACAACAAATGAGGATAGTGCAGTGGAGATGTGGAAGGAAGCACCTTCAGGTTTTTTGTTCATGAAGCAGGTTTGTGCTGCTGAGAAGCTGAGTTTGGACTAAAAACTAAAGGCTTAAAATTAGAGACTAAAGAAGAAAAAAAATAAATTCAGTGACACTACCGAGGTCCTGCTGACCTGTGTTGCTTTGGCCTCGTGCCTTTGAACAAAGCGAATTTTGAACCTTTAATTATGACTGTGCAATGGATTGTAAAACTTCCAGGGTTTGGTGTTTCACCAGAGAGCTGCCTGACTGAGGCAAGAGAGATTTCTTAGAAAACGGAACACATATAAATGCTTACCAAAAATCTTCTGGTTTTGAAGTTGTACACAAGTCTTAATGTAATTGATTCTACAAATGGGACTGTGGGAGTCTGTGTGATACTTTTTTTGCCTTATGATTGGCTTGAGAGTAGTAATTAATTTCCTAATGAGTTGAAGGAGAGAAGAATAAACTGTCACTTCGCCAAATATGTCTTGTCTTTTTGCTGAGCTTGTTGCTCCAGCTGATTTCTGTCTAGTTCCTCTTGGGACACGCAGTCTCCTTAAAATGCGGCTTTGCTGTCCTCAGCCTTTAAACCTGAGTTCACGTTGTTAGCTCTCACTCCCTTTGAGAACAAATGCTTGTTTCAGACCCCTATGTCATGTGTGAAATGGCACAAACTAAATAATCTCAACAAAGCTCATCTGTTCTTCCTGTTCTTCTGCAGAGGTCATTTTAATTGCTTGTTTATTTTTACTTAACAAACTGCTGGGTCAGATCAGTCTTTGAGCTCCACAGCCTATTTCTGTCCATAGTGTGCTCCTCCAGCACAGCTCCAGCTCAATTTGTAGTTCCTTGTTCCAAAGCTTGAACTGCTGGGTCCGTAATCCACTTTGGTGTTTCTACATGCTGGGACACTTCTGGCTTAAGTGGAGTGTTGTGGGAAGGCCACCACTGAGCCAGGGATTCTGTCCTTCACAATGGAAAGCCTTGGGCTTTCACTGAGAAACAGAGCCAGGCATGAGCAGAGCCCCAGAGAACTGCAGGGCTGTGGACTTGGGAGTCTCATGCTTGGGGCATTGAGCCACAATTCAGGAAATACTGACCTGTATGCTCAAAAAAATTCAGCAGACGGATGGGGCACAGTTACCATCTAATCCCTGAACTTTTGAAAGCTGAATTCTCATAACAGGTCTTTAGAAACTGGCAGTTTTGTAGGACTTCCATTTAACAGGACTTTCAGCATTCCATGCCAAGCTCAGGTACAGTTCTGTTTACTCCTCCAAATACACCTTGTTTCCTGTTCCATGCCAGCGTGATTTTGGCAGTGATGACGGATGAAGACAGGAAAAGTTTTTGCAATAACACATTTACAGTTTTGTGTATTTTTCCTGTGCTTCAGGACTCGCCTCTTAGAAATAGCCCTGTAAAGGAATTCAGCTCCTGATTGCCAGTGTCACACTCAGTATATTTAACAGGATCAGTAAAACTGACATGATAGGATAGCTCCATGAAGCTTGTTGCTTCAAGAGAAGGTGTTTTGATTTCTCTGACTTTGGATTTGGGAAGAAAGACTTGGGTTTTTTGTTCTTTGAAATACTGCTGGAGATTGCTGTCCAAAGCTGGAAGCCTCTGCCTCCACTGGAGCTCAACCCTGAGTTCCTGTTCTGTACAATGTTCCCACTTTGGCTGCACTCATTGTGCCAGTAAATGATGATAGAACAAACTGAACCTTTGTTCAGCAACCTCACTGGTGCAGGCCTTAAGCACAGGGTCTGCACCCATGGTCTGGTCTGGGTCACTCACTGCTTATATGCTATTTTCCTTGTGTGGCCCTGAAATTCAACCAGGAGCAGCATTCCCATGATGCTCAAGAGTGATGCTTTGGGGCTCTTCCCTTCAGCTCAGACAGCACCACACAACAGGGTTTTCTTTTTACCTCCCATGCTTGCTTGCCAAAGGATTCAAAACATGGATGCTGGTGGCACTGGCTTCAGACTTCTACCATGATTTCTTTTATGGCGCTGTTCATCTGTCCTGGATGTCCATGTGTATTATCTCCTTGCCATAGTATCTGAAAGCCTTTAGTTTATCCTTCTGTATCAAACAAACTGTGTGTATTCCTTTGGAATAAGAACTGTCTGTAAGAGGAAAATAAGAGCTCAGTATAGTCCAAGAGAAGGGGATTAAAAAAACTTGTCCTTCTGGAAGGTCAGCAGACACCCAGCCCTCCTTTCTCTTCAAAGCACAAACCCAGCCCTGGTGACTGGGATAACTTGCAGTGACTTCCTGAAACACTTGCCCCAAACCTGGCTGTGTTCATACATTGCTGGGCTGATGATCACTGGGTACCTACTTAGGTTGTGAAGAGTGCTATTTGAAGGGAAATAAAAGCAGGATGCAATCCTTCCTCTCTCCTTTTTTCCTTAATGTGTTAATCCTGAATAATGGCTGGGGTATAGCAAATCTGAATTCAGAAAAGTTGCAGGCTCTGAACCCAAGAGCGGATGACCACTTCAGAAAGGCATACTTGATACAGCAGCAACAAAGCCAAAGCCTGACTTGAGCACGAGGAAAAAGAACAGTGGCAGCTCTCAGGAGGAGCCCTGGAGGTTTTCATCAGCATGAACAGAGAGGATTCAGGTCGAGCTGAGGATGTAATGCCACTGGCAGTCTTAGAGCAACTTTTATAGGGACTGGAGTTTCACTAATTCCGTCTTCCAAGTTGTCCTTTGTTTGCACGTATCTGAAAAAGCTGATCAGCGGCTCCATCTGTTCCTGCTCTCCTCAGCATCCCTGGCTGGAAGGACCAGAAGCTTTGGTCTTTTTTTAAGAACAGGGCAGAGATGGATGAAACGGATATCAGCAGCCAAATATTGTGAAACACCAGCAATGGCTCTGGGAACCAGTCGTGCTGTGACCAGGGAAGGCCCTGCAGTGCAGGCAGTGACACCAAGCACCACTGTGACTGTGCTGCACAGTGAAAACCTCTGGGGACTCAGGAATCCTCTCCACTAACTCATAAAATCACATAAAATGTGAAGTAAAATCAACTGAGACAGTCGGTTACCAGGAATTAGTATTTTGGCAGTTATGCTAGTAATTATTGGTGCTTATTGGTCAGTCTAGTAGCACCTGTGCATGGGCAGATTCACCTGGGTAGGTGAGAAGGAACTTTTTTAAACTTTTTTGGTTATACTACCAAGCCATGAAATGATATCACACCTTTTAATAAACTTTTAGATCATACACTTTAATATACTTGCAGTTGATTTTAAAAAGCTCTGAAGATGCCTCAGTGGAAGTGTGCTTTACTGGTCACCACTACACAGCCCTTGAGTGACAGCAGTGCACACCAGGAATCCTTTGTGTAAATCTTCATCTTAGCAACTGGAATCTCTTCAACAAGCTAAAACTAAAACAGCCCCAACCCACGGCTCTAGCTAAGACTGATAGTCTGTTTTAGATAACTGGTCACTAGTGGAGCTCACCATGACTGTCAGTCATAATTATACCTCTGCTTTTCTACTAACCCTCTAGTATTTCCTTTTTCTCTAAAAATAGTTTATTTTCAACCTTAAGATGCCTCATGCAACCATCCTGTTCAGGGCTGTGATGGTTCTTGGACCTTCCAGGCAAGCTTTTTGTATTGCTGCCCTGTGTAACAGCTCATTCTGAGCAGGCAAGCATGGAGCCCAGAAAATGTGGTTTTGGCTTCTGTCAGTGATTTTGCCTTTTGTGTTTGTTTTCACGCTCAATGAGGTGTAAGTGGGACGCTTTGGAAAAGGGAGTTCCCACCATCATGGCAGAGGAGAGAATAGTGTCCCAGTTCAGCGTAGTAGAGCCAGTGCAGCAGGCTGCTGTGTCCTGTAGTAGCTGCACACAGGGGCTGTGGGGATGGAAGGGCTCAGAGCTAGCTGCCTGCTGCAGCTCCTGCGTGCTGCTCCTGCACCTGCTCCATGCGTGCAGATTTCACCCAGCTGCTGATGATCCTGGCTTCAAGCTTGCGCACCTCTGTGACGGATGGGGGGTCAGCTGGGTTGTGTCCCCTAAAAAGCAGAGGAAAGCAGAGCAGTGTCAGTTACTGGACAGTTGGTATTTGCCTCCTGCACAGGCAGAGTCTGTGATTTTAAGGACAGAGACTGACTGGATTGTGCTTCACATGTGTGTCCTGGAAACCAACTTGCAGTGTCCGATCTCCAGTACAGTTGGGCAGCAGGCCCAAGCTTGCCCTTGCTGGCTGCTGCCCACTCTGCTCCAGGCCTAAAGGCAGATGGCTAACGCCAGATGGCACTGGACTACTTCGTGTGACTGCTTGCTGCAGACTGTCTCACACTTGTGCCAACCCCCGTGCAAGAACATGATCTAATGACAGTAAGTGAGCTGAGTGCCAAGTTCTGCACAGCTCAGCATCCCTGGAGGCTGAAAGAGCCCTGTGCTGCTTACACATTGGGCTGCAATAGCCTTGTACCATTCTCTTTAGGTACTTGCCCTGTGCTAGGTGCTGGTGAGGCCACAGTTCAAATCCTGAGGTCAGTTTTAGGTCCCTCTTGACAAATAAGACATGGAAGGGATGGAGCATGTCCAGGGAAGGGAATGGAGCACCAGGAATAGCTGAGGGAGCTGGGGGTATCAGTCTGGAGAAAAGCAGGCTCAGGGGGGACCATCTCACTTTCTACAACTCCCTGACAGGAGATCTTAGCTCAGTGGGGGTCAGGCTCTGCTCCCAGGTAACAAGGGATAGGATGAGAGGAAACAGCCTCAAGTTGAACCAGGAGATCTTTAGACTGGAGAATAGGGAAAATTTTTTCATGGAAAGGGTTGTAAAGTAATGGAACAGACTGCCCAGGGAAGTGTTGAATTCACCATCCCTGGAAGCATTCAAAAAACTTGCGGATGTGGCACTTGAGGACATAGTTTAGTGGTGAACATGGTGGTGATGTTGGGTTCATCTTAGAGATGTTTTCCAACCTCAACAACTCTATGATTCTGTGATTCTGAAATATCTCCTGGTTTTTTGGGCTGTGGCTTGCTGAGATCAAATACCCAGGGAATCAGGATTTTGCCAGCGAAAGGAAAGTTTGATACTTACCGGAGATCAAGGTGATGGGCACCTCCTTTAATGGTAAGTGCAATCAGTGAAGGGCTGAGGCTGCTGTTTATCTGGGAGGAGAAGGAGCAAAGATCAATTCTCACCAAGTTACTGGGAAGAGCTGGACATGAGTTCTGAAAACGAACACGATCTGGGCAAGACTGAGGAAAAACATGGGAAGACATCCTTGGTACGGCTGGTATCTGCAGCTAACAGTCTGAAGGAACCATATCACCTGTCCCAAATGAAGGGAATGTTTTCTGCAAAGTGGGAACTTTCAGCTGATTCCAGCAGAGGTAGTTGGAAGTTAGGTCTCCTTTGGACCCATGCACCCTAAGCAGCCTGTTCCTCCTGGGATTCCAAGCCAGCCTAAACCACTGAGCTTCTGTATTCAATCAGGAGCTTAACTAACACAAAATCCAGTCCTGGGATTTTAAATTTTAGACTGGACACTGACAGCAGTCTGAGGTTTTGTTGAATCTAAGACAAAACATCTCTGAGTTTGCGTTGCTGCTCATAGCATCCGCCTGGTCTCACCAAGTGTGCTAGGACTGGAGAGAGCCAGACCACATGGCTGGCAGCATTGAAACCACTTGTGAACACAGAAACCAATTTGTAGTTCAGACCTTGGGTGTGGAGTAAGGAAGGTTCTGCCATGTCTGCACTAGTGAAGCCATATTTGTTCCATCAGTATTCCTGGCTGAACACTACTCAATGTGTCTGTCATTAGTGTCCTGAGAGTCCCCAGTGGTTCACCGTGAAACAGCTGCTCACAGAAACTCAGGTTAAAACTGAATTGCCAGTGCTGCTCTGAAAGGGAGGGAGGGCAGTATGTCATCTGCAAAGGTTGCTCTGTGCTCAGGGTACAGGAGTGCAATGCTTACCCCACCTCCAGCCCATGGGTCCAAGTCTCCATTTGAAAAAATGATGTTGCTTGCACTTTTCAGGTCTGAAATTCAGAGAGTTCATAATTGAGAGGTCTCCTTCCTGCCCAGTTATCCAAATGTGTTTGGCAACGGCAGCAAACATGGCCAAGAACAGAAAACATCAAATAATTGAACAAATTACTGGTAGTTTTTATGTTTTCCTCTTCTCTACCAAAGAGATACAGAAAGGTCTGTTTGGCTCAAGTCAGCACAAGGTTGTAACTTTCTGCCAGGACTCATTAGTGTGCTGTGCCTGTCCTCATGGGGCTCAGCTGGACAGAGGGAAACAGAGACAGCTACAGGGTAACACAAAGAGACAAGCAATCAGCACAACTTACCTTCTCCCCAAAAGTTTGTCCTCAGCCAGTGTGCTCGTGGCCTCACATGCCACTTGTTCCAACAGTACTGCTCACGCATAGCCTCTGTGAAGGGCATCTCAGGGAACATGTCCGTCACATTGTTACTGTTAAATGTTAAGTTGATCTCGGTGCAAACCTAGGAGAAGTGCAAGAGCTGTCATGGGGCAGGGGCATAGACAGGACAGCAGCTGAAACCTGCTGGGGTCTCTGACTTCTTACCTGGTAGTCCCAAGCCTCTGCATCTGAGCCGATGCCACAGCCCGTGGGGTCAGCACAGGACTGGTACAGCTGGTATATGTTATAACACTGTGCCAAGCCAGAGGAGTTGTAGAACACCCCTGCCAGGTGGGAACACAGCACAAAATCAATCAGTAACTGCTGTCTCACCCACCACCTCCCACATGAACTTCATGGCCAAAACCAAGGGTTGCATGAGTGTGCAAGGATGGGACAGAACTCACAGAGCCTGGAACTGTGCAAGGTTACAATCCAGCTTTATGGTAAAGCTTTTCCAAGGGACTGACAAATTCTTTCAGACGTCACAAACTTGATTATTGCCCTCAATTCAATGCAATATTGTCCTGTTTAGACAGTTTCCTTTGTAATGGGTTAAAAGCCTGGATAGCAGGCAGGGCTTCAGCTATGCCAGGTAGAGCAGGTCCCTGTGGCATCTTGCTCAGCTTACTCCTCTGATTTCCCAAGAAGAAAACTCCTTCCAAGCCATGCCATTCTGGTATTTTATTCCATTTCTTTTGAGGCTCTGATTGCTAAATGTGTATCAAAACTCTGGCACCTTGAGCGCTATGATGTTCAAACAGATGTTGGGACACTAGTTTCCCTGATCATGAACCAAGCAAACCTGACGTGACAGCAATACCACTTGAGACGTGATATGATGGGTAAGTGCTGGTCTGGTTCTCTGCAGGTAGAGAGGAATGGATTCACATTAAGGAGACACAGTATTATTGCCCTGGAAGCAATCAGTATCCCCATTCACACTGTCCCCATTCACCTGTTGCCAGTTCAGCATCACAGCCCATGGCACTACACTCTACCTGGCAGGAGGTGAGCTGATGAAGCACATGTAGAAAAAAGTGTTTTCCTATATGACACAGAGGGTCAAGTATGGAGGAAAGCCAGTCTCTTCCTAAAGTTCTGGTGGATCATTCCTCTTGTACGATTAAACTCCACCAAGTGAATGCAGCTGGGGAGACAGGGAGAAGCATGAGGTGCTCCCCTAGAACTGGGAGGAAGAAATCTGCCCTTGGCTTATTCATCTCAAAGAAACAAGACTCCCACTCTTCCTCACAGAAGAAATAGCATGTGAATACATCCAGTAGATCTGACAGTGTTTGTCAAGACATTAGTGTTTTAAAAAAGCTTCTAGCTGCCAGCCAAATATCTTTAGTGGTGATTAAGGATTGGTATGTTTCTGACTTGGGGCACATACCTCATTTTGAAAAAAAAATTAGCTCCCAGTCATACTAGATTGCATTAAAGCTGTAAGAATTCCTTTTTTTTTTTTTTTTTGTGCCACTCAGAACCTGTTTTTCTGAGTAATGACCACGGTAGAACTAGTTTTTAATAAGCAGCTTGAGAGCTTTTATGAGGAACTCTTCAAAAGTTCTTTGAATCCTATCTCTATTAATAATTTCCTTACAAACACTGCTGGCTGACAAAATAAGTGCTCACACAGATAAATGTATATGTATGTATACAAGATGTATTTAAGATTGCCTTGTCCCTGGATTAAGACCACAGGACTTGTTCTCAACAAGGAGACCAGAAAAATTCCTTCAGTGAATGTGCATTGAGCCCATGACTGCTGGAGCCAGAGTATGGGCAAACTTCTAGAAAAGAACTAAGTATCTCAGAAGTCCACATCTCATGAACAGATAACAGGCTATGGGGCTTCAACACCTGAGAAACATGACAAGGATAAGCTTGGAAAGGTGAGAGAATGAGCCTATGGGCCACTGTGAGACCTCCCAACAGACAAAATCAACAGGGGGCAAAATGTCCCAGAGGGAGATCAGAGTCATACCAGCTCCCCTGACACAGCAATGTGACAGGTCTACTGATAGGAGCTTCTAGAACACGTGGTGGTACATAAAAGATCAAACTGATAACATTAACTCACCAACAAGAGCAGCCAAGCCTTCAATTGGGTCTTTATGGGCAATAATTTGTTCACAGCCAACCTGGGTAAGACACATTACAGGCAAATGGCAGACAGAACAGTTACCAGTTGCTTTGTGGAAGGGCTAAGCTGGAAGATTCATTAGAATTATTATTTACATATTTTATAGTTCAGTAGCTTTCCAAAGGCCTAATTGAACAGGTCTGGAAATTTTTAGCTTCCTCACCTGCAGCAACAAAATAGAAGCAAGGGCAGACAGTTCCTTCACCAAGTTAGGTAGCTGTGGAGAAGCCACAGTGATACACAACAGTTCCTCCTACAATCAGAATATTTTAATGCCCTTTTCAGGGATTGGAGTGAATGTGCAGAATAATTATTTCCATTTTAGACGTCATTAAACAGACCCTAGAAGGAAACTGGATGCCCGGTGGAGCCAGAGGCAGCATGTCCAGAGTTCCAGTGCAGCAGAGCCTGTGTGACCTCTTGCACAGTGTGCTCCAGGTAGGACTAGAACCCTAAATGCCACAAAGCCAGAGGCAAGTGAAGTCCCATGGGCTTGACAACACAACAGAAGACATCAAGAATTGCAACAGCCTCTGGTGAGCTGGGATCAAAGCTGGTACCTTTCAAAAGCAGCTGGTGTCTTAAAGGTCTTTGTAAACTCCTGAGAACTTGGTCCTTTTCCCACATTTTGCCATCTGTGATTCTCTTGAAAGTTCACCTGTTTCCCAGTCCCCATAGCAGTAGGGTTTTTTTCTGCTTTATACCTGAGGTATGTTAGCTTCTTGGGCAATATTTTCAAAAGAGTCTGATTTTCACATCTCCATCCCTTAACCACCAAGAAAAATACATTTTTGAAAGCATGTTGAGATGGGCTACAAGATAACTACTTTTTTCTTTTTTTAAAGCTACAAGTTTTTAGTATTTAAAAGCTGAAGTCAACAAGCTTGCACAGGTGTTTGTGTCTAAGATAAAGGCAGAGCAGAACAGGAGTAACTCCAGCAAACCTCACAGCAGCCACCATCACAGAGAAGTTTCAATTGTGTAGATTTACTGTCAGACTGGAAGGGCTGCAACATCCACCACTACTGATCATCCTGTGACCAACACCAATGGTGTCTGCCTGACAGTGTCCTAAGTCACCCACTTACACCAATGTCCTCACCTTCACTGGATTGGCAGGGAGGTCACCCATGAAGTCGGTTTTGTATGGGTAGTCCATCATGGCCATCATGGTGAAGGCATTTCTAGCAAACCCAAAGAGCTGGTAAACATCCTCTTTGTTAGAGATCTTATTGCATGTGGCCATTTTACTGCTGATCTCATCATAGGCTGCAAAAGAAAGGAAAATAAAAGAAAACTTAAGCAGAGGAAAGTAATACCAAGCTTCAGCATCTTGTTTCACTCAGGAGTAAGAAGATGTAACGTAAGATGAGGTTTTTAGTGGAAAGGACACATTGCATCTAAATTTACACATGTGAACAGAATGTTCAGGCAAGCTTCCCTGAGCAGTGTCACAATGTTGTGTGGCCCAGAGCCCATGCTCTGTCCTTCATGGAGCTCCTTGGGGAGCCTGGAGGAATTAGCACCTGCCAGGACAGAATTGGTCCCAGCTGAAACAGTGAGGAGAGCAGCTTGGTACAGCCTGTCCTCGCCTGTGCCCTGAGGGCTGCTCTTGCTCATGCCTGCAGACCTTTTCCCTGGCAGGGCTGCTGTGTCCCACAGGGCAGGCTCCCCAGGCAAGCTCTCATGCAGGAGAGCAAGGCACAACATATAGGGCCCAGTGAGATTCAAAAGCTGGGAAAAACTGGCAAAGGGAAAAAAAAAACCCAACTAAAATTGTTTTTAAAAAAAGAAAACAAAAAACCCAACCCCAAAAAAACAAACACCACCACCACTACCTCCTGGGAAAAAAAAAAAGAAAAAGAAAATAAAAAAAAGTGCAGCTTCCTGGGAGGAGGGTGCATCTGCAGTAAGAACTGCCAGATGAGAACTGCCAGTCCTCACAAAGGATTCACAAGATCTCAAGACATGCCTTCAAGTATCAGTGGGATGCAGAGGTCAGCTGGAGTCAGCAAATACATCTTTAAAGACATTCCTTCAAGATGCACCCATACACCTTTGCTTCTCTGCTGTGGAAAGCTGCTCCCTTCATTTTCATCCTCCTCATTTTGGAGTCACAGATCCTGTCCCCATCCTGTTCTACAGCTGACCACTAGAGCATGGCTGCTTTTGCTTGGAAACCCACGGCCTGGGACCTGACTCTGGATACACACTTGAGGGCCAAAGCCTTAAATATGACCACTTTACCCCCAGCTGCAGGAAGCATGGCCCCAGGCAGACCTGGAAGAGCTTGACTAGTTAACAGTAACATTCTTCCTGCTGTGACCCAAAGCTAAAATGGCGTTTTGACTCCTGGGCCCCTCTGGCAGTTCCAGGACCAGCAGCAGCTGGGAAGCACACAGTTCCTGACACACAGCATGACAGACCAAGGCTCAAGACAGACTCAGAAGCCACTACATCTGTCCCAACACCACGCACAGCTTCCAGGAGATGCTGCATCAGCCATGGCATCTGGTCCAGCCTACTTAGGAGCCATTGCAGAGGTCTTCACCAGTCTGTCCTAACTGTCCAAGACTGGAAATGGAAGGGACTTGGATGATTGCTTCAGGACCTAGACTGCCCTCCACATATTTCTCAGATCTGTCCATTGAGCTGAGTCACACAGCTGTCATACCCACCAGAACAGCTCTTCATGGCGTGGATATTGAGGACAAGCATCTGGTGAAACATATGGCTTTACTAGCTGTACATACTATGCAAGTGGTTTTCACCTGCAAGTGGTTTTGCACTTTGGTGCAGAAAAAATGGTTTCATTAACACTGTGCAAAGCTCCACAGAGCTACTTATGTTTCAGTATTGGTTACCAATTTTAATGCTAACTGAAACTGTTAATAAAAGAAAATAATCAATAGTACAAGCAGAAAGAGGAAGCCGTGTGGGCATCTGCACTGATTTATCTGGACAACTAGCTGAGGTAAAGCTGTATCACTTTTTTCCCCCTAAGGCTGGGAATGCTGGCTGCCCTTGGGAGCCATCTGCAGGGCTCCCTTCTTACCTCCACTCAGGCACAGGTCCTTGATCTGCTGGAAGGCTTTACGGACAGCTGTGACACAGCCTAGGCTGGACTTCTGAAAATCCTGAAGGGACAGAAAAGATATGAGGTGACAGTTTCCCACAGGACATACTTAAGAGGCTGTAACAGAAAGAACTGTCAGAAGGACCAGAAGAAGACAGGGGTTATTGACCCGCTGGTCAGCACCTCATTTGTGTTTCCATGAGCAGTGACACCAGTGCTTCTGCCTTGTCCTTCAGAGTCAGCATGTCTCTGCAGAAGCCAACACTCTGGACAGCTCAGGCCAAGCAGCAGCTGTGTCACCAGGTCTGGCTGGGATGACCTGCCAGACAGAACACTGCCCTGCATGGAGCATCAGGCTGAACGTGAAGCAGCAAGAGAATATGAAGCATGCCTCAGAGAGAGGGGCAGGCTGCAAGGGTCATAAGGGTTTTGTTGTTTTTAAACACAGAGCAGAGTCCTCGAAACTGCACTTTGCCTGTGAGAAGGAGCCATGGGAGAAGTCAGTTATGCATTGGGAGTACAAGACCAAGATCTGCTTTTCTTCTTAAGCCTGCTAGTGGCCTGCCATGTCCTTTTTCTTGGGAAAACCATTACTGATCCTGAAAAAGCACATTAAGTTAGGTTTGAAGAGCTGTGGCTGGTTATGGTGCATCAAGTTGTTTCTGTGATTGAAGGCCCTGGGAACTCAAGTTCTTTCTCCTCTCTCAAGTCGTAAGGCAGATTAGATCTGCTGGCAACCACTGTTTTGTAACAAGAAGAATTATTAGGGTTCTTCTGATGTCTCTTTACCCTGCTAGAGCAAGATAAGTAACCACAAATCACTAGCTAGGTGTTTTTCTTATAAAGACCCACCCTCGCTAAAAAATAGATCTGGGACCTTTCTTTTCTTCTTAATTCTGCCTTTGTCTGATAATTATGCTTAAATAAATAATTTTGGAGTTTTCCACAGTTTAGCTGGGCATCCCTTTAGGTGTTCAAAAAATCCTTCTGGATGTGCTTATTGATCTTCACCTGCTAATGGCTCTAACTGAAGTGTGGGGATAGTTTGGCCTGGGAGAGAGGAGCAGGTCTGCTCTGGCTGCTGTGATGGCTGAGCTCTCCTCTAGGCACTGCTGGGCTGCTGCCAAGCACTGCCTGCCATGAGGACCCTTACAGACCAGAAACAGTTCAGCTTAGCAAAGGAAGGAGGAATTGCAGTCATTCCACGTGCCGTCATTGGGGTTAACAGCTCTCACAGGTGTTCTTAGCAAGAAGAACAATCAGATTTCAGATGTATAAATTGCAAATCAGAGCAACCTCCACACTGAAGATGGAAGGGAGAACTATGAAACCCCATACATACATACTTTGAAACATGCTTGCTTAAGAGCTCAGCCCAGAGCTTGGCTTACTACTGCAGAGAAAACAGATTTTTAAATTAGTTGGAAAGTTTTTTCACATGAAAAGATTTTTAAATTAGTTGGAAAGATTTTTCCACACCCTAAGTTTGAGGGTGTGAAATGAGGGTGTGTAATGACTCCCAGCATATCCACAGCTGAAGCAAGACAAGGATGTTGAAAGGAAATTAGCTTCAACCAGGGAAGAATTCCCACTGCAGGGCCTGTTAGCTGACTAAATTGAAAGGAATAAGATGAATGTGTCCTTACAGACAGACTGTGAATCTGCTTGTAGATAGGGCCAGAGACTTATAGATAGGGAAGTAACAGAAGAAACTACCAGTTCTAGAAAATGTTACTAATTGCCGTGTACCATTGCTCAGCCAAGGCTATGTAAAATTTGTGAACTTAGATAAAAAGAACAAAGGCTTAATAGAATTATGAATAGTGTTTTGCTATATATAAAAAAAAAGGAGGGATGCATAGAAAATGGGGACACAGAGTAGGTGATTCGGGAAGTCTGTACCTTCCAAGTACTTCAGCCAATGGGGAAAGGAAGAGGGTGATGCATCCAGGAAATTAGGATAGAAAGGGGGCTGAGTCTCCCAACCATTTGAAAGACCCTATGGGAAATGCCTCACGGCCTCTCCCTTTATTCAAATAAAATTGCAGGAATCCTCTGTCTCCTTTTTGGACATCAACCTCTGGTGCTGTGAATTTTTTCACACAAAATGGTATTACATTTTTTTGTTTGAAAATGCATAACTCTACAAGAAGACAAGATGTCTATTATTCTTTTATGGACTTAGGAGTTTAAAATGTGTTTATTTTCATATAATAGTCTCTTCTTTATACTTACTGGTAAAGCTTTCTGTTGTGCAAGTCTCTGCACAGAAACAAGTTGTTCACGTATATAAATAAGAACAAAGAGACCACAAGTTACATACACAGGTGTGGTCCTTGAAGTGGAGAATAACAGCAAAGTAACACAAGAATGACAAGAATGTGTCAACAAAGATGAATCACCTCCAGACCAGAGGGATGGGGAGAAGAACGCTAAGGTGGCCCAAAGGTAACCTAAGACTAAGCAGCAAGGTAAAAATCACCCCTGAGACAGGTCACATGCTAGTGTCAGACCACCCTGGTATAGTGACCTGACACTGACTGGAGCATGTACAGAAAAGCACTGGTTAAGTTGACCAGTGAACAAGTTCTGTGCAACTTCTTTGTTGTAACTTGTATAAAAGCCTGCAACTGCCAAAGAGAGGTGCCAGCTTAATGAACTACAGCCTAGCAATAATTCTGGGCAGAAAAGCATGAAAGGTCTCAGCCCTGTGTGCTCATTGGTTCCTGCACCAGGCACAGACCTCAGTTCCAACTGAGGGACAAAAAAAGGTAGTTCATACTAAGCCATCTGTGTCATCCAGATCTAGAAATTAACGTCAAAAAAGAGGCAGAACAGACACCATCACAAGATTTCAGCACAAGCAGCTAGTACATTTCTTTCCTTATGACATAAATCTAAGTCAGTTCTAACACCAACTTTTCATGGCCTTAAACTGCAAAAGCCACATTTAAATTTTAGTTTAAGTGATCCCGAGACACCTTGCACATTTTTAAATAAAATGAAGTTATAAAATGTTATAAAATGAAGTTTTAGCTAGAAAACGAAGATTTTATAGTTATGACTATAAACATTAGTTTTAAAATGAAGATATAAAATGTTATAAAATGAAGATTTCCAAGTTCTTCACTGAAATGCAATCACCTTGGACTAAGGAGGTGCTGTGAATCATTGGTACCAATACAGCATTTTGGGAGGGGATTTGAAAAATAAATTATCCAAAAGGGGTTCAGCCAGGCACAAGGGAAAAATTTCAGGCTGTAATACAGTCAAGGCATTAGAAATGGGAAAGTCAATTCTCAGTGGTACTAAAGGTACTGGCACAGAGTTGTGCTTCTTGGAGCAGCACCTTTGAACCTGAGCTGCCCAAGTGGAGGCAGTGCCCAGCCATCCTGCAGCTACTACTTTTTCTTTCAGGTTGCCATTTAATTGCACTCCCTACTTAGCAGTCATGCAGTGAAGATAAATATCTATTTAAACACATGGAAAAGAAAAATGAAACAGCATTCCTAAAGGAAGAAAATACTGCTCCTGAAAAGAGATGCTACTTACTGCTGTGACATCCCTGAAGAACTGGGTGGGGTCTCCAAGCCCAGCCACAGACAGCAGAGGAGCACTGGCAGCTAATGCTCCAGCCACGACATTTGGGTATTTCATCCTCAGGTAAGCACTCAGCATTCCTCCATAGCTACCAAGGAGAGACAAGAGTTACTTCCTTTAACAGACAACTTATGCTGTAATAACTCAGAAGTTCAGGCCAACATTTACAGGCTCACCTAAACCAAAGGTAACAATGAGCTCATGGATACCTGTGATGCCTCATGTTTTCACAGATGCTCTGTGATATGCATGATGTTCATGGATACCTGTGATGCTTTGTGCCTCATGCTCATGTTGATCCAGTTATGGCCAATGAACAGCACACAGTACTCTTTCTGGCCTTTCCCCAAATGCTCACACCAGGGATTTCCCCAAATGCTCTGGTGGGAACACAGCAGCTCAGTTTGCTTCTGTAGACAAATGTAAATCCTGCCTCAGTATTTAACTTGGCACCATCCTGAGCATGTCCCGATAGCTTCACAGCAGAGCAAAGCAGGGTTTGAGTGAAGCACTCACTGTTCAAAGAGAGAAGACACACTACACTTTGCATACAGAATGACAAGAACTAGTTAGAACTAGACAGAACTTAGTCAGGGTTTTGGCAAAGGGTGTCCATGAACATGGCAGAACAGGCAGCCCTCTCGACTCCTGGAAAGTGGAGGCTATCCTCCCTGGGAACCTCAAATAAGAGCTGCATAGTTAATCAGCAGAGATACAGGAAAGGGGAAAATTTAACAAATACAACAAGAAAAGTCAAAGCTACCTTGGCAGCTTCAATGCCAGGGCCACAATCTACGCATGGATCAAAAGCTGCTAGATAGACCCAGGATGACAGAAGTCATTAATTTGCTGATGGTTGCAGAGTTTCTCTGAGGCCGTTGGGGATGGCAAATAATATCCCCAAAACACAGATTAAATCTGGTATAACTCCAAGCTTAAAAGCACTCAATCTCCCTCCGCACCACCTCAAGTGGTTCAGTAAATACCGTTCCCACAACACCCACGTGTAAAGCAATTTGCATTTCTCTAGCCCTGGTACTGGAGAAAGCATTACCTGAAACTTGCTGCAAGTAATTTCAGGTTAATTTGGCACAGTTATAAGCACCAGAAGTGGTCTGTTTTTTCTCTCCTGAGAAATGCTGTGCTTCTCCAGCACTGCCATATTTCAGTGTTCTTCCTTTGGGTTTAGTGTGTTCAGGGCTGCTGCAGACTGAGCCCTCAACTACACACAGAGAGCTGCAGTCTAACATGCAGCCAGCTAGGAGGTTTTGCTGAATCCCTCTCCCATCTTCCTGTCCCAGGACAGCTTCTGGGCCTTCCTACTCTCGCTACTGTCCTGATAATCACACTATAAACCTCTGTGAGATCAACAGTTCAGTCACCACACCGCAACCAGCTGAAGGCTTAATGATAACTATCATACCAAAAGCTTTTTAGCTCACTGCAATTGAATTCAAAGCCCTGTAGTTCTGGAAGACTTTTGGAGGGAAGCACCCCTCTACTACAAGAGAGGGGATCCATCAAGAAACAAGGACATCACAACTGCTGCAAGGAACCAAAGAGCAGCAGAGCAGAGTTGTGAAAAAGCCTACAATGAAAATGGCTGGATGCTGTTAAAGAGGCTGCGTTTAATAAAAAGCTGTGTGGCCCCTTGAAAGACTATTTTATCAATTATTAGTTTCCTGTGTTTCCAATGTAAAATGTTCTGATTCTGCAGGCTAAATTTCTCATTTTCATTGAGTTACAGAATATGCTGAGCTGAAAGAGACCCATCATGATCACTAAGCCCAACTCCTGGTCCTATGCAGGACACTCCAGGTATCCCACCTTGTGTCTGGGACTGTTGTCCACACTTTTCTTGAACTCAAACACACTTGGTGTATGACCACTTCCCTGGGGAGCCTGTTCCAGTGTTCAAACACTCTCTGGGTGAAAAACATTTTCTTGATATCCAATCTAAACCTCCCTTGATACAGATTCACGCTGTTTCCTTGAGTCCTGTCACAGGTCATAAGTGAAGAGATCAGTGCTATCCCTCCACAGGATACTGAAGAAGGCAGTGAGGTCTTCCTTCAGTTTCCTCCAGGCTGAACAAACCAAGTGATCTTAGTCACTCCTCATAAGGCCTCCCCTTCAGACCCTTCCCCATCTTCATGGCCCTCCTTTGGACACACTCTAATAGTTTAATGTATTTACACTGTGGTGCCCTAAACAAGGTGATGCCACCCCAGTGCAGAGGACAGTAGGATAACTGCCACTCGGACCCAGCCAGCGATGCTGGGCCTGATGCCCCCTAGGACACGGCTGGCCCTCCTGGCTGCCAGGGCACTATTGATTCACATCCAATATGCCACTGGACTCTCAGGTCCCTTCCCACAGCTGCTCTCCAGTCTCTCATTCCCCACTCCATACACACAGCCAGTGCTGCCTCATCCTAGGTGAAAAACCAAGCACTTGCCGTTGGGAAACTTCATACAGTTGGTGTCTGTCCATCTCTCTGACTTACTGAGGTCTCTCTACAGGGCCTCCCTGCCTTCAAGGGAGTCAATGGCTCTTCCCAGTTGAGTGTTGTTGGCAAACTGACTTAGTATTCTGTTGCGACGAACTCTCTGTTTGTGGAGACACTAGGCTTGACTCCATTTCAGAAGGCTGATTATTATGTTAAATATTATACTAAAATATTACATTAAAACTATACTACAAGAACAAAGAAAACAAGGAGATCAGAAGGCTACAAAGAACAAAAATAAAATAGAATACACAACAAAATCCTGTGACTGCTCACAGCCTTGGCACAAGTAGCTGTGATTAGTTACCAATTGAAAACAATCCACACAGACCAATAGAAGATATACCTGTTGCATTCCACAACAACAGATAGTTATTGTTTACATTTCTTTCCTGAGGCCCTCAGCTCCTCAGGAGGGAAAAAATCCCAAGAAAGGATTCTTAATAAAATATCATAGCTACAGTATTCCTTTAAGTCCTGCATTCAGGTCATTAATAAGATGCAGAAGAGGAGTGAGGATGGAGCCCTGCAGAATCCCACTAGTGACTGGACACCAGCCTGGTGTTACCCCAGACACTGTAACTTTTTGTGCCAACCAGTGATCCAGTTGCTCACCCATCATATGCTGGACATTTTGCCCAGAAAAATCTTTGGGAGAGATAGCATCGAAAGGTTTGCTGAAGTCCAAAATAATGACATTTACTGGCTCTCCCAGATCAACCAGGTGGGTTACCCCATCATAGAAAGAAATCGGGTTCAACATGCAGGACTTTCCTCTCCTGAAGCTAGCTGCAACCAATGACTACATTGCCCTCCAGGTGTTTTTTCAATATCTCCCAGATTATTATTTGTCATGATCTTTCTAGATTTTACCAGCACTGAAGTGAAACTGGCAGGCCTGTAGTTTGCAGGGTCCTCCTTCCTGCCCTTCTTGAAAACTGGGACAATGTTTGCCAGCTTCCAGTCAGCTGGGACCTCTCTGGATTCCCAAGATTGCGCAAAAATCATCAATACAGGTTTTGCAATGACATCTGCAGCTCTTTGAGGATTCTTGGATGAATCCCAACAGATCCTATAGATTTGTAGGGATCCAGATGGAGCAGCATCTCCTGCACATGTTCAGGGTCAGCAGGGAATTGATTATTCTTGCACTTATGGTCCTCCAGCTCAAGGCACTGGGGCCCCTTTGGTCTGTCAACCATGGTGAAGACATAGGCAAAGAATGCAATAAACACCTCTGCCTTGTTTCTGTCCTTGTTTGTGAGGTGACCATCCTCATCCTGGAACAGGCCAATGTTATTTCTACATTGAATTTCACAATTAATGTACTTAAAAAGCTCTTTATCATTCTCCAGTTTTGGCAGTTTCAACTCCAATTAAGCTTTAATCACATGAATTTTCTCTGTATAGTGGGGAGCAGTGTCTCTGTATTCTTCTCATGTCACCTGACTTTGCTTCCACTGGGCATACAACTTCCTTTTCCATCTTATTTCCAAGAGAAGATCCCTATTCAGCCAAGCCGGCCTTCTGCCTCACCTGCCTGACTTTCAAGGTTTGGGAATTGCTACTCACTTGCCCTTAACATTTAAAAAGTAACCAACACAGATGGACCCATCACATACAAAAACTTTTTCCCAGGGGACTTGACTCAATAATTCTCTGAGCCGCCTGAAGTCTGTCGTCATGGCCAGAGTTGAGGTTTTGCTGGCACTTTTCCTCCTGTCACAAGAGACTTTAAACTGGATGGCTTCATGGTTGCAGTGGCCAGAACAGCTGCCAACCCCCACTTTGCTCATAAAATCCTCTCTGTTGACAACTGGTAGATCAAGAACGGTATCTTTCCAATTCTGCTCCTTTAAGAACTGTGCCATAAAGTTGTCATCTGGATTTTTCAGGGAATCTTCTGCCCTAGATTGTACTGTGTGATTCTCCCCGATGATTTCTGGCAAGCTGAAGTCCCCCATTATTGGAATTACCAATATTGATGAATGGGACGAGTCTTAGCTTGTCTGGCAATTGCGGTGCTTCACCCCAGAGACACCTTTGGCTAGCTGTGAGTCACAGCTGGGCACGCATAGACAAGTCCAGGCGTGCCAGAGGTCCAATGGTTGTGGGCTGGAGCTTACTCTCGTAGAGAGTCCACTCCACAGGCTTCCCTGTGCCGGAGAAGCTTTCAGGCAATGGTGAAGGAAGGAGGCGGTTCTGATGGAGGGTTTTAATCCAGAGTTTTATTCTGGCCCCTGAATATAGCAACAGCTCCAACAGAACTGCCCGACTGCGTGGTTGCTTGCCATTTTAACCCAGGGGAGAGGGGGAGGGAAGGAATACAGGGAGCACCAACCAGGTGTGGGAGAGGAGGTCTCAGGGACAAAGGACCCCTGGATGGGCCAATGCCCTCCCAGGGTGGAGGGCATCTTTTCAATCTGCCCAATCACTCGATGGCCTTCTGGAATTCCAGGATTGACAAGCAGTACTCAGCAGGGGTCAGGGTGTGGAAAGGAGAGGTGATTAACACACCTGGGGAAGGAATCTTCAGGGAGAAACCCAGGGTATCTGAGGCAAACCATGACATCACACCACAACACCCCATAAGGACAAGGGAAGTTGACTTGAAAGCATCCTTAGTTCCTCAAAGAATAATTTGCTTGCATCATCATCCTGTCTGGGAGATCCAAAGTAGACTCCCACAGTGACGTCCGCATTATTTATTTGTCCTTTGATTCTTACTCCTGGGCTTTCAACTGTGCCACTGCCAACTGTGAGCTGCAGACATTCTATCCCTTCACTACATACAATGCCATTGCCTCACCTCTTCTGCCCTAACTCTCCTGAAGAGCCGTAACCATCCAACAGGGTACTCCAGTCACAGGAGTTGTCCTACCAGACTTCACTTTTGCTAATGGTACCAAATTTCTGGGCTTGGGCCTAAGCTTTGAGCTCCTCTTATTTGTTCCTTATGCTGTAAGCATTAGTGTAGAAACATTTCAGGTGAGGTTCATTGTAGCCAACACCTTGTGAATTGAGGGACCCCATTAGTGCTTGTTTCCTCAGGTTTTGGCACACCATCCCATTGCTTATGACTGGCAAGGCTGCTATTTTCCCTTTACCCTTTCCAAGCTATTTTTTTCCTGCAGCTTTGGATGATTCAGACATCAAAGAAGCTTAGAAACATCCAGTCAGGGGTGCTTCTCCAAAGCAACCACAAATGGAGGCTAATTCCTGACAGGAAAGAAGAGTGGGACCTGGTGATGAGTTCATGGGAGCTGAGGCATAGGCACATCTGCTATCAAAAGGATAGCTTAAAGCGCTGCATTGAGAACTTTCTTGAGAGCAAAAGAGATCTACAGCAGCATAACTTTGGCTAAAAACAGATGCAGAGAAGGGAAGGAGTCCACACAACACTTACCTGCCCCCAAAAGCGATGACAGGGCAGTCTGCAGCACCAAACTGCTGCTTAAGCTCAGTAATGAGCACTGCATAGTCAGCAAGGGCTTGTTCCACGGTGAGCAGAGCAGTCTTTTTCAACTGTGTTGACTCAAGTCCAAAGGGAAGAGACTTCCCATAGTATCTCTGAAATGAAAGAGATACACTATGGCAACGTATATATCAATCATATCACATCATATCATATATCATACCATATCATATATAATAATAAAATATAAACTATGGGTCTTCTCTACTTTCACCATAGAGCTGGGCTAAGTGTGCACTAATACAAAGAGATAACAGAGTATGTGACGTCCTCTAACTTGCCCACAACTGAGGAAGTGCCTTCTCTCCTGCACCTGATACACAGACACTTTCAGGACAGATCCTGGAGTGGATGGCCAGGACATGACAGCTGCTTCAGTGGGTGCCAAGTGGGTTCTCAGCACGTGTATCTCTCCTGAAGTTCCCAGCTACAAAAGGGAACAGGATAATCTCTCCATGACTAGGATGATAGATAGTAGATTTAATAGAGTAGTGTGGGAAAGGCTGGCTTGGAACTTTGCAGGGTAGAGAGATTAAGTATTATCCAAACAAAGTATCTCTCTACTCCAACATAAGAGTTTAAGGCCTGTAGAAACTACTTACAAAAGCAAATCATTCGTGGCACAGGCTGTACTGAAACAGCAGTCTGTATCCTGGAGTGCTGGGAGGCATAGCAAAAAATTACTCAAAAGCCACGATTATGGAAAGAAAATCTGCTGTTATGGAAAGAAAGCTTATAGCAGGCCAGACTCAGCTCCACAGCAAGAAATGGCACCACTATTCCAGACCTGCGGAGAGCTGAATAGAACAAGACTCTAAAGAATGCATAATGACTAAAATACTCACATGTTCAGCAAAAATGACAAGTGCTTGCTGTTCCTCTGCTAATTCAAATATGAAGTCAGAGTTCTTAGCAAAAGTCCAGATGTCACCTTCATTGCCAGTATAGAAAAAGATGGGTCCAAATCCTTTCTTCCAGAACTTTGCTGAGGCAATTGAAATAAAGAAATTAAAAATTAAAAAAAAAAAAACCAAAAAAAAAACCAAAAAACCACAAACCCAAAACCCACAAAAAACCACATAATACCCCCCAAAAACACAACAAAGAATATCTGCATGAAATGAGTCAATTTTTGGTTTTGGGCAAGAGCTTAACAAGGAAGAACACAGTGAACAGGCTGATTCCTGAGACCTGATCTGGGACACAAAGTGTTAGAAAGGCCAGGCTCCAGAAATCTCTCATTTGGGTGGGGGTAAATAAGAGCTTCCATAAGATCACTACATGGCCTGAAAATTTCACTTCTTCCTGAAAAATACCTAAAATCTCAATCCTGCAAGTCCTTTGCAGACAGCTGCCCCCCAAAAGAGCAATTTCCCATTTATATACCCTTTTTAGCCCAACTCACTCCAAAACATTTGCACAGCTAGATTTTCACACAAAACTGACATTAGGGAATTGCCTGCATCTTTCTGATATTCCTGCTGTGATGTATAAAGTTGTAAATTACGTATCATAGGATGGTTTGAGTTGGGGGGGACCATCAAAGACCATCCAGTTCAAGCCCCCTGCCATGGGCAGAGACACCTCCAACCAGACCAGGCTGCTCCAAGCCCTTTGCAATCCGGCCTTGAACACTTCCAGGGATGGAGCAGCCACAGCTTTTCTGGGCAGCCTGTGCCAGGGCCTCACCACTCCCACAGGGAAGAATGTCTTCCTTATGTCCAATCCAAATTCACCATATGTCAACTGCAAACTGTTGTCCCTTGTCCTGTCACTACTGGCTTTGGTAAAAAGCTACAACCCCTGTTTTTTCACAAACGTTCTTTAAGTACTGGAAAGACAGAATAAGGTTTGCCCAGAGCCTTTTCCTCTCCAGGCTGAACAAACCCACCCTCCCAACCTGTCTCCAGAGCAGAGGGGCTCCAGCTGTCACTAGACAAGGGAAAGCTTCAGACAAGCCCTGCCTTAGCCTCAAATTTTGGCAACATTTTAAATTTAAGGAATCAGTCTGGCTCACAGTTCTTATGACAGCAGATCAGATCTACTTATAAAAATGAATTATTTATTAAACAGACAAGAGATAACAGACAAAAGATAACCAGAACTACTCATTACACAGTATAAAACTAAAGAAGTATTAGTTGACAACAGTAAACCATAGAACACTGCACTATATCAAGGTATCTATATTAAAACTGGCAAAATAAATAGTATTGATTAGAAGTCAAATGTAATTTACCACTGAAATGGTGATAACATAGAGAGATTCCTTCGCTCAACCCCTAGGGAGTAACCATGAAGCAGATGTCCCTGCTCGTGGGAGAAACTCCACACATTTCCAGAAAATATATATATTTTAGCAGATTTCTGCTTTGTGAAAGTTTGGGGTGGCTTTTATAGTTATAAATTGAACAGCTATCAGTCAGTCAAAATCCAGCTTATCTTGTCAGATCTCATGTCAACAGTAAGGTTATCAACTGGCAGTTGGGAAATACCAGACCAGTGTTAACCTATGGGTCCAAAAAACTCACAATAACACAGCTTGCCCCATTTGACTTACCTGACTGGCTAACAAACAATAGAGAAGCTCTTGGGAGAGGGTGAGGTGCTGTGCTACACCAGCTCTCAGATCATTGCTGAGGCTTCCTCTGGACTCACTCCAGCAGCTCCACACTTCTTGTACTGAGGTCCCTGGGCCTGGAGGCAGTTCTACCAGTGGGGTCCCAACTGAGCAGAGGGACAGAATCTCCCCACACACCTGCTGCCCACACTGTGGGGAGGCGCCCAGGATATGCTGATGCATGTTATATATGTAACACACATGCATATGTGTGTGTGTGTATATATGATGATATATGAAGATGATGTGCTTCATCCTCAGCTCATTTTACAACTGAAGGCAAATTGAGTCTGGCAGGACAAGCTGAGCTGTGATGCTAACACTGGCTTATCTAACACACAGTTGCTCTAATGCTTGCTGATTTTAACAAACATTTGATTTTAGCTTAGTGATAAACTGCATAGGAATTAAGAGGGATAATAAATAGTTTTCTTTAATGACAAACTCAGACTGTCAGTTAAGTGTTGATTTCAATGCATCATCCAAAGAGACCCTACAAAGCAGTTGTCCCATGGATGTTACTGTCACATGAGGCTGTTTCCATGAACAGAGAGGCCCAAATTTAATTCTTAGCATTCTCAGCACAGAATTGACACAGCAAGATTTGGCTTGAAATGGGATTTGAAACCTCTAATTAGTGAAACTGCTCCTCTTCATTAACAAAGAGGCCAACTGACTATGATGCATTTGCTTTGGATATTGGGGAGGTAACTGGAGTGCTCAGTGTTCTTTCCTCTGGCTCGTCTCCTCATGTGCTTCATGGCTCCTGGAGTAAACAACCATCACAGCCAAAACCAAACCAGATGGGCTCCTTAGAAAGGTATCTATTTTTTGATTGAAATCCTGGGGAATTGCTAGCTGAACTCAAAATGTATCTGCTTCCCTGTAGTGAAATTAGTTTTTATTTTATTGCTGATAATCTGAAAAGTCTCATATTGTACAAAAAACAGTAAAGGGGAATGGAATTACAGGAATTTTGAGTAAGAAACTCTCTATAAACCAGCAGAACTGCACTGTTAATATTTTGCTCCTCACAAATATTATTCAGCTCTGCCCAGGACTCACAGACAAAATATAACACTTTAAAAGAAAACAAATAGAAGTTGCATAATGCTTTAAACCATGTAATCCCAACATTCTGTTCAAAAAGGGCCACCTAATTAGTGAAATTGCAGCCTTGGGTATGCTCTCAAAATTCACTGGTGTGTCCGTATCTTTGGGTTGAACTGATCCATGAATTCATGCCTGGTGAAACACACAACTTGGCACAGGTGCTGAACAAGCTGCAGAACAACAGGCAATGTGAATGTGAGCTGGAGCATCCAAAGACCCCAATGCAGCTGGGAGGCAGCAGCAGCTGGGCACAAAGCTGGGCAGTGCTCAGGTCTGTTGCTATTCCCAAGTCCACCTTTTTTTCTCTCCCTGCAATTTACTCCCCAGTTCCTCCGCATAGGTAGGGTTGAAAAACATGTGACACTGGCTACAGAAATTGCTGTATTTTTAGTCACATGCTGTTTAAAAAGGCCTTTTCTCTTTTACTGTCAGTGACCCAAAAGTAAGACACAGCTGACTCCTTGCTGGCCGTGCTCATTCTTTTGCATGGGTTAAGCTATCTACAGTTGCACGACTTTAAATAATGCAAACCGCTGGTATCAGAGGAGTTACCTTTACTCCTAAAAACGATCGGTACCGAGTGCAACACTTCAGTCACTGTTTTTCCTGATGCATTCAGAACACTCAATTACATGCACTTGTGAGAGATGCTGGTATCAACCAAAGACACACACACAGAGCCAGCACTGGTGCAAGCCTAACACAGCTCCTGCTTCTAGTCTACTGTTGCTCCAGAGAGGCCAGTCCCCACAATCCCTTGTGCACCACACAGCCAGAACAGAAGCCAAGGAGTGAATTCCAGACTGGTTTGGGCTGGAAAGGACCTTAAAGCTCATCCAGTTCCACCCCTCTGCCACGGGCAGGGACACCTTTCACTATCCCAGGATGCTCCAAACCCTGTCCAACCTGCCCTTGAACACTTCTAGGAATGGGGTAGCCACAGCTCCTCTGCATAACCTGTGCCAGGACCTCCCCACCCTCACAGGGAAGAATTCCTTCCTAATGTGCTGTCTAAGCCTACTCTCAATTTAAAGCCAGGCCCCCTTGTTCTATAAGTACATGCCTTTGTAAAAAGTGGATGAAAAGGAGAGGAGGATATAGACAATGCTGGGGAATGCTTGGCTCGTGCAGCATTGGCCAGTGGCTAACACTGATTCTTGGCTGCCCAGTGCTCTAGCTTCTTACTTTACCTACTTTATACAGAGGCAATTAAAGCTTAAGCAGAAAGGAATCCAGCCCGAAGCACCCACGGGACCTACCCGACACCAGGTACCGCTGCGGGAAGGTCTCGTTGCCGTAGGTCTCGAAGTTGAAGTGGTCCCGCACCTGCGGAAAGAGCCGCTCCTCCAGGCCGGGCCACACGACCCGGGCAGCTGGAGGGGGCACCATCAGCACGGGGGAAACCGACAACAGGCGCTGTCAGCCGGTACGGCACAACCCAGCCTGGGAACTGGGACCGCGGAGCTCGGAGCGCCCTCCCGGTGGTCCCCAGGCTGGCTGAGGGCTCCGGCCCAGCGAGGCTAGCTCGGGGTCCTGCCCAGGACCTGGAAAAGCTAGTTGAGGGTCCCGTCCATGGGAGGGCCGGGGTCTGGCCAAGGAAGGAGGAGATCAGGCAGAGTGGTCCGGCCCGAGGAGCGGGGAGAACAGGCAGAAGGGTCCGGCCCGAAACACCCACCGGGAGCGGCGCGGGCGGACGGCAGCGGCGGGAGCAGCAGCAGCGCCGAGAGCAGCAGCGCCGACTCCATAGCAGCCACTGCACCTGCACCGCGCAGGCACCGGTCACGTGACCCACCACTCCGGGATCATGTGGTGACCCAGCGTCCCTTCACGTGACCACGCGAGCGCCACACGTGCCGCGGGTCCGTTATGGCGGCTTGACCCGGTGGGTTCGCTACTCAACGGGCCGTGCCGCGCCGCGCCGTGCCGTGCCGCGCCGCGCCGTGCCTCGCCGTGCCTCCGGGGGGCCGCTTCCCCTAGTACAAAGGCAGCAGATATGGGAAGCTAGTTCTGTAATTTGCTCCTCTGGTAAAGATTATGTGGCCACTCCATGCTGTGTACACTCAGGTCCGAGCTAGGAGAAGGGCACGTCTCCTCCCCGATCAGGTGTTTGTTGTGGTCCCTCCCAAGCACAGGTTCGTGCCGTTGCATAAAAAGCAGAACCAGGGAGCTGAGTCCGCAGCGAAGGAGGTATGCTTTTCTTCTGTTGAATTAATTTTCTGAGGGATTGGTCTTCAGGTCTGGCTCACAAGAGAGTCCGTGCAGAGGCCTTTGCCAGCCCAGGAGGGAAGGCAGGGGCAGCTGAAGCAGTGGAAGGTGAGGCTGTGCTTTCAAGCAACAGCTGGATATCTTCAGGGCTGTGGAATTGGTGTACCCCAGGAGAACACTATGGGACAGGTCTCTTGTTTTGATTCGCTCTAATGCTGAGCTAAGAGTCACCTTAGAGACTGACTCGGTGAGGTGGATATTTGCTTTATTTGGTGCTGGGTACATGGGGGATTGCTCCTCCTAACACACTCAGCACTTTTACACAGCACAATATATGGCTAAATGTCATGCATATTCATTACATAACTTGGGATTGGAGTGGTGATACAAATTACTTCTCAGAAATCATTAATGTCATTAGCATACATCATGTGCAAGCACAGTCTACTCTGGGGGTCCCACTGAGGAAGGCTCCGAGTCTTCCTCAGTGGTTGTTCTGATGAAGGCTGGTAGTCTTCCTCACTTTGCACTTTTAATCTTTCTTTCTGAAGCGTGTGCAGTCCTTTGCTGGCTGGTTCAGAGTTTTCTGCTGATAATAGGCTTTGTTCCTCTTACCTTGACAAGGTGCATTCTGTGTCTCTTATCTTGAGAAGGATAAGGTGCATCCTGCTTCTTAGGCTTGTAAGTAATATTTGCTGACTTAATAGTTAACTCATGCTTACATGAGTTAACTATTGATCAACTTCTTTCACCTTCAGTGAGATTATGATAAGAAAGGCTGCAGTGTCTGACTGAGAGAAACTTTGGTTTGGCATGGTGGGCATCAGGAGAAAGGTTTGACCTTGTCTTTTGCTATCCCTGTAAAGTGCTGGGTGGATGTTTCCTAGGCCGTGCTAGCTGCTGCCTTAAGCCAGAGCTCAGCATGATGGCATTGGAGGGACAGAGAAGCCATGTCCCTGTGGAGTGCAGGGAGCTGGGAGTGGCACAGCGCTGAGTCTTGTGTTTGGGAGGCATCATGCAGGTTTGTGCCAGCCGGGTGACCAAGCAGTAACATAAATGTGCAGGCTTGTCAAAAACTGCACAAAGCGGTGTTACAGCACCAGCCTCCTGAAAAGATTCTTCAGGAGGTCAGGTTTGGAGGCACTGTAACAATGACATGGCAGTTCACTGAGGAGTGATGTGACTGCACTGCTCAGCAGGGCAAGCTGCGCAGGAAGCTGGGGCTATGCTGCACAGAGCCTGTCCAGCATGAGACTGGCTCTGGTGGCCACCCTGCTCTCTGGACCGACTCTGTACAGAGGTAGCGGACTGTGGACCCTGCAGCCTCAGGAGGTGCCATGGTCAGTGCTCTGTGGTGCACCAAAACTGCAAGTGCACTTGGTCGCAGACTGCTGCCAGGACCTGCAGCACCGTGCTTTAGGCAGGAGTGGGCACACGTGAAAGGGACCACCAGGCAGCTCTGTAGCCTGAGGAGAGAGGGTGTCAGTGAGTGCTGGTGAGGGACTCTGCCCCCCAAAATTAAACTTTCACTGTTGACTTTTCTTAACTTGAGCAGTCAAGGCACTTCTGGTAAGTGTCCATTGCTTTGAATTTACTCTGAAAATAATGCCTCCTTGTATTGTTTGGGAGTAGCATATGGTTGGGCCATACATGAGAGCTTCAGTGCGACTTTGTTGTGTTTTGCAGGAGAATGACAGATCCATCTCTGAGTAAGATTCAGAGATACCAAAAGCTAGGGGTGATTTTTGTAATGGGAAAATGGGAACTTGCCTGTGGGCAGGAGTGGATGGGCTGGTGGTGACAGAGGGGCTGTCCCTGCCAGGAGTGGATTTTTGGGCAGAGCAGCCAGTGAGCACGTGTTATGCAGGCATAAGGCCAGAATCTTCCTGCACATGCTACCCCTACAAGAGTGTGGCAGGACATCCCCCCTGCCACAGAAGATCTTATCTGTAGCTAGTGTGTCAGCTCTGGATACTCGCCTCTCCACATCACGTGATGAGATAACCCAGGCCAGCTCACAAGCTAGTGAGTTATTTCTCTCTCTGGCACCAGGAGTAGAACTCCCAATAAACAACTGGGCGTGAGAACAGATGTGGGGAGATAAGCTAGAAATTCCTGACTGAAAGACACTACTTTTACAACTATAAAAGCTACACAAATTTTCGTGGAGGTAGAAACCTCCTACATACTCCCTGGAAACGTGCAGGGACTTCTATCTGGAGTTTGGATGCAAATTCCATGGTTACTTTCCTGGGAATTGAGAGGAAGAATTAGAAGTGTACTCCATCATCCGTTTAGTGGTAAATTACATTGAATCTTAATCTATAGTACGTCTTTACTAGATGTAATATAGGTACCTTTATCATGCACTGTGTTTTATCTACTAGTAATTCTTTTATTTCTGTGTAGTAAGTAGTTTGTTTAAAGTCTCATCAGTGTCCTTTGCAAGCAAAATTTAAACATTGAATGTTTCTGTGTAGTAAGAGGAGAAGCTAGAGGTGAGCAGAGAAAGGGGATTTAGCACTTTTAGCTAGTTGATAGCTGAGTATATCAGCACCTGCTTATACATCTCTGCAGAGAAGTCTCTGGTAGTACCATGGACCTCTGACAAGCTACTCCTGGAAGACAGCATCAGCAGTAGATGGGTGAGATACAGCATAGTGCTCTGGGACCTTGTCCTGGTGAGGGCATGTGAATCTTATTGGGAGTAGCAGAAAAACAAGACAGAGCTCCTGGAGAGGGAAAAGTAACTATGGGGCTTTCAGTGTGCACTTCTCTGCTCAGACACACTCTTTCTTGTGTAACTGAAAAGAAGTAAACTGAGACAGGACCTAGTGAGTGGGGAGATGCAAACGCTCAGGTTTATTTCTTAGCACACTGTTTCTTACCACTGCTGTGGCGGGCTGAGTGACCTCCTCACTTTTCTCACCCACAAGGTTTGGATTCTGTCTTGTAGGGCTGGAGCTGCCCTTCCTACATATCTGTGCAATATACAGTGCAATAAACCTGGGACCATTAGAAACATAACACAAAGAAATACTCTATTTCTGCTGTCTCTGTCTATTCCTGCAGTGAAGAGTTAGTACTTGGCTCTCCTCTGTCAGCTGTGGCGAGGAGTCCAGCAGCACAAATGCAGGAAGAAGAGACCCAGTTCTGCTACTAGTCAAATGCAATACGTGAACCAGGTGAACTGTGTCCACCCACCAGCAGATAGCTCACCCTCAAACACTACTGGAAACAAGATAAAGTGGAAGGTACTGGCACTGTTCATGATGACCACATGTGCAAGGCTTGACTTGGAACTGCTGTACCATGTGTACTGTGTCTTGGTACCACATGTGCTGCTGAACAGGCTGTTTTGCATACAGCTCTTGGTCCACAGCAGCTAATGAGATCTAGAAACATGCCCTGGAAGAATGGCTAAAGATGGCTCTGGGCCCAGCTGCAGCTGTGTCCTGGTGGGAAGTGCTGAGCAACTCTGCTGTGGTTCCAGGAGCTGGGGTCCCACCTGAGGTCCTGGAACATGTGGGGAAAGAAGGGGGAAACTGGTAGTGCTGACAGCGCTGTGCTGGAAGCTCAGTCTTTTCCATGCTGTTCTATGTTGTGGCTCCATCACAGCCCGCAGGGAGATTGGGATGGGTCAGGAATTGAGTGCCTTTTGCATGGCTCTTGGGTCCAGTAGAAAGAGGCTGCATGCATATTGGAGTCTTCACATACATGGATTATACTGGAGCTTAGCAGTAATTACCATTTAAGTAATAACATCAGAGAGCTTTACTGAGGTGCACCTGGTCTTTAAATCAAGGTAACACACTTTTCAGAAGAAGGTGCTTGGGCTCAGTCTGCATCAGTGGGGCTGCTGAAGGTAGTCAGGGTGAGAGAGGGTCAGGTGCTTACAGGAGCTCAAACCTGATACAGATATCTTCTGGCTTCAAACATCCTGCTCTAGTCAGAAGGCACAACCTGTAATATCCTTTCTGGTCCATTTTTGTCCCCAAACAACATTGTTTTGTGTCTTTTCTTGGTGGGTGAGTGGCACCTCTTGGATCTAGTCAGGCACCCTGTCACCATGTTAAACTGGCCTGAACTTCATTTCCGTTCGCTTGTAGGAGTAGTGGTATTCTTTACCTGTCTTCCAGTTGATGCCATCAGCGTAGCTCCCATGCGCACCCATCCAGTACATGCCATTCAGGTTGGAGTAATGGCAGTCATTGTACCACCATGCTCCCTTGTATTCTGTGGCACAGTTGAAGGAACTCATGTCATTGTCCTGATCTGTTGTTGAAAATGGCATGTCCCTGTGATACGATAAAGAGTCCCCTGCAGAGAGCACACATTCACAGTTACTGCAGTAGGGATCACAAACAGGACACTGATGTGTCTGTGCACCCCTGCTGGGCACCAGTGGCCCTTCCCAGGTGTAAGGCAGGTTGTATAAAGCCTGCTGCTCTCTTGCCCAGGTTTCTTCCTCATCTTGGACAAAAGTATCCTGAGCTCTGCTAAAACACATGGAGAATTTATCTATACCTGTGAATCAAATAGGCCAGATTCTTTTCACAGGTACACAGGTGTCACTTCTTTTGCAATGCTCAGGTTCTCTGCAGATACACTGAGGTCTGAATTACCAGACAGGGTTGCAAAGCCACATAAACCTAGAGCACTGCTCTCTCAGGTGTTGGTTTCACTCATTCCTGAATGATGGATATTGAATTTTGAAGATTTGTTTACTTAAAAAAAATTAAACATCAGGTATTAAGAGGATGGAGTGCTGATGCTGCAGGTATTGAACAGCACCCCAGCCCTTGAAATGCCAGACCTCCTGGGCAAATGTCTCCTGCCAATGTAACCAAAAGCAGACCTTGACCTGGCTGATGCAGAACTGTTGGGAAGGTCAATTGGTTTGGGTGCTGCTCAGGACCAGACTCATTTGCTGTTAAACCGTAGGGCTGGGCTTGAAGGTAATGCTCTGAGTCACATTTCTTTGGGTGATGCGTGTCCCCCTCCACCCCTGTACCCAGAGGTCACTCAGTACCTGGGATACCATAGCCAGTTTTAAAAAATTACCCAAAATGTAGCTGATACAAGGAGTGTGCATGATACATCTCTGCATAGAAGCTGAACATTTCTAAAATGCTCTAGGAAACAGACTTTCCCAGTGAGCTGCCTCAAACTTACCAGCGTTTCCACCAAGGAAGTCTCCTAGAACCAGTCTGTATTTCTCTGACTCTCCTAAAACTCTGAATGAAGCATACTTGGCAAAATAGTAGTTGTTCTCAAAGTCTCTGAGGTCAACGCGGAGTTCACAGGGTCCTAGAAGAGAAGATGGATAGCAGTGGTGCAGGACAGATGGTGGGTGTGCCACTGGATTTCAGAGTGGAGGGTTTAAGGTGCTGTGAGCTAACTTGAAAGGAGCTGCCTCTACTTGAGAGATTTTGATTTACTTAAAATTCCTGCAGAGCCTCCTATACCTTTGATGGTTTTCTAGGGAAGCACCTTTTCAGATATGATATTGGGTGGTCATGGGCAGGAGTCCTGCACACAGCTGTAACTCCAAGGCTGTGTGTGGACCAGATGATGCCATCACAAACAGTCCAAGTAGGAAGATGTGTTGACCTGTCTCCTGGGTAGATCATGCAGCCAGCTCATTCTCTTCCCTGACTTCTAGTTTTGCTTTTTTTTAGAGTGAAGTTTCCTGTATGCAGTAGGCTGCAAGAGCCTGCATCCTGTTTGGGATTAACAGTGGGGGCCTGAGATGAATATGAGAAACTCAGATCTGCAATGACTCCATGTGGTATAGGGGTTGGACTCTCATGGCCCCAGCCCGGGACAGAGGCAGACCTTACCCAGAGAGGTGAGGAAGTGGATGTTGTCATTCCCCATCCAGAACTCTGTCAGCTGGTTGCCAAAGCCTCTTTTGTACGAATCCCAATCTCTCAAGAAGTTCACTGACCCATCCCAGCGCCTCTGAAAAACCTGAAAGAGACCCTCAGTCCCATCCCTCACTCAAAGGCATCCACAGCACCTGGGGGACATGCCACCACGGTAAATGCTTCCCCTGCATCAGGACACTCTTGTGGGTGTCTGGGGAGAAAACCCCACAAGAATCCCTTGCTCGATGATTTCTTCCATATGCCCTTGGAAATGAGGAGGAAATTATTTACTGATTTAAGCAAGGAGTGGGTCTGTGGCACTCAGCCTGCTTCCAGAGACAAGTCTTGGGGGAATCCCCTGTGTCCAGAGGGATTCACTCTGGCTTGCAGACATGAACTTCAGCTGTGTGTTTCTATTTTTGAGCCGTCCTTTGCAGCCTTAACAAGAATCTCTGTAGGAACATGTAAACCTCCCTCTCCTCATCCTACTCACAATCCATCCCCCACCATCCGTGTCCATGTCGCAGAAGACGGTGGTGGCATTGCAGTCTTGGGGGTAGATTGTGTACCAGCCACTCAAAATCTTCCCTTTGGCCAACAGTTCTTGGCAGTTCCCTGGTTCTGTGCAAATCAAAGAGATCAAGTGGAAAGAATTATAATGTGTTTACTGATCACGGGAGCACATCAGCCCTGAGCCTTTGAGCGTTCACCACCCAGCTGGCTCTTTTTACTGCAGAATCCTAATGTAGAGCTTCTGGGCTCATATGTTGTAGGGGAGATGGGCACCTTCCAAGAAAGATGGTCTAAGGTGCTGAGACTCCTGTCATCTGCAATGACTTTTGGGGATCTGGATGATGGAGCTGCTCTGGAAAAGATGACAAACTCATGATCCAGAAATTTGTCCCAGCTCCAGAAAATATGCAGGGCACAGAGAGTGGGTGGGTAGTTGATGGCAAAGGATTTAGTGACACAGGACAGCTCCCTGTGATGCAGTGAACAGTGTTCAGCTCATTATGGATTGAATCATAGAATCACCCATGGTCTGGGTTGGAAGGAATGTTGAAGCTCATCTCGTTGCACCCCCTGCCATGGGCAGGGACACCTTCCAGTGTCCCAGGTTGCTCCAAATCTCATCCAAACCTGGCCTTGGACACTTCCAGGGATGGGCAGCTGCAGCTTCTCTGGCCAACTTGTGCCAGGGTCTTACCACCTTCTGCATAAAGAACCATCTCCTAATATCTAATCTAAATCTCTCCTCTTTTAGCTGTAAATCATTCTGTAAATCACACAGTGACAGTGTCCTGTCACTGCCCCTGCAACAAAAAAAATCACTCTCCAGCTTTTTTATAAGCATCCCTTAAGTACTGGAACACCACACTGAGGTCTCCCCAAGAAACACAATGCTTTTGAAATATATATATATATATATGTCTTATGTATATATATACATGTCTTATGTATACTTTTTTCCCTCCCCAAAACCATACCTGCTGACAGAAGTTCTGATTCACAGGAGACTGAATGGTCCTTATCAGACATCCCAACCTACAGCTGCATCAGTAGCTGCTTTAGGGAAAACTTGGGGGGGATGATCAGAGATGGTGGTGCTGGTGGTGCATGTGTCTCAGTGTGCTGTGTGTGATACATGGATACACAGCTGTACCAGGCTGTCTTGTGACCTCCCTAGCAGGGAGATGGTCCTGGACTTGGCCTTTTCCTTTTCCTTCCTATTAGTCAGATCTTTTATATGCCCAGAGAAGTGTCTGGGGCAGCAAGGAACCAGTTCAGTGGCATCCCAATCTGTCAGGTGTTACAGGAGCTTTGATCTGTCTGAGCCTTTATTGTGGCCCTACATCACCCAGTTGTAGCCAGAGCAGGTTGTAGCTCTCCTCAAACTTTAGCTCATGGAGACAGATGGGGCAACTGAAAATTGTTTCTTTTACTTTTCTTCTTTTCTTCCAGTGAATAAGTTAATCTGAGCACTGTCACACACATGAACTCCCCAAGTACTAAAGGTGTCACTGCAAGTACAGGAGTAGAACTGCCTTTGAAGTAGCCACATGTCTCTAACGGTGTTTGTAGTGGTTTCATCTTAGAAATCGGGACACCAAGTGTGAAAAATTCAGATCAACATCCTCCAGGACACACGGAGGACAGGACATTTAGGTAGTGCTCAGAGTGTTGACTTTCCCAGCATGACTGGAGTACAGAGTAGACTCACAGAAGCTGCATGTGTCCGTCAGAAGCAAAGATAACAATGATACTTCCTTATTCCATTCTTCAATGCCACTCTGAACTTGTTTCTATTCCTATCCTCTCCTGACTTCTGGTGCAGGTAGTCCACCACCATCCTCTCTGTAAAGCTGACCAGTGTTGTGAAGACCTAGGATGAAACTTACCCCATATTTCTGGAAATCCAGGCTCTCCTTTTGTTCCTGTTGGATAAACAACACCATCAATTGCTCTCCACCTTCCACACCCAGTACTCCCCTTTGCAAGTACTTGAGATGTCATGACAAACCCTGCTGCACTGGAGAGCTGTTATGTTAGAAGTGCTTGACTCATCTGCACCAAGCAAATGAAAGGCATAGAGAAACCAGGCAGGAAGTGTTGCTCAGTATATAAGGTGTCCTGGCTGCTACCAGGCCCACCAGAGGAGACCCACCAGCCTATCTGCACACACCTAGGAAAGCACAGAGAGGCAGGTAGGAGGCCAAGTCACAAACCCTGTAACTACAGCAATGACACCCAGCTGCTTCAGACACTGGGAAGAGCTCTCCAGGTTGACCAGGAGGTACATGAGGTGGCCACTGGGGGGTGCACTATAAATATTAATTTTATATATATATATAAAATATCTAGTTATGCACAAGGAGCAGCAGCCTTGCCTCTCTTGGCTTGTTGGACCTGGCATGATCTATTTCCTGCTGGCATCTGTTTTAGGGCTTAGAGGTCCAAATGGTGAGACTGACACAGGACATATCTCTGTTAGACCCAGCTGTTCTGCCTGCTGCTGCCCAGCCCATGGAGCTGTCTACCAACAGTTTGTGCCAGTGAGTCCCATTGGGCTAGGACATGTGGGATAGGAGTGGGTGTGTGTGGGAGGGAGGAAGCAATGCACCTTGGAAAGGCAGAGTTACAAGTCCCATCAGGCTGCTGCTGGCACAGGGCTTCAGCCAGTGGTTTGGGAGCAGCAATGGCAACTGGAGCACTAGAATCATCTGCCAGACCAGTGGTGTTGGACCCAGTGATTTCCAGCCAAACTCCAGAGAGGGAAGCCACAGTGCAGATGGTGCTCAGTGGTGGGTGCCTGTGGCCCTCACATGCAGGATGATGGCATAAGGGAAAAAAAACGTTTCCCTAACGCCTTTTTGCTAGTGCTGGTAGAGACATGTTCCTCTTGCACTAGCAGCAACTGAATTTCATTTGAGCCTCTGCATTTTGCCATAGCATGAGAATATTAAGAGCTCTGCCCAAATCTGGCTCATCCCTCAGCCTTGTGGCTTCTGCAGCTGATGGTGCCAGGTGGCAGCACCAGCTGCCTGAGCTGAGGACAGCACTGTTGCTGAACATCTGGTTTGGGAGCAGGACTACCCACGGCTCCTGCGCCACGGCAGGGCCTATGATGAGATATAACTGTCAGCAAACAGCCCCATCCAGTCTCTGTAACTGCTGTCATCTGATGCAGGAGAACAGCACAGGATAGAAGTTTACAAAGTAACTCACATGACAGCAAGATTTACCTTTCAGTCCTGGGAAGCCAGGCTCTCCAGCTGCTCCTACAAAATACAAGAGGAAAATGCTCATCACAGACTATCCAATGCAAGTGAATTACTGTGCCTCTACAAATGGCTGCTCCAGCCCCTCAATATGTCTTAAATGTACAAGAGAGACTGTCAAGAGGTGCAAAGCTGCAATGCTTAGCTGAGTGTGCCAGGTGGTGCTGCTGCCTGAGCCTGGCTGCTCTCTTGATCAGCAGTATCTCTCAGGAACAGCAAGAAGAGCAGGATACAGAGGAGAGAGAGCTGCTTCTCCATCTCTTGGAATGTATGGGGCTTCACAATTCCATTTCAGTGACTTTTTGTAGGGGCTTTCTGTTTACAGTCAGGCACTTAGGAGATTTTGATCAATAGGGATTGTCAGGGTTTTTCAGTGGTTTTGTCCATCTCCTGAATTTCAGTTCAAGTCTTGGGTGCTTTTGGCCAGGAAATACCTTCATATTCAGCATGTAAAAAGGGATGTCTTCCCTGTTAGTCAGCTCTGCTCAGTCCCTACAGTTTCCTTGTGCTGGCAGCTGGATTCTTTAGAAGGGACACTTTTCCAGTATTTGCAGCACATGTCCTGCTGAAGGTCCTAAGCAAGCCTGGGCAGTGAAAGCCAGTTTCTCAAAAGACATGGTCCTCTTCAGAGGTTCATCCTATTACAGAGGAAACCTCATCCTGTGCCATTGTTTGATCTCGTTCTTGTGGTCAGGTGGGCACTGCACACCAAGTTGAATGCTGAAGGCTGCTGAAAGCAATGATGTGCCTAGGCCTGAGCAGCAGGGCTAAGCCAGAGTAGACTTACAAGATGGATCATGAAGATTGTGTGACTAACACCGTCAGTATTATTTACCTAAAAATAGATGACAAAGATGCTTATGCTAGCTGTTTGTAACCTTGTGTAGCTATCTGCAAGAAACGTATCATTTTGAGAAGCTTTTCCAACTGAGAGGCTTGTTTGTAAGGTATTTTAGGGGAAAACCCTCCCAGCCAAGACCTGGACTCTGGGCGCTGGCCCTGGCTAAGCGGGAAGCATGCCATCAGATCCAGGCATTGCTGAGCTAAAAATAAAATCAAGTCACTTTGACTTGCAGATTTGGGCCTATAAACACTGGACTCTCTTTCAGGATAAATCCAGAGACCTCATCTATGGGTGGACACACCATGTAGGATTTTCCCAGTTGCTGGGAAAGGGTTGTCCAGGTCCTGTGTGAAACAGGGCTCCCCAGCGACTGGATGATGTTAAAGTATTTAAGCAATTAGTAATGTATCCTTCTAAATCACTATCCTGCCTCTTGCATAGTAATGATTAGGTGGATGCTAATTTCTGCTTGTTGCCAAAGCGAAGCATATAGTTTTATTGAATGTATTATTTTACTTTTGTGTTACCTTTATATTCATAGTAAAATAAGACCATTCTTTCCATTGGTATGTTCTTTAAATTGCCCCTGTCAATTGGCAGAACAAGCACTCAGCATGATACCTCTGCATCAGGCCTGGGCTGAAGCTCCACAGAGAGCTCCAAAGCTCCTCAGAGCTGGGGGGCATTTGGGCAGGCTTGTTGTGCTGGAGGCAGGTTAGGGTAGGAGTGGGGGATGGGGAGAGGTCTGATTTGAGGGTCAGTGAGAAATTTCGAGAAGATTGGTATCTTCTTCTCTGTTGTGGTCCCAGACACTCAAGGACACTGTTTCTAGTGTTCACTCCATGCAAGAGCCATACCCCAAATCAGGCTTTTCCTATGCTACTTCAGCACTGTTTCTTAGCCTATGGCCAGTCCTGCAGTACATCTCTATAGACCCAGTCTCCCAATGCATGTCCCGAGCTTGGGGGCATTTACGGATTAGAGCTGCATATGTTACACATTACCTTTTGCACCAGGTGGTCCTGCTTTCCCAGGTAATCCCTGGTCTCCCGTTTCTCCTGCAAAGAGACTCATTTTTTATGTGCACATTACAAACTGATCAGAGGGGGAGTCACAGAAGCCTGGGCAACTAGGCCTTGGCTTTCACAGAAACGAGGGAGCCAAGGTAATCAGATCCAGTCTTGTAACCTAGTTTTACTCTTTTACCTTATTCCTCTTTTTCTATTAAAGCCTTACTACACTGCTACTGCCATTCAAAGTCTAAATTTGCAGTTCACATATGAATTCGTATGAGCTTTGATACATCGTGGAACCAGTCTATGGATTCTGCTATGGTGGATCATCTCGCTCAGCTGATGCAATTCACCTTCTCTGTGAGTTGGCTGTGAAAACTCTGAAGGAGCCCCATCTCCCTTGCTCCCTGGAATAGAAGTTGCCAGTACCTTTCCAACACTGTTCCCCAAAAAACAGGCAAAGCATCTTGGCCTCCCTCCCACCCAGGCTGTTGAATAGAGACACAAAAAATAAATGGACGATTTTCTATAGAAGAAATGAATGAGATACTTCATACCCCAAGATCACATCAGATTTGTGACAGGACTCAAGGAAGAAACAGGTCACTCCATGTGTACCAGCATATGTATAATTGGGGTGTTTTCCACTCCAATTCTCCAGTTCCTCACAGCAGCCAGTGCCAGGCCAGCTACTGCTCCAGCCTCAGCTTGCTTCTCCTATGCGAAGCAACAAAACCATCTCATCTCACAGTGCTCATCACTGGCTTTGGGGGCCTCACCTTTTGTTCCTGGGAGACCTGCTTCTCCTTTTGGGCCAGAGATGCCTGGGATCCCTGGACATCCTTGAAGAATGGCAAGTCGGTCAGCATCACGCAGTCCCACTATTCTCACCTCTGAGAAATGAAGACAGTCTTTGTGAAGATTATTAAGGCTCTGAAATGTCTTGGAGAGGAAACCAAATCCTTTGAAGTTGAGGAAGTGTAATCAAAAGCAATGAGTATGGAAGTTTCGGGGTGTTGTATGGATTGACAGATGGCATTAAGGATCTCACATATTAGAGGAGCCAGACTCTGCATCTCTCTGGCTTCAGGGGAGTTCAGTAGGAGAGGAGGCTGATATATACGACATTGCATGCATGACAAGTACACTGTAGTTAATAAAACAAAAGCTGAGAGGTGCCCCAATGGGCTACTGATAACAGAGTAAGTGACACTGATGGATCTGTGGACAGTAAGGGTAAGAGTTCTTCTGAATTTCCTGATGGCAGGCATGTTTGAAATTGCTCCAGGCTGTCTTGGGGAATACAGTCAGAGCACTGTGCTGTTCAGCATCCCCAGACTGATCCTTTGTGTTGCTCTGTAGCCTTTGGTAACTGCACAAAGGCCCTACTAAAAAAAACCCAAACATGGGGGAAAACCTCACTGGAGAGCATCTGTTCCTAGACATCCCACTGGTGAGGGAACAATGTTACATCACTAGTTGGAGCCAGTAGCTTTCTTAAGCAGCTGCTGAGACTTCAGCCTGAACCTTACTCTCTTCCCACTGGCAGCTGAATTAAAAAAAACACAGAAGGAAAAAAAAACATACGCTACTTCTCCCCCCTCCCCCCTCCCTTCCCAACCTCCTTCTCTTACAGGGGAGATGAAACAGGCTGTCTCAGTGAGATGGCAGTAAGGTTTGTGCTTTACTCACCTGAGCAGGTGTCTTCAGCATCACAAATAGTCACTCTTAGGCTGAGCAGTACCAAAAGGGCTGGGGCTGCTGTCCCCATGGCCAGTGCTGCTCTCTGCACAGCTCCTCTCACCACTTCCCGGGTGCTGTGGTCAGCACTGACCCATCCAAGCATTTTATATCTAACAAACAGCCTCAGTGCAAGCTCCACCTCTGTACTTGCCCACTGGCTGCTCTCAGGTCTGGGGCCTGGCTGAGTCTCAAGCTGTTTCGCGGATAAGCTGCTTTCCAAAAGTCTGATGGGAAAGTTCTTGCCTGGCTGCCGCAGCCTGCCTCACCTCTGTCCTCTGCAAATTTTGGATGCCTTTCCCTTGTCACACTGTATTTCTAGATAAAATGAACCAGCAAAACCATATTTACCTAAGTGTAGACAGCTCCCCTCATCCTCCCTGCTAGTAGCCCTTTATGAAGAGCAGAATTTACTGTGTAGATGGGAAAACTGAGGCACTGGGAGTCAAAAGCCCAAGGTCACCTGAGGCCAGTGATAGAGAGAGGCTACACAACCTGGATCACATTCCAGTGCTCTTCCTGTCAGCCCAGCACTACTTCTTGCCCTTCAAGCTTCCATTTGTACATGATTCATGAATAACAGAGTTCAAACTCAGGCAAGGGTAGGTAGACAGAGCATGTTTGATTCCCCCCTGCCCCTGAATAGTCCATTGTATTAGTGAGCAGGATTTCTGGTTTCTTTCACCCTGTGCTTTGCTCATTTCTGGCAGTGTTACTAGAGGTCCAATCTGCTTCATCATATTATTTTCAGACCTAGAACCTGTAAAGTTTATGAATTTTAGTAGTGGGCAGAACTTAAGTTTTTCCTCCTTATTGTTACATCCCAGTTCAGAGGAAACGGATTATTGGAGATTTTTCCCAGGATATCAGAGACAGAATACAGTTACCCCTCAAGCATTCAATCATAAGGTGCCTCTAACAGCCCAACTTCTAATGATACATGACAGTTTAATGTTACACAGATGGAAGAAGGTGAGGGAGAGGTATTTGCCGCTTAAATTCAGCATCCCCCATATAGCCCAGATATAGACTCATACGCATACTCTTATTCATATATGTAATAATATAAAATAATAACCCAGTAGATGTTGCAGTCATTTTGATTCCTAACAAACAATTCTGGCAGGGAAATGCACTCCTTACTTTCCTTCTCCCATCTGGAAAAATTGCAGGAAAATCAAAGGAATTTTGACAGGATGGGCTGCATTCAAGTTGGGGTTTTGCTTTACATGAGAAAAAGCATCTCACTTGTGGCTACTGCTGTGTTGCAGTTCTTGGGGCAAAAAGAGATCAAATCCTTTCTTGCTTCAGGAGGAAGCCTCCCAGAAGGAAATAGAAAAAGGACTGGCAGGTGCTAGGGAGGGAGAGATCCATGCAGGACAGCTCTAGGGTGACTGAGAACTGTACACCTTTCTTTTGTCATCTGTACAGCCTGTGCTGTCCATCTGCAGTGGACTGGTGTCTGGACTATGGGGCAGGTTGTGGTGATGTAGAGCCAGCCCCCTGCATTGAGCAGCCTTCTCCTGCCCAGTGCCTCTGCTCTCTTTGTAGAAACATCTGCAGTACCTTGTTTCAACTTGGAGGCAAAAGCTGCTGCCTTCATCTGTTTCCTTTTTGTAAATGACTCCAAAAAGCAAAGGCCTTGCAGATTACACCATAGTTACAGTCTCTCTAGGACTCCAGGCTAGATCTGTCCTGACAGATCTAAAAATAAATAAAAAGGTTTTGCCCAGCTTTTTCCAGGTCCTCTATTAGCAGGTTCCGGCTCTGGGTTGGGCTGAGAATGTATGGTATGAAGGCAGCTGTGTGTATCTGCCCAGAACTAATGCATCCCCCTAAGTGTTACCAGCTGTGGGCTCCATCCAGCCTGGGGGACATCAATATCTCCCCACTTTCATCTGGCAAAGCAGCAGTGTCCTTGTTGATGCAGCTACTTTTGGGAGCAGGGAGGAGACTGCCAATGAACAAGCTTAGTCCAAAGTAGGTCAGACTCCCGAGGGTAGATTTTGAAATTGGCGCAGAGATCAATATGTCCTTAATTGCTTTTCCTCATGCCAGTACCCAGTGAAGGTTGCAGACGGCTGACTAGGTTTGAAAATACACAAAGATCTTACATCAAAGAACATCCCGACTTCAGATAATCTTGACATATTCCACATTTTGCAGCACTACCAAAGAACAAATGTGATTTTGAAAATATGATGTTCTATTTCCAAAACATCGTAATTTTTTCCCCTCAATGTTGCTATTTTGTAGGAAACTTCAGAACACATAAGTTTCAAAATACAAATTATTGAAATTCAGTTTCCCAGATGCTTCAAGGTAGAGAAGATAGCTCAAGATAAGGTAACTCTCAGCTTCTTTTCTAAACCTACCCACCCATCACAAAAGCAACATCCCAGCTGCATTGTGATATGTAATATGTGGCCTGACTATAGCTCTATAGCACTGGCATGCTATGAACCAAGACATACACCTTTTCAAAACCACAAACTCATATGTGCTGGGTTTCTCCCTCTCATGCATAAGGCTCCAGAGCTCTAACATGCAATTTTACTAGCAAGCCACGTGCACACAGTCATGTCGTTTCTAAACCAACATTTCTATCAACTTCAGCGTGGCCCCCAACCAGCCCAAAGGCCTTGCAACGTAACAAACTGGGTCCATTCAGCCTCTGCTTTGATCGTAGGGTGTGGGGTTTTAATCTACTCCCAAGTCCCTTTTTTAATGATCCGTGCCTGATCCCTTGTTATCCCACTGCTATCATACCTCACTCTTGATTTAGCTTAGGCAGCTCAGAGACAGTGATACCTACTTTGCCAGCTAAGATGTGGACTTCAGATCTTCAAAGTCACTTTCTGAATTTCTTCTAGAAGGAGGAGAGCACCTTCTCGTTTATTTTTTGTACAGAGGAAGCCTATAAAAAAAAAACCTGCAAAAAACATAATCTCCTACCTTTTTTGTTTTAACAGTCTGTATTCTCAATTAGAAATCCACCTTGATTTCTTGACAGAAAGAGTAAAGACAGACCATTCAATTGATTGCAATGTCTCTGAAACAGCAACCAAACTTGTAGTTACATAAATGCACAATGAACGTTTCTGTTTCAGCTTTAATACCTTTCTCAGTCCCCAGTTCTACCCATAACCTTCAAGTCATCACTGCCAACCTAGATGCTGTTAGATTTCTGCTTATTTGAGAAGATGGATTGTGTATAAAGAAGTAATACTATGTAGCACAGTATAAATACAATTTAAGGAAAAATATTTCAAACATACTTTTGCATACATAAAAAAGCAATGAAAAAAAGCTATTACTGGAAAAAAATAAAATCCCGCCTCCTTTCCGGGAAGCTGGTGGTTGTGTGGTTGGGTTTTCAGGGCCTTGCAATCCTAACAGTGAAAGTGCTATATCACAATCACCTACTGAAGTGGTAATTTCTGAAAACAAGGGATTCAATGTGCCAGCACAGATCAGTATGGGAAGCCTTAAACTGAGAGTTTGCTTCTCTTGAAACCTAAGGAGGCCATCCTGCTAAACACAGCATTTTCAGCTTTGTAAAATTCACGCCTGTGTGATGGCCAGGAGCTGTTACTCTGGAACAAACTACTCCTGTTTGAAGGTTCCCAGAAGAATGCCATCTACACCCCTTGGCTGTTTGCAGTGATCAAAAGTAAGGACAACAGCCACCTTTGTTAGTGTATGGGCTGTTGTCATATTAATGGAAAAGCAGCCAATACGAAGATGGTTTCATTCAGCGGGGAACACCTCATCTTGGTATTTATTAGCAATAGCTGTGAACATTTCTTAAAATAAAACAGGTTTAAATAATATCCTTAATGCCATGCATGCTTGGGCTAGCCTCTTCTAAAAGGACCAAGAAAGCAAGTCTACTCCTTTTGTTCTTCCTACCCAGGCCTCATCCACTACAAAAATTTTCTGAGCTCATTGGTGAAGCTTTCTATGCATTTCCGTTATAGTAATTCCAAGACAAAATCCAAAATTATTCCAAAGTGAAATACAAGAGACTGTAGAAAATGTTACATAGAAATCAAATGTCTCCTTCATCTTCTAGAAAAGCAGAGGCTACTTTATATTACAGCATGGCTCACTGCTGCTCTGGAGAAAGGCATACTGATCCTTCCAGGAATGAGTGACTTACCAGGAAATAGAAAATTAAACTATTTCTAGAACTGCTCACTATAATTAATTCAATAGGTTTACATTGGTCTAACTTCCACAATCATTCACATCCAGGATAACTGCAAGACATACCTCCTCTAGATTTTGGAGAGAAGTACACTGAAGACAAGCTTTGCTGCATGCAGTAATGTTTTGGAATAAGGTTTTGGTTTTCCTCTACTTTCTCTTATGGAAGCTGTTGTTTAGCAACCACCCTGCTGAAGTCCTTACTCTCAGGACTAGTGATGGAAACATGAATTTAAACAGACAGTCTCCAGCTCTCCGGTTCTACTACAGAACTCAGAAATGGCCAAAAGAGGTAGTTTACAGCAGTGAGAATAACAAAAAAACCCCAAAAACCAAAAAAAAACCAAAAATCCCCAGAGAAACTAATCCTACCTAGATAGTCTAAACAAGTGTATGGCAGCATCCCTTAGTAATATGGTACAAGACCACTCACCACAGAAGTGCTGTCTAGAAGCTGCAGCTAGGCAGAGGAACACCAGTGAAACATCTATGGTCAGAGTCTGGGAGCTTCAGTAAGACGTAACTTTAATTTGCTTCAGTTTCAAAAGTCCAGATTGTGATCCTGTGCAACAAACTACATACTGCTTCCTAGCTAGAGGCCATATGCTTTCCATTTGGAACACCTGGCTTTTTCTTTTAAAAGTAGGATAAAAAATAAAGTTATTTCTCTTGCTGGAGAAAACTTTGTCTGTGGCTATTTTCTGAAAGATTGCCAGGGACCTAAAACCAAAATAGCGATTGTCTGTTACAAAAATTAACCCCACAAGCCATGTGCACTCTAGTGGGTCCAAAGGAAGGCTATCTGCTTTATCCCAGTTCAAATGCAGCCTAAAGTAGTAACTCAGCATTCTGTAAAAATGGTAATTCTAACTATCTGCATAAACATGGCTTTTGGAGATACCAGCTGTCTGTTTTACAGCATTCAAATTCCTAACTTAGCTTGTCTCATAGAGGCCATTTCTAAGTCCAATGGTACAAGACTTGAGTAGGGATATGGATGAATGTGTGTCCATATTAGGCTGCAGGGCAGTGCAGCTATACAGGAACCATGCTTTTGCTTGTCTTGGCTTTGTATGGTTTCCTAATGCTATGAAATTAGAACATCTACAACTCCCTGCAGTATCTGAATGGAAACTTGCAAGCAGCAGCTTGTATTTTTTACTGGCATCTCTCCAATTTCTCCTCAGAATATTCTCCCCAGCTACCAAAATCTTCTTCTCAAAGTACCTACAATTTCCTACCACCATTCCTGTCTCCTTGCATTCCTGTCTCCAACATTCCTTGCAGTGTTTCTAATTCTCCTTATAGCCAAACTCCTCCATCATTCCTACAGCAGCCTTCTCAAGCCCTCTTCCTGGTTACTACTTATTTGGCTTAGAGCCCTTGATAAGGTAGTTCATTATTTAGAGCATGTGCTGATAGAGCATTGGACTCTGGAACACACAAGGGTACAAGATCTTCCTGCAAGCTGTTCCGGGCTATCTCCTATTTGCACAAACCAGTTTTAATTCTTGAGGGATGGGGAAACAGGAAAAATGACAAGGGCTAGAGCAGAAACACTGAAAGCAAGCTGGTGCCGAGCTTTGTTTCCTTTAAAAGACTAAAATAGCAACTCTTGAACAACACAGAAATGCGACCGTAACATTTACTTTGCATGGAAAATGGTGTTGGAGAGAAGGGAAAAGAGATCAAATCTTCTGTTGGTATTCCAACAGGCATTTGCAGGACTAGGGCTGTACCAGTGCCATTTCAAATAATTATCCAAACTGATATAGCTTGCAAGCTATCTGCCTTAGCTTTGTGACTGAAAGGTTAAAATATTTTTGTGAAAACAAAAAAGGAAGATGTTAGAATCAGTCACATAAGACAGTCTAATAAAAGTGTATATTATGTGTAAGTAGCTGCTCCAGGAGTGCATTACTTTGACCCTCAGGTGGTTATATAGTGTATTACTCTTAATTTCATCTGATATTTTTTCTTGCCTCTCTGAGGGTGCAAAACAAAGAGCTCTCAGACTTTAGTATTTGGTCTTACCTCCTATGTTTAGTGTGGAGTACTAGAACATTCCTGCTGCAAATTAGTCCCTGCATCCAGCATTATTGATTTCTTTCTTTTCAATTGAAGACTTAATTACAAACTGTGAGCTTCAGATAGATTAAATAATAAACCTTCATGAGAACGCTGTGAGACCAGTAGGCTGTATTTCAATCTGAGGCTCAGGGAGACTACCCCAGTCAAAGGTACTCACTGGTTCTGAATGCCTCATTTGGAATTACTTGATTTGGCTTCAGCAAATGAGGATATTTTATATGCAGCCTTTGTCAGCCTACAGCTCTTAGGAGGCATGGGTTCCACAGACCCCTTCTCAGGCTGTCAGGAAGGTCATCTACATAATGAGGTACTAATAAGCCAGTGTAGGAAATCTGGGTAGGTAAGAGAACACTACAACATGAAAATAACTGGATGTTATTTTTCCTGGTGGAACAAAAAGAAAATTGTCATTGATAGACTTGAAAGAAGTCTCTGTTAATCTCCATCCTGCCTTTTTTCCTGCTGCCTTATCTGAACTTTGGGATAGATCTATTCTTTTGAAGGTTAATTCTGAGTAATTGCTTAAATCTAGGTGTAATTTAAAAACTCACAAGAAAAAAATCTACAGTTGTCAATTCCCTGAACAAATGGGCTTTTAAAATCCTTACTCTCTGGAGACTAGGAGTGAGTTAACAACACAAATTTTAAAAATCCGATGAACAAAATTATTCATAATATCTGCTATAAAGCAAAGAGTCAGTGCATTTTTATAATTAGCTACTTTTAGCAAGAAAAAGACCTCTGTATATGATCTCTTTCAAATTGAGAGAGTCAGTCACAGTGTGTGCAGTCCCTCCTGTTGAACTGGCTTTAGCATCATTTGCTGCCAGGATGCAGCATTTGATCTCCCGGGGCAAACCTGTCCCACATAAACAGCCTTGGCAAATCTGTCCCAGGTATTGCAGCCTGGCATGCGACACATTTTATTGAAGCAATAATATTTCCTCCAGCAGCTTTTAAATCTTTCCTTTCTTTCCCAGTACTGGGTCATCATCTGCTCTTAATTCTTACCTTGCTATTGAATCTGTTCTTCCAAGACTGCCAGGAAGGTTATTAAATTTCATTAAGAGTAACCATTCAAATACTAATGAAATGCCCCCAACGTGGGGGACCTGGCAAGCATCACATCAAACACCATCTTAGTTTTGGCCTTTCTCCTTCAGAAGGGAACATAAAGAAATGTCCTCTGCTAGAAACATCCTTACAGTGAGGGTTGCCGGTGTTGATGACAGGTGAGGAAGATGGAAAGCTATAAAATTTCTTTTGGTTCCCTCTGCTTGCTCAATCATTCATAGAGGGAGGAGAGGCTGTGTAATATGGTGTGGCAGACCAAAGCTGTCTAGAATGGGAGACCTCATACAGATGGCATGGGGAGGGGAGGATGTGAGATCTTGCCAGCCAGGTACCACCTTATTAAGAAAATACTGGGGAGAAGAGGAAGGATAGACACCTTGCCCTGCAAACAAAACCTGGCTGTTCACACACAAGGAAGCAAAGGAGGCTGCAGTTCTACCCACCCACTCCTGCTGATGCAGAGGCTGGGGCTCAGGGCAGCTGTGCAGCCCTTCCCCATGGCACTGATCCTGCACTGCAGTGTTGTGGTGTTGCCACATCTGGCCTCCAAACAGGAGAAGATAGGCCCTGACCATTTGCTCCTGATCCAGGCATACCCACAGCCCTTCCCAGGATGTTGGTCACTCATCCCCACCTTCTCGTTTTCACTGGAAAGAATCGGCTGAAATGATTCCAAAATAGCTAAAACACCAAAGTACACTGGGAAGGGCAGGTTTAACACAAAATAAATGTCCACAAGTCAAAAATAATCTCATTTAGCATGGGGTGTTGCTCTTTACTTCCTGTTTTCCTTCATAAACTTATGTGCATTTCTATAGAACAATCTGTAAATAGGGGTGAGGAAAATCCCTCTCCCTGGAGGCAGAATTAAGAGATTATGCATCCAAAATTTACTCAAAAATTTAAAACTTAAGCACAGAGTAGTTTCTGTCCACATCAAGTCTGGCAAACCTCATTTCTATTTAAGTGGCATTGGCCACTTGGCCAGGGCTCTCTCTGTGTCTCAGGCACTGGGGACAGTCTGAAAACAGAGCAGATCCCTCTGGATTGGCAACATGCTGGGGACAGCTCGGGATAGGAGTGAGCAGAAACCATCAGCCCCTGGGGCTGTGACTTCATTTTAATCACACAGATCACTCCAAATGCAGGGATGCAGCTCCACAGACCCTCTTACCACAAAAGCCAGTTCTGATCTAGTTCTCCTGTCCTCCACAAAAACTACAGGAATTTGAATTTTGTGTTACTTTCAGAAATTTCATCTCACCTTCACAAAAAACAATCCCTGCAGGTCCCTGCTTTCCAGAGCACCAGTCCTTATTGATCTCCAGTTCCGTGGAAAACCTGCCTCAGTCCCAGTCTGAGCCAGCGACAGCCACAGCCAGGCTGAGCAGAAGTCTGGAGAGGTCAGAATCCTCCCCTGGACTGCTGCACTTGGAGTGAGATACAGTTACAAATGCATCTCTGGAAACAGCCTCCAAAATGTTCTAGGGAAGGAAGGACCGTGAGGGGCATTAAACAAAGGGCTGGAGTTGGGCAAAGTGAGGGGACTCTGTGTGGAAACCGTCAGCAATTCCAGACCACTGTGTGGGTAGAGGTGCTGCTGCCTCCTCTAGTTGGAACCACGGAGTCCCTGAATGGTTTGGCTTGGAAGGAACCTTAAAAGCTCATCCTCTTCCACCCAGCTGCCATGGGCAGAGACACATTTCACTAGACCATGTTGCTCCAAGCCCCCTCCTGAAATAAGTACATGGGGCAGGAGATCTTTCTCCTTCTTAATGCCTTAATTAAAAAGAATCAGCTCAGGTGGGGAGAAACCAACGGGTCGTGCCCATGCCGCTGTTGCTCCCAGGAGTGGCACGGAGGAGGAGGAGGATGATGCAGCTGTGTCCGCTGCTCTGCAGGCAGAGCTGGGGCTTCCGTGTTCACAGGACATTAGGAGATTCCACTTTTTCGGTCTAACATTTCAGGTCCTCTCTCTAGTTAACATCTTTTTAGGTTAGGGTGAGAAGTAAAAAGGATCTTAGCAGACACTGGATTAAGTTCCTCATCTTTAGACATCACTTAGGTCTATTCTATGTTGGCTCATTTTTTTTAGGGTTTTTTTCCTGGAAAATTACAAAATTGGTGAAATGCTTTCTCATCTGCATACTAGCTCTGATGTCACTCCCCTGGCCCTGCTACCTGTGGGGTCTGGTGTGATTCCCTGGCAAGCATCAGGGGGACAATGGCTAGTCACCAACCATTAACAGGTAATTGAAGAAGAACTCCCAACAAGAGGTGGCTGCAACATGAAGCTAACTTAACAGCAACTGGTTCAACTTGTTTTAACTCTGCAACCTTAAAAAAAATAGATAACTTTTTAGTCATAACATGAGCCAGCAGAGGAGGGACCACCGCCTCCTCCTCTGCCTCACTCCAGGATCAGGAGAAACCCTTGCTGCTCCAGCGGCCGGCAGTCCCGCCAATTCCGCTGCCTCCAGCACCGCCCCCTGCTGTTTCTCCCAAATTGCTAGGCAACGTTCTGGCAGCTTTTGAGGCCCCGCTGGCCACACCGATCTTGCCTCCCCTGTTGGTTCCTCTGCCTGGTTCACTGCTCCCCGGCAGCACCGCCTCTCACTGTTTCGCTCAGGTTGCCAGGCAGCGCAAACCACACAACAGCCTGTGCCCAAGAAGGGGCGTGCCTCCATCACTGGGTGCCGGCCCAAAACCACTCCGGTGGCAGTGAAGGGCCAATGCAGCCCTCCCCGGGACAAACTGCCGCAGTGCTTTTTTGCATGCCTGTGACCGCCGCGCCGGAGGTGGCTGCCCTCTCCACATGCCACACCACCAGGGGGAAGACTCCGCAACCTGCAGCGGCTGCTGCCACTATGCCTGCAGAGGCTGCTCTCTCTGCATCAGTGCCTGCTTTGCAGCCTGTGACCAACTCTGCACCCCCTCTGAGTTTGTCAGACTGTCCCGAGCCCTGCTCTCTTGAGGTGGTGGCTGGGATGACGAAAGAAGACAGCAGCCTGTTGTGCAGTGGAGGTGCAGCGCGGCAACTGTTTGCTTGTGCCTCCAAAGCGAAAATTCTGACGCTCAGTGCTTTTCTGGGGAATGGCATTTTTCTTGGGCCAACACTTGCTTGGTCAGGAGGTGGCCTGTTGCAGTTCGTTTGAGGGGGCTCCTCGGGGAGTCCCGGAGGGCCCCTTAAGCTGTGAGTTGGCTGGTAGTGTTATGAATAAAAAGTTATCTATTTTTGTTTAAGGTTGCAGAGTTAAAACCGGTTGGACCAGTTGCTGTTAAGTTAGCTTCATTGTTAAGAGTTCTTCAATTGCCCGTTAATGGTTGGTGATTAGCCATTGTTCCCCTGATGCTTGCCAGGGAGCACACAGGGACCCTGCAGTACCAGGAGAATGGGAGTGGCATCAGACCTCGTATGCAGATGAGAAATGCATTGCTCCAAATCTTCCAGTTTTCCAGGAAAACCCCTCAGCCGGCAGGGAAGGAGACTCCACACGGCTTCTGAGGGTGCTACTTAGATGAGGGTTTATTGGGGGTCCCACCCCCAGGAGCAACATGGTTACTGAGGGAGAAGGGGGGAAGGGGGAGGGTGGGGGAGAGAGAGAGAGCCTGGGGAGAGAAGAGCCAAGAGAAATCTGGTCTGCTTCGCACAGTGGCCCTGATCTGTGGGGCTCCCGCTGGGGCTTGGGGTGCCTTGCCCTCCCTGCTCCCCTCTGCAGAGTGGGAGGGACTGTTTCTGAGAATGCTCCCGCTGGTCTCACGCCCAGGAGGAATGGGGGTGGCGCTGTGAATCAGAGAGCTGGGCAACAGTTGATTGCGTCGTGGTGGAGGGAGGCAAAGGAGATAGTGTGGATCACCCACTTCTCTTGGGCAGGTGTGGGTGATGCCATGAACCCCAAATTCTGGGTGAAATTTACTATTCCCAGGAAAGCCTCTCCTCCCATTCTGATGGGGGAGGGGCGAGATGCCAAAGGAGTTGCTGGGACATTGGCAGCATGGTGGGGGCAGGCTGTGAAAATGAAGACCCTGCCCCACAAGCTGGGTCAGGGCCTTTTGGCCTGCCCATCAGGGCCCCGCCCCCCACCCCACAGGCTGGGTCTGGGTGCCTTGGCCCACCCACCAGGGCTAGGGTCTCTGTCCCACTCACTGCCACAGGGTCCTAGGACCCACTGTTGCTGCTGGCCTTTCAGGAAAAAAAAAAAAAAAAAAAAAAGAAAAGGCTATGTTTTCACTGCTACCTCAAAGTACTGGAAAGCCACCAGCCAGCCTCAGCCCAAGTGGTTGAATGGCTGTGGCCATGGCATTCCAGGGATTTTCTCAGTGGTTCTGAATTTGGTGATGGTTTTTGCGCAGAAAAAGTATTTCTGCAAACCATCCTATTAGAGCTAGGGCTGTGGCCTGGTCCTAACTCTGTCTGGATGGGGGATGATTGACGATCACCCCAGATGTTTTCTGCATCCAAATCAAAGGGTATTTGAAGATCATGATCTGGACATGATTTTCCAACTCTGCAGATTTGATATTTATCAGCTGGTGCAGACTCTGGGATGACAGTCAGTGTTTTAGTTCTTGATAATTATATTATGTCACATCTGATGGATTTCTAACAGTTGTTAGTGACTTTTTTTAGCAGTTCTCTGTTTCAGGATTCTGCAGGTCTGTTTCAGGACCGAAAAGAACCTTCAGGTATGTTAAAGATCAACATCTCCAGCCAATGGACCTTCTCCTAAAACTCAGATATTTGGACTTGAAACAATGAGCATTCTTTGCATTGTTCTTTGGGTTTCTGATATTGTAAACTTTGTTTTAGTGATTTGATAGAAGTAGATATTATACAGGTAAAGAATCTCCTTGATCATTCTACGTCAGCACTTGATTGAGGTTTTGATTGGCAATGGATAAACCTCTTGAGATGTGTTTTTTCTCTCTTCTGCAAAGGCCCAACTGAAGAATTGCAAACACAGCTCCTTTTCTTTTTATTATAGTAAACAGGGGGAAATGCGGTATTCACATGCCCTCTGAACAGAGAGAAGCTGTGAGAGAAGAAAAGAATGATCAAAATAATTCTTATCTCATTTGCTGCTCCTGGTGTTTTGCACATGTGGAATGTGTTAGAAGATTGTTTATCTGAAGGAGTTTGGTAATTGGATTCTGGCGGAGATTGTTTATGTTAATTAGCCTATCAGGTCCAAGCAGTGTCCTGACTGTCAGGAGACAGTCATGAGTTTTCTGTAGTATCTTTTAGCATTCTTCAATATTCTTTATAGTATAGTATAATATAGTATAATAAAGTAATTAATTAGCCTTCTGATATAATGGAGTTCTGTGCATCATTCTTCCCTGCGACAGGGGCACCTTGCAAATCCAATATTCATCCTTCACTGATTCCCTTGTGAAACACATTGAACTTCATTCTTCCTTACATGTCAATTTATCTACTCCAGCAGAAGCACAGTGGCACTCCTGTTCTGCAAGGTCTCCAAAGTTAGAGGCTCTGAAGACTTGCTATGGACTTTTCTAATGTCTTCTAGCTATTAGAAAATTTAAATAATAATTTGTTCCATTCTTTCTTATGTAGTTCACTATATATACAGGATGCAGGTTTCTGCATTTGCAGGAAGTTTGTATGGATTTGAAAAGTCTCCTCATACCAGAGCCACAAGAATATTCTCATACCCTTTTTAGTCATCCTCAAATGAAGCAATTCTCACAATAACCTCACTCATGAATGACTTGAAAGTGAGTTGAAGAAACGTGACAAAGATAAGAAGTGTTCAACTGCAGAGAATTGTTTAGGGACACCATACCCTAATATTTTAAATTAGCAAGCATGGATGGACCACTTTTTTTTCCTTAGTTGACTACAGAACAAGCGGTCCTTTGCAGGAGGGTGTTTGGATTCAAGATGACACCGGCAACTAAGAGCATGGCTACATAGAAGGTGTTACTTTTAGATGAGAACATTCAACTACTTTAAGGCAGATAGGAGAATAGCTGACTAGTGACAGCTCTGACAGGAAGAGTCTGAGGATTACCCGTGGGAACAATAGTAACACATTTCAATTTTAAAAAGCCATTAATTTCAGAGGACCAAGCATCAGTAAAAATAAAAGGTAAAAGACAAAGATAAAAGGTAAAAATAATAGCAAAGACATCCTAGTGCTCTTCTTATCAGAAGCATGTTCCTCCATATGAGAGTATTTAGGTAAGGACAGTGCATTCATAAGGAAAGTTGTGCCAGTTAGAAAATCTGTAGAACAATGCAAGACAAACTTACACAATATACATCATCAAATGCAAAATTAAGAAATAATAATTTAAATCTTCCATGGAATTAATTACATTTAATTTGTTATTTTCATTTCAGCTGCTAAAAAATTATTTTTTTAAGACTGAATTTTATGAATTCAGCAAAGCTATCTTTTTGAATGTCTTCATACCTGTACTATACACTGAGGTGACAAAGAGAATGGCAGTGGAAGGAAACCTGGTCCATCTCCCCCTCCTTGTAGCTTTAGGCCAGTGAGTGATTAGACTTTGGTCACTTTATTTGAGATAAATATCTTTACCAAGAGAAAATATTATCCAGCCTTTATCTTTCCTCTTGGAGCTGTTCCACCTTGTAGTCATAAATTCTTGACTCATTTGGTGAGAAACAATGGCATTACAGCCATGGATGTTAGAGTGCACTGATGGGAAATGAAGTTTCCATGTTCAGGTCCTTGCTTCAGTAAATATTCCAAATTAATCAGAAAGAAAGTTCAAAGACCATTAAGCCCCATTCAAATGACGTAATTAGAATATTCTGTATGCATAAGAGACATCAAGCAGGTGCTGTCATCTGTTAGGGGCATACCCAGCCAGTACATTATTGTCTAGTTAGGAGACAGTGATTTTGGAAATAATTTAATTTTTTTTGTATTGCAAGTGAATGGTCAATACATTTTATTACTGGATAAGATAAAATAATGTCTTCTGCATCCATTTGGAGGGGAAGGTTACCTGGAGCTAAAGCTGCTCAGCTCTGTGATAGGATGCTTTGTCACAAAAGGGAACTCTATTCTTTGTCCTTTTGGATTGCTTCCATAGCTTTTCACTCACTCTTCAGGTACCTGTTAATATGTCCTATTATCCCATGCAAATTTTTATGGGCATAGTCACTGAATTGGTAAGTATTACATTAAGTCCACAGGCCCTGTTGAGATGGATCCACAGGTCTCAAGGCTGTTAGCAGATGTTATTCTGAGGCCACTCTTAATAATGTTTGATGGATCGTGGTGACTGAGGAAAGTGCCCAAAGACTGGATGAAAGCAAATGTCACGCATCTTCAAAAAAGGCAACTAGGAGGACTCAGAAAAGTACAAGCCAGCCAGCCTCATTTTTATCTCCAGGAAGTTGATGGAACAGCTATTCCTGGAAAGCATTGCCAGGCACATTAAGGAGGACAAAATTATGTAGTCAGCATGGATTTACCAGGGGAAATTCATGCTTGACAACTTTTTAAACTCCTCTGATGAGTCAGCTTGCCTGGTAGATGAAGGGAATATTGTCTGCCTGGGCTTCAGGGAGGTTTTTGACATTTATCTACATAGCAGCACACACACATACTGGAAGGAATAGTGCAAAGAGGAGAGAACCAGTGTCTTTTCAATGATGCTCAGTGAAAAGACAAGAGGCAGTGGACACACACTGAAATACAGGAGATTGCCTCTGAACATCACAAAATGATTTTTTACTGTGAGGGTGACTGAACCATGGCACAGACTGCCCAGAAAGATTGTGGAGTCTGGACCTTTGAAGACATCAAAAGGATGCCCAGATATGATCCTGGCTCTAGGTATCCTGGTTTAAGCAGGGGGGTTGGACCTGATGAGCCCCACAGATCCCTTCCACCTTCATTCATTCTGTGATAGTGAATTCTCTTAGAGATGCATTTCAAGGACTGGCATGACAAATTTCTGTGCAGAGATCCAAATTGACATGGGATTTAAGCTCCTTAAGTAGTGTTCAAGAAGAATGTAAAACTCTGGGATAATCGTCTCTTCCATAACTGAATCCCTTATATGGGAAAATTCCCCAGGTATAGAAAGATCTTCTGATATGCATGCTTAAGACTGACACTGGCTGAGCAAATTTCTCCCTATATGTGTCTAAGACCAGTGAGGATCTTCACCTAAAGTGTAGTCAACATAGTCACAGAAGGTATATTGTTAAGAAGTGACAACTTACATCACAATGGCAATTACTGGTCCACAAAATGTATGAATGTATAGGAATTATCTACTTTTGTTCAAAATAAAAATAAAGAGTTGGTCTTTATTTAACAATTTCATTGCAATGTTCATAAGGGAAGAAAAAGACCTAAGTCCTTAACTTTCTTAACTCTAACAAAGATTTTAAACATTCCTTGTAAAAAATGTATCATAATTATCTATGGACTATGAAACAATTTTAGTTGGGAAAAAAGTTCTAAAATTGTGTATGAAGTGGCAAAGAAGACAAGAAAATAGGAAAGAAACAAAAACCGAGAAAAAGAGTGATCTTGAGTCTGCAAGCTAGTTCTAGAAGTAGTCTGCTAGAAAAAGGAAACCCAAGTCAAATTTCAAATGTATTCATGCACTTTATGCACGGAGCCCCGTGGATTAGAACATTTTCCAAAGGGGCCGTTGGGGCATACAGGGAGATTTGGTCTGGCAGGATGTGTAAAACGATATCCTGTAATATCTGCTTGTTCTCACACAGAATACTTGGCTGCAGGGACATGTTCCCATTGTTCCTGCCCAGGTTTCAGGATTCACCTAGGAGCTGTTCCTTGAGCTGCCTCGGGAGGGCCTTTCGGCCTCTGGACCCACACTACTGTGGCTCCATTATTAGGACTGCTGGATCCAAACCTTTTATCTCCACAAACGGTGATGACTGGAGGTGGATCTCCTTTTTTCACAATCGTTCTTAAACCCTTCCTCCTTTTTTCATTATATACAATCTCACAAAGTTTACCACTGACATTAGGGTCCTGGCCAATCCTATTCTGTAGGGCATATTTCATATGTAGATATTGATACTGATATAGAAATATAGGCAGATAGATATAGACATATAAATGAAAAATATATAAGATATCTATATATTAAGGTCTTATTATACTATAAATATATATATAGTTATTTATTATATTAATATTTCACTTGTACAAATGCATCAGAGCTCAAGATTAAAACCTTCTTCTGTTGCTCCATGTGCGAGTGTTCCAACAGTAATTGTTGCTTCTGAAGATGCTGTTTCCAATGTATGTTAACAAATTCATCTTTGTCTGCCCAAACCCACAAGTTTTTTTCCTTTTCCATATGCAATTTTTGAATGCATGTTGAGACATCCAGGGATTTAGCTTCTTTTAAGCAACTGCCCTACTGCTCACACGGTGCTGCGATCTTAGCCCACTCCAGAGCCAGCCAACTCCAGGGAAGGGCGTTGCATCTGGGAATTTCTGATGGGACTGATTCCTCACATTGACATTTAACAAGTGACATTTTGCTGTGATCTGGCCAGACTGTGCCAGTTTTGTTTTACCAGTCGGCAAAGTCAGCACCAAAGACACAGAGTCCAGCTGAAGGAATCAGTGTCATTTACTGCAGCTCAGAGCAGCAAAGGATCACAAAAGGAGCAGCTCAGCAATGCAGCCAATCATCAGCACCAAAGACTGCCTGCAGTGATTAAGAAGATCCAGCACCATTTACCCTCAGACTTCACCATCCCCCAGATCCACACAGCAGCTGGGGGAAGCTGTCCCAGCCAAGGACTGCAGAGCCACTCCTGGACACTGGGAATTCCTGCAGGTGCCTCCAGCCACAGGTGAGGCTCCAAGCCCTCTCTGAGAGGGCCCAGCTCTGATAGTGCTGAATGAAGAAACTGACAGCACTTCTAGTGTGGGAACATCTGCTTTCATCCTCCTCTTGGGTCCCTCCCAAAGCCTGGCCAAGGCCCAAGGAGGAACCAAAGGAGCTGACTTTGACCATTCAGCCCCCAACAAGGCCAAATGTCAGATTTCATGGCCTTGTCTGGCTATCAAATACAAAAAGATCAATACATGTGTCACTAAGGAGTGGATACATCTATCACAGTGCTAATTGTTATGAATAAAAAGTTATCTATTTTTGTTTAAGGTTACAGAGCTAAAACCAGTTAGACCACTTGCTGTTAAATTAGCTTCATTGTTAAGAGTTCTTCTTTAATTGCCCATCAATGGTTGGTGATTTAGCCATTGTCCTCCTGGTGCTTGCCCAGGAGCAACACCTGGACACGGCAGCACCAGGAAAATAGGAGTAGGAGAGGGAGGCTAGCGAGTGTTGTGTGAGTGAGACGAGGGCCAGCAGCTTGGCCCCTCGAAGTGAGTGTGGACCCCTCAGTACCGCGGTTCCGCACCCCCGCGAGGGGGCCGGCCGGGAACAGGGGGAAGCGAGTGGAACTGGTGATTGAGGCGCCTCCAAAGGGGTAAAGAGAACCCCCCTCCGGGCGTGCGGAGGAAATAGTTGTGTGAGTGGCACGCACCCCAAAAGCCCTGGTACAGGTCCTAACGAAGGAAGTTAGGCCATTTAGGTAATCAGGCAGTTTTCTTTGTAGGTCCTGACAACGGAGGTCAGGCACGAGGTTTGGCAGAGGAAGCCTATCTCGAGTGTTTTAAGGTCCGGACAAGAGAGGTTGGGTAAACTCACAAGTCCCGAGAAGGATTCGGGAAAGTCTAAAAGCCCTGCAGGCAAACAAAGCCCTGA